>NC_141887.1:15784699-16113699 GCF_030686135.1 Camelina sativa
GTTACTGTTTATAGGGTCAAAATATGTAGCAATCCAATGCATTTGACTAATTATAAGAGTTCGTGTTGAATTTAGAGTGTATAGACAACACTTATACCCATTTTGTCACGAAACAGGCTAAAACCGAGAAAAGATTGATTCAAAGCAGTAAACAGATTTGTTACTGTTTATAGGGTCAAAATATGTAGCAATCCAATGCATTTAACTAATTATAAGAGTTTGGGTTGAATTTGGAGTGTTTAGACAACACTTATACCCATTTTGTCCCAAAACAAGCTAAAACAAAGAAAACATTGATTTGAAGTAGTAAACAGCTTTGTTACTGTTTCTAGGGTCAGAATGTGTGACAATCCAATGCATTTGACTAATTGTAAGAGTTTGGGATGAATTTGAAGTGTTTAGGCAACACTTAAACCTCTTTTATCCCAAAACAAGCTTAAGCCGAGAAAACATGCTAAAACCGAGAAAACATTGATTCGAAGCAGTAAACAGTTTTCTTACTGTTTAAAGGGTCAATATATTTGTTACTGTTACTGTTTATAACAGTTTTGTTACTGTTTATAGGGTCAATGTAACGATCCAATGCATTTGACTAATTATAAGAGTTCGGGTTGAATTTGGAATGTTTAGACAACACTTATACCCATTTTGTCCCGAAACAGGGTAAAACCGTGAAAACATTGATTCGAAGCAGTAAACAGATTTGTTACTGTTTATAGGGTCAAAATATGTAGCAATCCAATGCATTTGACTAATTATAAGAATTCGGGTTGAATTTGGAGTGTTTAGACAACACTTATACTCATTTTGTCCCGAAACAGGCTAAAACCGAGAAATGATTGATTCAAAGCAGTAAACAGATTTGTTACTGTTTATAGGGTCAAAATATGTAGCAATCCAATCCATTTGACTAATTATAAGAGTTTGGGTTGAATTTGGAGTGTTTAGACAACACTTATACCCATTTTGTCCCAAAACAAGCTAAAACAAAGAAAACATTGATTTGAAGTAGTAAACAGCTTTTTTACTGATTCTAGGGTCAGAATGTGTAACAATCCAATGCATTTGACTAATTATAAGAGTTCAGGTTGAATTTGGAATGTTTAGACAACACTTATACCCATTTTGTCCCAAAACAGGCTAAAACTGAGAAAACATTGATTCAAAGCAGTAAACAGCTTTGTTACTGTTTCTAGGGTCATAATGTATAATAATCCAATGCAATTGACTAATTATAAGAGTTCAGGTTGAATTTGAAATGTTTAGACAACAATTATACACATTTTGTCCCGAAACAAGCTATAACCAAGAAAACATTGATTTGAAGTAGTAAACAGCTTTGTTACTGTTTCTAGGGTCAGAATGTGTGACAATCCAATGCTCTTGACTAATTGTAAGAGTTTTGGATGAATTAGGAGTGTTTAGACAACACTTAAACCTGTTTTACCCCAAAACACGCTTAAACCGGGAAAACAGGCTAAAACAGAGAAAACATTGATTCGAAGCAGTAAACAGCGTTGTTACTGTTTCGAGGGTCAGAATGTGTGACAGTTGAATGCATTTGAATAATTGTAAGAGTTTGGGATGAATTTGAAGTGTTTAGGCAACACTTAAACCTCTTTTATCCCAAAACAAGCTTAAGCCGAGAAAACATGCTAAAACCGAGAAAACATTGATTCGAAGCAGTAAACAGTTTTGTTACTGTTTATAGGGTCAATATATGTAACGATCCAATGCATTTGACTAATTATAAGAGTTCGGGTTGAATTTGGAATGTTTAGACAACACTTATACCCATTTTGTCCCGAAACAGGCTAAAACCGTGAAAACATTGATTCGAAGCAGTAAACAGATTTGTTACTGTTTATAGGGTCAAAATATGTAGCAATCCAATGCATTTGACTAATTATAAGAGTTCGTGTTGAATTTAGAGTGTATAGACAACACTTATACCCATTTTGTCACGAAACAGGCTAAAACCGAGAAAAGATTGATTCAAAGCAGTAAACAGATTTGTTACTGTTTATAGGGTCAAAATATGTAGCAATCCAATGCATTTAACTAATTATAAGAGTTTGGGTTGAATTTGGAGTGTTTAGACAACACTTATACCCATTTTGTCCCAAAACAAGCTAAAACAAAGAAAACATTGATTTGAAGTAGTAAACAGCTTTGTTACTGTTTCTAGGGTCAGAATGTGTGACAATCCAATGCATTTGACTAATTGTAAGAGTTTGGGATGAATTTGAAGTGTTTAGGCAACACTTAAACCTCTTTTATCCCAAAACAAGCTTAAGCCGAGAAAACATGCTAAAACCGAGAAAACATTGATTCGAAGCAGTAAACAGTTTTCTTACTGTTTAAAGGGTCAATATATTTGTTACTCTTACTGTTTATAACAGTTTTGTTACTGTTTATAGGGTCAATGTAACGATCCAATGCATTTGACTAATTATAAGAGTTCGGGTTGAATTTGGAATGTTTAGACAACACTTATACCCATTTTGTCCCGAAACAGGGTAAAACCGTGAAAACATTGATTCGAAGCAGTAAACAGATTTGTTACTGTTTATAGGGTCAAAATATGTAGCAATCCAATGCATTTGACTAATTATAAGAATTCGGGTTGAATTTGGAGTGTTTAGACAACACTTATACTCATTTTGTCCCGAAACAGGCTAAAACCGAGAAATGATTGATTCAAAGCAGTAAACAGATTTGTTACTGTTTATAGGGTCAAAATATGTAGCAATCCAATCCATTTGACTAATTATAAGAGTTTGGGTTGAATTTGGAGTGTTTAGACAACACTTATACCCATTTTGTCCCAAAACAAGCTAAAACAAAGAAAACATTGATTTGAAGTAGTAAACAGCTTTTTTACTGATTCTAGGGTCAGAATGTGTAACAATCCAATGCATTTGACTAATTATAAGAGTTCAGGTTGAATTTGGAATGTTTAGACAACACTTATACCCATTTTGTCCCAAAACAGGCTAAAACTGAGAAAACATTGATTCAAAGCAGTAAACAGCTTTGTTACTGTTTCTAGGGTCATAATGTATAATAATCCAATGCAATTGACTAATTATAAGATTTCAGGTTGAATTTGAAATGTTTAGACAACAATTATACCCATTTTGTCCCGAAACAAGCTATAACCAAGAAAACATTGATTTGAAGTAGTAAACAGCTTTGTTACTGTTTCTAGGGTCAGAATGTGTGACAATCCAATGCTCTTGACTAATTGTAAGAGTTTTGGATGAATTAGGAGTGTTTAGACAACACTTAAACCTGTTTTACCCCAAAACACGCTTAAACCGGGAAAACAGGCTAAAACAGAGAAAACATTGATTCGAAGCAGTAAACAGCGTTGTTACTGTTTCGAGGGTCAGAATGTGTGACAGTTGAATGCATTTGAATAATTGTAAGAGTTTGGGATGAATTTGAAGTGTTTAGGCAACACTTAAACCTCTTTTATCCCAAAACAAGCTTAAGCCGAGAAAACATGCTAAACCGAGAAAACATTGATTCGAAGCAGTAAACAGTTTTGTTACTGTTTATAGGGTCAATATATGTAACGATCCAATGCATTTGACTAATTATAAGAGTTCGGGTTGAATTTGGAATGTTTAGACAACACTTATACCCATTTTGTCCCGAAACAGGCTAAAACCGTGAAAACATTGATTCGAAGCAGTAAATATGAACCGGCACACACACTTGTCCGTACGACCGTACGGACGTCCGTACGACCAACCAACGGGCCATCCTCAAATAGAAGTCTTCATGAGCCCAATCCACCAAAGAGATCCTCCAACGGTCGCCATTCATCTCGATCCTTCCTTTGTAGCCGTTGGAGCAAGTTGCAAGAGAGAAGAGGAGATCACATGTTAGAATAAGGAGATGTCGCTTTCTCCTCATATTAGTGTGCATAGGATCCTAAGAGAATATCCTATTTGTATATGTCTTTAAATAGTTTGTAAGTATCATACTAATAGAAGTAAGAAAAGAGTTTATTCTCTTTCTCCAACACTCTCTCTCTCAATCGTTCACTCTCCTCACTCTCTACACGATTTCACTCTCTTTCATACTCTCTTCCATAATCTCTTGATTACTCTACTCTCAAACTTTCATGGTATCAGAGCAGATTTGATTCTGTTCTTGCCTCAAATCTCCATCACTCCCTTCCGCATTCTCTTTCTTGTTCTTGAAATTTCTTGTTCTTGAATCTTCTTTCTTTAACCGTTGGACAATAGCTTTAACCAACGGTCTCTTCATCCTTTTCCATGGAAACTACCAAAACTCTCATTGTTCCAGTTACTCTCAAGGGAGAGAATTACTTACTGTGGGCTAGAACCACAAAGACAGCCCTATGCGGCCGAGGACTTTGGTCCCATGTTGAGACAAGCGAAGCTCCTAGTGGCGAGACCACCAAAGACGGCAAGGATCTTGTCGATGAGAAGAACAAGTGGTTTCAAGAAGATCAGGGAGTCCTAGCTATCATCCAAAACTCCCTAGATGCACCTATACTTGAAGCTTACTCTTATTGCGAGACAGCAAAAGACTTGTGGGACACTCTCAAGAATGTTTTTGGGAATGTTACAAATGTAAACCGAATTTTTGAGATTAAGAGGGCCATCAACAACCTCAACCAAGAAGACATGGAGTTCACCAAGCACTTTGGGAAGTTTAGGTCCCTTTGGGCTGAACTAGAGATGCTCCGGCCGGCGACTATAGATCCGGCCATTCTGAATGAGAGGCGTGAACAAGATAAGGTGTTCGGCCTTCTCTTGACCTTGAACCCCTCCTACAATGACCTTATCAAGCATATTCTACGGTCGGACAAGCTCCCTAGCCTTGATGATGTCTGTAACCAAATTCAAAAGGAGCATGGCTCCATGGGATTGTTTGGCGGCAAGGGAGAACTTGTGACCGCTAACAAAGCTGAGACGGCATCAGCAAACAAGGGCTACTACAAGCCGGAGGACAAGAACAACCCGCCATTTTGTGAGCATTGTAAGAAACTTGGTCACTTCAAGAGCCGCTGCTGGATTCTACACCCTCATCTAGCACCACCGCCGGGTACCATCCGAGGTGGACGACCAAACCGCGGAGGACCACCGAGAGTTCATCAAGCAGTAGCCATGGGGGAGTCAATCTCTGAGCAGCCTCAACAAGTGACCAGTGGAACTGCTCTTGCTGCAGCATCGTCCGAGCTGGTAAGGCGGTCCGACCTTGATGCGCTCATCAAAGCCATCAAAGAGGCCACCGGTAAGGCGTTTCTTGCCTCAAACAAAATTAAACCCCTCATAGTTGATTCTGGTGCATCCCATCACATGATTAGTGATTCTAGGCTAATTAGTGATATTAAACCTGCTAATGGTAATGTAATAATAGCAAATGGTGAGAAAGTACCAGTTAAAGGCATAGGAAACTTGAAACTATTTGATAAGGAGACTAAGGCAATTTATATGCCAAACTTTACTTCTAACTTGCTATCAGTTAAGAGAGCCACTACTGATTTAAATTGTTATGCCATATTTGGTCCTAACAATGTTCATTTTCAGGATATTGAGACAAGTAAGGTTCTTGGTCAAGGAGGATCCAAGGATGACCTCTATGTGCTTGAGGACTTGAACTTATCTTCTAATGCATCTTGTTTTAATTCGGTTATTATGAAACCTAGTGATTCTATTTTACATGCTAGGCTAGGACACCCTCACACAAGAGCTTTATCCTTAATATTTCCTAATGTTTCTTTTCAAAATGATGAGTGTGAGGCTTGTATTCTTGGTAAACATTGCAAGGCTGTTTTCCCTAAATCTATTACTATTTATGAAAAATGTTTTGATTTAATTCATTCTGATGTTTGGACATCTCCTTGCTTATCTAGAGATAATCAAAAGTATTTTGTGACTTTTATTGATGAAAAATCAAAATATACTTGGATAACTTTGCTTCCCTCTAAGGATAGAGTCCTTGAGGCCTTTACTAATTTTCAAAATTATGTCACTAACCACTTTCATGCCAAGATTAAAATTTTGAGATCAGATAATGGTGGAGAGTACACAAGCCATGCCTTTAAACAATATCTAGCCAAACATGGAATTCTTCATCAAACTAGCTGTCCTTACACACCACAACAAAATGGAGTGGCTGAGAGAAAGAATAGGCATCTCATGGAAGTAGCAAGGTCTATGATGTTTCACACAAGGGTTCCAAAGAGGTTTTGGGGAGATGCTGTGCTAGCCGCTTGTTATCTTATTAACCGCACACCAACAAAGATCCTAAAGGATGTGTCTCCATTTGAGGTATTAACGAATGACAAACCTACATTTGATCACTTACGAGTGTTTGGTTGTGTGTGCTATGTGTTGCGACCAGGTGAGCTAAGAGACAAGCTTGATGCAAAGAGTACAAAGGCTATGTTTCTTGGCTACTCTACCACACAAAAGGGGTATAAGTGCTATGACCCTACAACAAGGAGGGTTCTAGTATCTCGTGATGTCAAGTTCATGGAGACACAAGGCTTTTACGATGAGAAGAATTGGGATGAGCTCCGTAACCTCTCTGATTCACCATCTGATCGGACGCGCAACCTCCGAGTAATCCTTGAGCGACTAGGTCTTGAAAACGATCGGATCACTACTGAGTCAGCCAGACCAGCATCACCAGAACAACCTGAGCCATCTACTGAGCCTGAGCCTGCTACACATGCCGATGACCATACTGAGCAGCATGAGGAAGCACCCGAGTCACTCGCGGACAACACGGCCGAAACAACCGAGGGGACGGCTGAACAGCTTGAGGAGATCATTACTCCAGGACGAGCCAACTCCGAAGCTGGGGCTATAGTTCCTCTTCGGCGCAGCCAACGTATCAAGTATCCTCCTAGTCATTGGAAGAACACCCGTGTGTACTACAACAACATGGCCGTTGCTCATCCGATTCAGGCCGTGTGCACCTTGGCTCATTTTCCGATAGAGCATCAAGTGTTTCTTGGCCATATTGATGAGGATTGGATCCCCAAGACCTATGATGAGGCTAAGCAGCACAAAGTATGGAGAGATGCAGTGGATGCCGAGAATACGGCCATGGTGCAAAATCATACATGGGACGAGGCTGACTTACCCAAGGGCAAGAAGGCTGTCACCTCTCGGTATATCTTCACAATCAAATATAAGAGCAATGGGGAGATTGAACGCCACAAAGCCCGCCTAGTCGCACGAGGTTTCACGCAAACGTATGGGGAGGACTATCTTGATACGTTTGCTCCGGTGGCTAAGCTTCACACGGTTCGAGTTGTACTCTCTCTCGCCACCAACCTCGACTGGGAACTTTGGCAAATGGACGTGAAGAACGCCTTCTTGCAAGGAGAACTGGAGGATGAAGTGTATATGCGACCACCACCGGGTTTGGAGGATACTATTGGTCCGGGAAAGGTCTTGAAACTCAACAAAGCTATCTATGGCTTGAAGCAGTCACCAAGGGCTTGGTATCACAAGCTTAGCACCACACTTCTTGACAAAGGCTTTCGCAAATCCGAAGCTGACCACACCTTGTTCACCTTACCAAGCGCCAAAGGTATAGTAGTCATTCTAGTGTATGTTGATGATATCATCATCACTGGAAGTGACTCGGTAGGTATTCAAGACTCTAAAACATTCTTGAAATCAGTTTTTGATATTAAAGATCTTGGAGAGTTGAAATACTTTCTTGGGATAGAAGTTTATAGATCAAATGAAGGGTTATTGTTATCTCAAAGAAAGTATGCACTAGACTTATTGAGTGAAACAGGAAAACTAGGAGCTAAGGCAGTAACAACGCCCCTAGAAGAGAATTACAAGGATGGAGGACAGGGGGAGCTTGACACCGCTCCATTCGAGGACGTTAGCCTCTACCGGCGGCTAGTCGGTAAGCTCATTTATTTAACTATCACACGGCCTGACATTTGCTTTGCCGTGAACCAGGTAAGCCAGCATATGAAGAACCCCACCGTGCACCATTGGAACATGCTGACACGGATCCTCAAGTACATCAAGGGCTCACCCGGCCAAGGCATATGGATGGGACGCAACAAGAGCACCGAGTTGGTAGGCTACTGCGACGCTGACTATGCCGGAGATCGTGGGGACCGACGCTCAACCACAGGCTATTGCACGTTCCTTGGAGGGAACCTGGTCACATGGAAGAGCAAGAAGCAAAAGGTCGTCTCACTCTCAAGTGCCGAATCCGAGTATAGAGCTATGAGGAAGCTAACGACGGAGCTAATGTGGCTGAAGATGTTACTCAAGGATCTTGGAATAGAATCAACAAAGCCGATCACCATGCACTGTGATAACGAAGCAGCCATTCATATAGCAACCAATTCAGTGTTCCATGAGCGGACCAAGCACATTGAAGTGGATTGCCATAAGGTCCGAGAACAAATCAAGCTTGGAGTTGTCTTACCTTGCCATACCGAAAGCAAAGAACAACTTGCAGACGTCCTGACTAAAGCTGCGAGCCCCCAAGTGTGTGAATACATCCATCCTAAGCTTGGCCTCCTAAACCTCACTCGGCCATGACTTGCTTTGTTTTGGCGCCTACACTCTTTTTCCCTTAAGTATAGTTTTCCCAAGAGGTTTTTCTATACTAAGGTTTTTAATGAGGTGGGTGCCTATGTTGTCAAGCTTGACTAGTTCCCCAAGTCAAGCTTGAGGGGGAGTATGAACCGGCACACACACTTGTCCGTACGACCGTACGGACGTCCGTACGACCAACCAACGGGCCATCCTCAAATAGAAGTCTTCATGAGCCCAATCCACCAAAGAGATCCTCCAACGGTCGCCATTCATCTCGATCCTTCCTTTGTAGCCGTTGGAGCAAGTTGCAAGAGAGAAGAGGAGATCACATGTTAGAATAAGGAGATGTCGCTTTCTCCTCATATTAGTGTGCATAGGATCCTAAGAGAATATCCTATTTGTATATGTCTTTAAATAGTTTGTAAGTATCATACTAATAGAAGTAAGAAAAGAGTTTATTCTCTTTCTCCAACACTCTCTCTCTCAATCGTTCACTCTCCTCACTCTCTACACGATTTCACTCTCTTTCATACTCTCTTCCATAATCTCTTGATTACTCTACTCTCAAACTTTCAGTAAACAGATTTGTTACTGTTTATAGGGTCAAAATATGTAGCAATCCAATGCATTTGACTAATTATAAGAGTTCGTGTTGAATTTAGAGTGTATAGACAACACTTATACCCATTTTGTCACGAAACAGGCTAAAACCGAGAAAAGATTGATTCAAAGCAGTAAACAGATTTGTTACTGTTTATAGGGTCAAAATATGTAGCAATCCAATGCATTTAACTAATTATAAGAGTTTGGGTTGAATTTGGAGTGTTTAGACAACACTTATACCCATTTTGTCCCAAAACAAGCTAAAACAAAGAAAACATTGATTTGAAGTAGTAAACAGCTTTGTTACTGTTTCTAGGGTCAGAATGTGTGACAATCCAATGCATTTGACTAATTGTAAGAGTTTGGGATGAATTTGAAGTGTTTAGGCAACACTTAAACCTCTTTTATCCCAAAACAAGCTTAAGCCGAGAAAACATGCTAAAACCGAGAAAACATTGATTCGAAGCAGGAAACAGTTTTCTTACTGTTTAAAGGGTCAATATATTTGTTACTGTTACTGTTTATAACAGTTTTGTTACTGTTTATAGGGTCAATGTAACGATCCAATGCATTTGACTAATTATAAGAGTTCGGGTTGAATTTGGAATGTTTAGACAACACTTATACCCATTTTGTCCCAAAACAGGCTAAAACCGTGAAAACATTGATTCGAAGCAGTAAACAGATTTGTTACTGTTTATAGGGTCAATATATGTAACGATCCAATGCATTTGACTAATTATAAGAGTTCGGGTTGAATTTGGAGTGTTTAGACAACACTTATACTCATTTTGTCCCGAAACAGGCTAAAACCGAGAAATGATTGATTCAAAGCAGTAAACAGATTTGTTACTGTTTATAGGGTCAAAATATGTAGCAATCCAATCCATTTGACTAATTATAAGAGTTTGGGTTGAATTTGGAGTGTTTAGACAACACTTATACCCATTTTGTCCCAAAACAAGCTAAAACAAAGAAAACATTGATTTGAAGTAGTAAACAGCTTTGTTACTGTTTCTAGGGTCAGAATGTGTAACAATCCAATGCATTTGACTAATTATAAGAGTTCAGGTTGAATTTGGAATGTTTAGACAACACTTATACCCATTTTGTCCCAAAACAGGCTAAAACTGAGAAAACATTGATTCAAAGCAGTAAACAGCTTTGTTACTGTTTCTAGGGTCATAATGTATAATAATCCAATGCAATTGACTAATTATAAGAGTTCAGGTTGAATTTGAAATGTTTAGACAACAATTATACCCATTTTGTCCCGAAACAAGCTATAACCAAGAAAACATAGATTTGAAGTAGTAAACAGCTTTGTTACTGTTTCTAGGGTCAGAATGTGTGACAATCCAATGCTCTTGACTAATTGTAAGAGTTTTGGATGAATTAGGAGTGTTTAGACAACACTTAAACCTGTTTTACCCCAAAACACGCTTAAACCGGGAAAACAGGCTAAAACAGAGAAAACATTGATTCGAAGCAGTAAACAGCGTTGTTACTGTTTCGAGGGTCAGAATGTGTGACAGTTGAATGCATTTGAATAATTGGAAGAGTTTGGGATGAATTTGAAGAGTTTAGGCAACACTTAAACCTCTTTTATCCCAAAACAAGCTTAAGCCGAAAAACATGCTAAAACCGAGAAAACATTGATTCGAAGCAGTAAACAGTTTTGTTACTGTTTATAGGGTCAATATATGTAACGATCCAATGCATTTGACTAATTATAAGAGTTCGGGTTGAATTTGAAATGTTTAGACAACACTTAAACTTGTTTTATCCCAAAACAAGCTTAAGCCGAGAAAACAGGCTAAAACCGAGAAAACATTAATTCGAAGCAGTAAACAGTTTTGTTATTGTTTATAGGGTCAATATATGTAACAATCCAATGCATTTGACTAATTATAAGAGTTCAGGTTGAATTTGGAATGTTAAGACAACACTTATACCCATTTTGTCCCAAAACAGGCTAAAACTGAGAAAACATTGATTCAAAGCAGTAAACAGCTTTGTTACTGTTTCTAGGGTCATAATGTATAATAATCCAATGCATTTGACTAATTATAAGAGTTCGGGTTGAATTTGGAGTGTTTAGACAACACTTATACCCATATTGTCCCGGAACATGCTAAAACCAAGAAAACATTGATTCAAAGCAGTAAACAGCTTTGTTACTGCTTCTAGGGTCAGAATGTGTGAAAATCCAATGCATTTGACTAATTTAAGAGTTTTGGATGAATTAGGAGTGTTTAGACAACACTTAAACCTGTTTTACCCCAAAACACGCTTAAACCGAGAAAACAGGCTAAAACAGAGAAAACATTGATTCGAAGCAGTAAACAGCGTTGTTACTGTTTCTAGGGTCAGAATGTGTGACAATTGAATGCATTTGAATAATTGTAAGAGTTTGGGATGAATTTGAAGTGTTTAGGCAACACTTAAACCTCTTTTATCCCAAAACAAGCTTAAGCCGAGAAAACATGCTAAAACCGAAAAAACATTGATTCGAAGCAGTAAACAGTTTTGTTACTGTTTATAGGGTCAAAATATGTAACGATCCAATGCATTTGACTAATTATAAGAGTTCGGGTTGAATTTGGAATGTTTAGACAACACTTATACCCATTTTGTCCCGAAACAGGCTAAAACCGTGAAAACATTGATTCGAAGCAGTAAACAGATTTGTTACTGTTTATAGGGTCAATATATGTAACAATCCAATGCATTTGACTAATTATAAGAGTTCAGGTTGAATTTGGAATGTTTAGACAACACTTATACCCATTTGGTCCCAAAACAGGCTAAAACTGAGAAAACATTGTTTCAAAGCAGTAAACAGCTTTGTTACTGTTTCTAGGGTCATAATGTATAATAATCCAATGCAATTGACAAATTATAAGAGTTCGGGTTGAATTTGAAATGTTTAGACAACAATTATACCCATTTTGTCCCGAAACTAGCTATAACCAAGAAAACATTGATTTGAAGTAGTAAACAGCTTTGTTACTGTTTCTAGGGTCAACATATGTAACGATCCAATGCTCTTGACTAATTGTAAGAGTTTTGGATGAATTAGGAGTGTTTAGACAACACTTAAACCTGTTTTACCCCAAAACACGCTTAAACCGGGAAAACAGGCTAAAACAGAGAAAACATTGATTCGAAGCAGTAAACAGCTTTGTTACTGTTTCTAGGGTCAGAATGTGTGACAATTGAATGCATTTGAATAATTGTAAGAGTTTGGGATGAATTTGAAGTGTTTAGGCAACACTTAAACCTCTTTTATCCCAAAACAAGCTTAAGCCGAGAAAACATGCTAAAACCGAGAAAACATTGATTCGAAGCAGTAAACAGTTTTGTTACTGTTTATAGGGTCAACATATGTAAAGATCCAATGCATTTGACTAATTATAAGAGTTCGGGTTGAATTTGGAATGTTTAGACAACACTTATACCCATTTTGTCCCGAAACAGGCTAAAACCGTGAAAACATTGATTCGAAGCAGTAAACAGATTTGTTACTGTTTATAGGGTCAAAATATGTAGCAATCCAATGCATTTGACTAATTATAAGAGTTCGTGTTGAATTTAGAGTGTAAAGACAACACTTATACCCATTTTGTCACGAAACAGGCTAAAACCGAGAAAAGATTGATTCAAAGCAGTAAACAGATTTGTTACTGTTTATAGGGTCAAAATATGTAGCAATCCAATGCATTTAACTAATTATAAGAGTTTGGGTTGAATTTGGAGTGTTTAGACAACACTTATACCCATTTTGTCCCAAAACAAGCTAAAACAAAGAAAACATTGATTTGAAGTAGTAAACAGCTTTGTTACTGTTTCTAGGGTCAGAATGTGTGACAATCCAATGCATTTGACTAATTGTAAGAGTTTGGGATGAATTTGAAGTGTTTAGGCAACACCTAAACCTCTTTTATCCCAAAACAAGCTTAAGCCGAGAAAACATGCTAAAACCGAGAAAACATTGATTCGAAGCAGGAAACAGTTTTCTTACTGTTTAAAGGGTCAATATATTTGTTACTGTTACTGTTTATAACAGTTTTGTTACTGTTTATAGGGTCAATGTAACGATCCAATGCATTTGACTAATTATAAGAGTTCGGGTTGAATTTGGAATGTTTAGACAACACTTATACCCATTTTGTCCCAAAACAGGCTAAAACCGTGAAAACATTGATTCGAAGCAGTAAACAGATTTGTTACTGTTTATAGGGTCAAAATATGTAGAAATCCAATGCATTTGACTAATTATAAGAATTCAGGTTGAATTTGGAATGTTTAGACAACACTTATACTCATTTTGTCCCGAAACAGGCTAAAACCGAGAAATGATTGATTCAAAGCAGTAAACAGATTTGTTACTGTTTATAGGGTCAAAATATGTAGCAATCCAATCCATTTGACTAATTATAAGAGTTTGGGTTGAATTTGGAGTGTTTAGACAACACTTATACCCATTTTGTCCCAAAACAAGCTAAAACAAAGAAAACATTGATTTGAAGTAGTAAACAGCTTTGTTACTGTTTCTAGGGTCAGAATGTGTGACAATCCAATGCATTTGACTAATTGTAAGAGTTTGGGATGAATTTGAAATGTTTAGACAACACTTAAACTTGTTTTATCCCAAAACAAGCTTAAGCCGAGAAAACAGGCTAAAACCGAGAAAACATTAATTCGAAGCAGTAAACAGTTTTGTTACTGTTTATAGGGTCAATATATGTAACAATCCAATGCATTTGACTAATTATAAGAGTTCAGGTTGAATTTGGAATGTTAAGACAACACTTATACCAATTTTGTCCCAAAACAGGCTAAAACTGAGAAAACATTGATTCAAAGCAGTAAACAGCTTTGTTACTGTTTCTAGGGTCATAATGTATAATAATCCAATGCATTTGACTAATTATAAGAGTTCGGGTTGAATTTGGAGTGTTTAGACAACACTTATACCCATATTGTCCCGGAACATGCTAAAACCAAGAAAACATTGATTCAAAGCAGTAAACAGCTTTGTTACTGCTTCTAGGGTCAGAATGTGTGAAAATCAAATGCATTTGACTAATTTAAGAGTTTTGGATGAATTAGGAGTGTTTAGACAACACTTAAACCTGTTTTACCCCAAAACACGCTTAAACCGAGAAAACAGGCTAAAACAGAGAAAACATTGATTCGAAGCAGTAAACAGCGTTGTTACTGTTTCTAGGGTCAGAATGTGTGACAATTGAATGCATTTGAATAATTGTTGTAAGAATTAATAGGATCGATTATGAGTTTAGTGAGAAGATTTGAATAACAAGAGAGTGAGAATCGTTGAGAGTATAGTAAGAGAGTATAGAGAGAGTATTGTGGAGAAAGAGATATTATCTCTTCTTACCTCATTTAGAACATAATTACAATCTACTTATAGACATATACAAAAGAATATACTAAGATGATCCTAGGCACATTTACATATAAAGATAGCGACATGTCCTTAAGAAGACATGTGATCCTTCCCACTTGCGCACTCTACACTAACGGCTATGAGGAGAAGGATCGAGAAGCTCTTGTGACCGTTGGAGGCTGGTGAGCATGGAATGGACTCGTGATCCTCATGGGTTGAGCTTGGTAGGCCTTTAGCTGTACGGACGGCCCAATGGTGATGGTTGTACGGACGGATGTACGGACAAGGTGTGTGTGCGGTTTCATACTCCCCCTCAAGCTTGATCATGAGCATTGATCAAGCTTGGACTCATGCACACCCACCTCATTAAAAAAACCTTAGTATAGAAAACCACTTGGGAAAAACTATACTTAAGGGAAAAAGAGTGTGGGCATCATGTGAAGACAATCATGGCCGAGTAAGATCTTTGAGGCCAAGTTTGGAGTGAATGTACTCACACACTTGTGGACTGGCCGCCTTGGTGAAAACGTCAGCCAATTGTTCAGAGCTCTCGGTGTGACATGGTAGAACAACTCCAAGTTTAATTTGCTCTCGGACTTTGTGGCAGTCGACTTCAATGTGCTTGGTTCTCTCATGGAACACCGAGTTTGTTGCGATGTGAATAGCTGCCTCATTGTCGCAATGCATAGTAATAGGCTTATGTGACTCGATTCCAAGATCCTTGATGAGTGCCTTGAGCCACATCAACTCGGTTGTTAACTTTCTCATGGCTCTATACTCCGATTCAGCACTTGATAGGGATACCACCTTTTGTTTCTTGCTCTTCCATGTGATCAAGTTGCCTCCTAGGAACGTGCAATAGCCTGTAGTGGAGCGACGGTCTCCACGGTCTCCGGCGTAATCCGCATCACAATACCCTACTAGCTCCGTGCTTTCATTTCGACCCATCCATATGCCTTGCCCCGGCGAGCCCTTGAGATATTTGAGGATGCGGTTCACCATACCCCAATGATGCACGGTAGGACTTTGCATGTGTTGGCTCACCTGATTAACAGCAAAGCAAATATCAGGTCTAGTGATAGTAAGGTATATAAGCTTACCTACTAGCCGCCGGTATCGCTTGACGTCTTGAAATGGAGCTGCATCAAACTCCCCCTTTCCTCCGGCCTTATAGTTTTCATCAAGGGGTGTAGATACAGCTTTTGAACCTAGCTTCCCTGCTTCACTCAATAAATCAAGAGCATATTTTCTTTGTGATAAAAACAATCCTTCATTAGTCCTATATACTTCTATACCAAGAAAATATTTAAGTTCTCCTAGGTCTTTGATATCAAAAACTGACTTAAGGTAAGCCTTAGTCTCTTGAATGCCTACCTTGTCACTTCCAGTTATGATGATATCATCAACATAAACTAGAATGACTATAATACCTTTTTCACTTGGTAAGGTGAATAGAGTGTGGTCAGCCTCTGATTTGCGGAAGCCTTTCTCAAGGAGTGTGGTGCTTAACTTGTGATACCAAGCCCTAGGGGACTGTTTGAGTCCATAAATCGCCTTGTTCAGTTTTAATACTTTCCCGGGACCAATGATGTCTTCTAAACCCGGAGGTGGCCTCATATAAACTTCATCCTCGAGCTCTCCTTGTAAGAAGGCGTTCTTAACATCCATTTGCCATAAGTCCCAGTCAAGGTTGGTTGCAAGAGAGAGAACAACTCGAACCGTGTGAAGTTTGGCCACCGGTGCAAACGTATCTTGGTAGTCCTCCCCATACGTTTGAGTGAACCCCCTTGCAACGAGTCTGGCTTTGTAGCGTTCGATCTCCCCATCACTCTTATATTTAATGGTAAAGATCCACCTGGATGTCACAGCCTTCTTGCCTTTGGGTAAGTCAGCCTCGTCCCATGTATGATTGGCCTCCATTGCATTCTTCTCGGCATTGACAGCATCACACCATTCCTTATGATTCTTGGCTTCTTCATAGTCTTTGGGAATCCAATGAGCATCAATCTTGCCAAGAAACACTTGATGGTGTGGAGGAAAATGAGCCAAGGTGCATACCGCTTGAATCGGATGAGCTACAGCAACGTTGTTGTAGTAGACCCGAGTGTTTCGCCAATTGGAGGGGGGAAACTTGAGGCGTTCACTGCGGCGAAGTGGGATAACTTCCTGTGGTGTGGCCTCATCGTCATTGTCTTCCTCGGTGGGCACATAATCCTCATCACCGGAAGCATTGTCCACCGGAACTGAATTTAAACCATTTTCATCATCGGATTGTTCATCAAGTGCAGCCGAGTGTTCATCAAGTGCAGCCGAGGGATCATAGTCTAGAGACTCCGGCGGTGAAGTGGCCGGTGTATTGACTGGGGGTGCCGGTGTTGACGCGGGGGCATTGTCAACACCGAGTCTCTCGAGGAGGATGCGAAGGTTGTTAGCTCGGTCAGATGGTGAGGTGGACAAGTCTCGAAGGCTCTCCCAGTTCTTTTCCTCATAGAAGCCTTTAGACTCCACGAACTTAACATCACGAGAGACAAAAACGTGCTTCATGTTCGGCTCGTAGCACTTGTAGCCTTTTTGAGTCGTCGAGTACCCAAGGAACATGCTCTTAACACTCTTAGCATCAAGCTTGTCGCGCAGTTCTCCTGGCTTCAACACATAACACACGCAGCCAAATACTCTTAAATGATCAAATGAGGGTTTTACCTTGTTTATTACCTCAAACGGTGAACTGTCTTGAAGAACTTTGGTTGGTGTCCGGTTAATGAGGTAGCAAGCCGCAAGAACAGCATCTCCCCAAAACTTCTTTGGAACATTGGTGTGAAACATCATGGATCTTGCCACTTCCATGAGGTGCCTATTCTTCCTTTCAGCAACACCATTTTGTTGGGGTGTATATGGACAGCTTGTTTGATGAATAATCCCATGGTTTGCTAGGTATTGTTTGAAGGCATGGCTTGTATACTCTCCTCCATTATCTGATCTCAAAATTTTAATCTTTGCATTATAATGGTTAGTCACATATTTTTGAAAATTAGTGAAGGCTTCAAGAACTCTATCTTTAGAAGGAAGCAAGGTCAGCCAAGTATATTTTGATTTTTCATCAATAAAAGTCACAAAATATTTTTGATTTTCTCTAGACAAGCAAGGGGAAGTCCAAACATCTGAATGGATTAAATCAAAACAATTTTCATAAATAGTCATAGATTTAGGAAAAACAGCCTTGCAATGTTTACCAAGAATACATGCCTCACACTCATCATTTTTAAAAGAAATATTAGGAAACATTAATGATAAAGCTCTAGTATGAGGATGTCCTAGCCTAGCATGTAAAATAGAATCACTAGGTTTAATAATAACCGAATTAAAACAAGATGCAGTAGAAGAAGATAGATTCAAGTCCTCAAGCACATATAGATCATCCTTGGAACCTCCTTGACCAAGAACTTTACTTGTCTCAATATCCTGAAAATGAACCTTGTTAGGACCAAATATTGCATAACAATTTAAATCAGTGGTGGCCCTCTTAACTGATAGCAAATTAGATGTGAAATTTGGCATATAGAAAGCTTTAGTTTCTTTGTTAAATAACTTTAAATTCCCTATGCCTTTAATTGGAACTTTCTCACCATTAGCTATCACAACATTACCATTAGCAGGCTTAATATCACTCATTAACCTAGAATCACTAATCATGTGATGAGATGCACCAGAATCAACAATAAGAGACTTAGTTTTGTTTGAAGTAAGAAACGCCTTACCGGTGGCCTCCTTGAGGGCTTTGATGAGCGCATCAAGGTCGGACCGCCTTACCAGCTCGGACGATGCTGCAGCAAGAGCAGTTCCACCGGTCACTTGTTGAGGCTGCTCAGAGATCAATGGCTCCCCCACGGCAGTTGCTTGGTGAGCTCTCGGTTGTCCTCCGCGGTTTGGTCGTCCACCTCGGATTGTTCCCGGTGGTGGTGCTAGATGCGGATGTAGGATCCAGCAGCGGCTCTTGAAGTGGCCAAGTTTCTTACAGTGCTCACAAACCGGCGGGTTGTTCTTGTCCTCCGGTCGGTAGTAGCCTTTGTTTGCTGATGCCATCTCAGCTTTGTTAGCGGTCACCAGCTCTCCCTTGCTGCCGAACAATCCCATGGAGCCATGCTCCTTTTGAATTTGGTTACAAACATCATCAAGGCTTGGGAGTTTATCTGACCGCAAGATGTGTTTGATGAGATCATTGTAGGAGGGGTTTAGGGTCAAGAGCAGCCCAAACACTTTGTCTTGTTCACGCCTCTCGTTCAGTATGGCCGGATCAATTGTCGCCGGTCGCAGCATTTCTAGTTCAGCCCAAAGGGACCTAAACTTCCCAAAATGCTTTGTAAACTCCATATCCTCTTGGTTGAGGTTATTGATGGCCCTTTTAATCTCGAAGATACGATTGACATTGGTAATATTACCAAAAACGTTCTTGAGGGTGTCCCACAAGTCCTTCGCCGTCTCGCAGTAGGAGTAGGCTTCAAGAATGGGGGCATCTAGAGAGTTTTGAATGATGGCTAAGACCCCTTGGTCTTCTTGGAACCATTTGTTCTTTTCATCTCCGGCAAGTTCCTTGCCGTCCTTGGTGGCCTCACCACTCGGAGCTTCGCTCTTCTCAACGTGAGACCAAAGGCCTCGGCCACAAAGGGCAGTTTTCGTGGTCCTCGCCCACAGCAGATAGTTCTCTCCCTTGAGAGTCACCGGAACAACCATGGTTTTGACACTTTCCATGATGAAGAGACCGTTAGGTAAAGCTATTATCCAACGGTTAAAGAAAATGACTTTCAAGTCAAAAACAGAAAATGAGAGAGAAGGAGAAGCGGAAGTAAGTGATGATCAAAAACTTTAGAATGACGAGCAACCAGGCTCTGATACCATGTAAGAATTAATAGGATCGATTATGAGTTTAGTGAGAAGATTTGAATAACAAGAGAGTGAGAATCGTTGAGAGTATAGTAAGAGAGTATAGAGAGAGTATTGTGGAGAAAGAGATATTATCTCTTCTTACCTCATTTAGAACATAATTACAATCTACTTATAGACATATACAAAAGAATATACTAAGATGATCCTAGGCACATTTACATATAAAGATAGCGACATGTCCTTAAGAAGACATGTGATCCTTCCCACTTGCGCACTCTACACTAACGGCTATGAGGAGAAGGATCGAGAAGCTCTTGTGACCGTTGGAGGCTGGTGAGCATGGAATGGACTCGTGATCCTCATGGGTTGAGCTTGGTAGGCCTTTAGCTGTACGGACGGCCCAATGGTGATGGTTGTACGGACGGATGTACGGACAAGGTGTGTGTGCGGTTTCATAATTGTAAGAGTTTGGGATGAATTTGAAGTGTTTAGGCAACACTTAAACCTCTTTTATCCCAAAACAAGCTTAAGCCGAGAAAACATGCTAAAACCGAAAAAATATTGATTCGAAGCAGTAAACAGTTTTGTTACTGTTTATAGGGTCAATATATGTAACGATCCAATGCATTTGACTAATTATAAGAGTTCGGGTTGAATTTGGAATGTTTAGACAACACTTAAACTTGTTTTATCCCAAAACAAGCTTAAGCCGAGAAAACAGGCTAAAACCGAGAAAACATTAATTCGAAGCAGTAAACAGTTTTGTTACTGTTTATAGGGTGAATATATGTAACAATCCAATGCATTTGACTAATTATAAGAGTTCAGGTTGAATTTGGAATGTTAAGACAACACTTATACCCATTTGGTCCCAAAACAGGCTAAAACTGAGAAAACATTGTTTCAAAGCAGTAAACAGCTTTGTTACTGTTTCTAGGGTCATAATGTATAATAATCCAATGCAATTGACAAATTATAAGAGTTCGGGTTGAATTTGAAATGTTTAGACAACAATTATACCCATTTTGTCCCGAAACAAGCTATAACCAAGAAAACATTGATTTGAAGTAGTAAACAGCTTTGTTACTGTTTCTAGGGTCAACATATGTAACGATCCAATGCTCTTGACTAATTGTAAGAGTTTTGGATGAATTAGGAGTGTTTAGACAACACTTAAACCTGTTTTACCCCAAAACACACTTAAACCGGGAAAACAGGCTAAAACAGAGAAAACATTGATTCGAAGCAGTAAACAGCTTTGTTACTGTTTCTAGGGTCAGAATGTGTGACAATTGAATGCATTTGAATAATTGTAAGAGTTTGGGATGAATTTGAAGTGTTTAGGCAACACTTAAACCTCTTTTATCCCAAAACAAGCTTAAGCCGAGAAAACATGCTAAAACCGAGAAAACATTGATTCGAAGCAGTAAACAGTTTTGTTACTGTTTATAGGGTCAATATATGTAACGATCCAATGCATTTGACGAATTATAAGAGTTCGGGTTGAATTTGGAATGTTTAGACAACACTTATACCCATTTTGTCCCGAAACATGCTAAAACCGTAAAAACATTGATTCGAGGCAGTAAACAGATTTGTTACTGTTTATAGGGTCAATATATGTAACAATCCAATGCATTTGACTAATTATAAGAGTTCAGGTTGAATTTGGAATGTTTAGACAACACTTATACCCATTTTGTCCCAAAACAGGCTAAAACTGAGAAAACATTGATTCAAAGCAGTAAACAGCTTTGTTACTGTTTCTAGGGTCATAATATATAATAATCCAATGCAATTGACTAATTATAAGAGTTCGGGTTGAATTTGAAATGTTTAGACAACAATTATACCCATTTTGTCCCGAAACAAGCTATAACCAAGAAAACATTGATTTGAAGTAGTAAACAGCTTTGTTACTGTTTCTAGGGTCAGAATGTGTGACAATCCAATGCTCTTGACTAATTGTAAGAGTTTTGGATGAATTAGGAGTGTTTAGACAACACTTAAACCTGTTTTACCCCAAAACACGCTTAAACCGAGAAAACAGGCTAAAACAGAGAAAACATTGATTCGAAGCAGTAAACAGCTTTGTTACTGTTTCTAGGGTCAGAATGTGTGACAATTGAATGCATTTGAATAATTGTAAGAGTTTGGGATGAATTTGAAGTGTTTAGGCAACACTTAAACCTCTTTTATCCCAAAACAAGCTTAAGCCGAAAAACATGCTAAAACCGAGAAAACATTGATTCGAAGCAGTAAATAGTTTTGTTACTGTTTATAGGGTCAACATATGTAACGATCCAATGCATTTGACTAATTATAAGAGTTCGGGTTGAATTTGGAATGTTTAGACAACACTTATACCCATTTTGTCCCGAAACAGGCTAAAACCGTGAAAACATTGATTCGAAGCAGTAAACAGATTTGTTACTGTTTATAGGGTCAAAATATGTAGCAATCCAATGCATTTGACTAATTATAAGAGTTCGTGTTGAATTTAGAGTGTATAGACAACACTTATACCCATTTTGTCACGAAACAGGCTAAAACCGAGAAAAGATTGATTCAAAGCAGTAAACAGATTTGTTACTGTTTATAGGGTCAAAATATGTAGCAATCCAATGCATTTAACTAATTATAAGAGTTTGGGTTGAATTTGGAGTGTTTAGACAACACTTATACCCATTTTGTCCCAAAACAAGCTAAAACAAAGAAAACATTGATTTGAAGTAGTAAACAGCTTTGTTACTGTTTCTAGGGTCAGAATGTGTGACAATCCAATGCATTTGACTAATTGTAAGAGTTTGGGATGAATTTGAAGTGTTTAGGCAACACTTAAACCTCTTTTATCCCAAAACAAGCTTAAGCCGAGAAAACATGCTAAAACCGAGAAAACATTGATTCGAAGCAGGAAACAGTTTTCTTACTGTTTAAAGGGTCAATATATTTGTTACTGTTACTGTTTATAACAGTTTTGTTACTGTTTATAGGGTCAATGTAACGATCCAATGCATTTGACTAATTATAAGAGTTCGGGTTGAATTTGGAATGTTTAGACAACACTTATACCCATTTTGTCCCAAAACAGGCTAAAACCGTGAAAACATTGATTCGAAGCAGTAAACAGATTTGTTACTGTTTATAGGGTCAAAATATGTAGAAATCCAATGCATTTGACTAATTATAAGAATTCAGGTTGAATTTGGAGTGTTTAGACAACACTTATACTCATTTTGTCCCGAAACAGGCTAAAACCGAGAAATGATTGATTCAAAGCAGTAAACAGATTTGTTACTGTTTATAGGGTCAAAATATGTAGCAATCCAATCCATTTGACTAATTATAAGAGTTTGGGTTGAATTTGGAGTGTTTAGACAACACTTATACCCATTTTGTCCCAAAACAAGCTAAAACAAAGAAAACATTGATTTGAAGTAGTAAACAGCTTTGTTACTGTTTCTAGGGTCAGAATGTGTGACAATCCAATGCATTTGACTAATTGTAAGAGTTTGGGATGAATTTGAAATGTTTAGACAACACTTAAACTTGTTTTATCCCAAAACAAGCTTAGGCCGAGAAAACAGGCTAAAACCGAGAAAACATTAATTCGAAGCAGTAAACAGTTTTGTTACTGTTTATAGGGTCAATATATGTAACAATCCAATGCATTTGACTAATTATAAGAGTTCAGGTTGAATTTGGAATGTTAAGACAACACTTATACCCATTTTGTCCCAAAACAGGCTAAAACTGAGAAAACATTGATTCAAAGCAGTAAACAGCTTTGTTACTGTTTCTAGGGTCATAATGTATAATAATCCAATGCATTTGACTAATTATAAGAGTTCGGGTTGAATTTGGAGTGTTTAGACAACACTTATACCCATATTGTCCCGGAACATGCTAAAACCAAGAAAACATTGATTCAAAGCAGTAAACAGCTTTGTTACTGCTTCTAGGGTCAGAATGTGTGAAAATCCAATGCATTTGACTAATTTAAGAGTTTTGGATGAATTAGGAGTGTTTAGACAACACTTAAACCTGTTTTACCCCAAAACACGCTTAAACCGAGAAAACAGGCTAAAACAGAGAAAACATTGATTCGAAGCAGTAAACAGCGTTGTTACTGTTTCTAGGGTCAGAATGTGTGACAATTGAATGCATTTGAATAATTGTAAGAGTTTGGGATGAATTTGAAGTGTTTAGGCAACACTTAAACCTCTTTTATCCCAAAACAAGCTTAAGCCGAGAAAACATGCTAAAACCGAAAAAATATTGATTCGAAGCAGTAAACAGTTTTGTTACTGTTTATAGGGTCAATATATGTAACGATCCAATGCATTTGACTAATTATAAGAGTTCGGGTTGAATTTGGAATGTTTAGACAACACTTAAACTTGTTTTATCCCAAAACAAGCTTAAGCCGAGAAAACAGGCTAAAACCGAGAAAACATTAATTCGAAGCAGTAAACAGTTTTGTTACTGTTTATAGGGTCAATATATGTAACAATCCAATGCATTTGACTAATTATAAGAGTTCAGGTTGAATTTGGAATGTTAAGACAACACTTATACCCATTTGGTCCCAAAACAGGCTAAAACTGAGAAAACATTGTTTCAAAGCAGTAAACAGCTTTGTTACTGTTTCTAGGGTCATAATGTATAATAATCCAATGCAATTGACAAATTATAAGAGTTCGGGTTGAATTTGAAATGTTTAGACAACAATTATACCCATTTTGTCCCGAAACAAGCTATAACCAAGAAAACATTGATTTGAAGTAGTAAACAGCTTTGTTACTGTTTCTAGGGTCAACATATGTAACGATCCAATGCTCTTGACTAATTGTAAGAGTTTTGGATGAATTAGGAGTGTTTAGACAACACTTAAACCTGTTTTACCCCAAAACACGCTTAAACCGGGAAAACAGGCTAAAACAGAGAAAACATTGATTCGAAGCAGTAAACAGCTTTGTTACTGTTTCTAGGGTCAGAATGTGTGACAATTGAATGCATTTGAATAATTGTAAGAGTTTGGGATGAATTTGAAGTGTTTAGGCAACACTTAAACCTCTTTTATCCCAAAACAAGCTTAAGCCGAGAAAACATGCTAAAACCGAAAAAATATTGATTCGAAGCAGTAAACAGTTTTGTTACTGTTTATAGGGTCAATATATGTAACGATCCAATGCATTTGACTAATTATAAGAGTTCGGGTTGAATTTGGAATGTTTAGACAACACTTATACCCATTTTGTCCCGAAACATGCTAAAACCGTAAAAACATTAATTCGAGGCAGTAAACAGATTTGTTACTGTTTATAGGGTCAATATATGTAACAATCCAATGCATTTGACTAATTATAAGAGTTCAGGTTGAATTTGGAATGTTTAGACAACACTTATACCCATTTTGTCCCAAAACAGGCTAAAACTGAGAAAACATTGATTCAAAGCAGTAAACAGCTTTGTTACTGTTTCTAGGGTCATAATGTATAATAATCCAATGCAATTGACTAATTATAAGAGTTCGGGTTGAATTTGAAATGTTTAGACAACAATTATACCCATTTTGTCCCGAAACAAGCTATAACCAAGAAAACATTGATTTGAAGTAGTAAACAGCTTTGTTACTGTTTCTAGGGTCAGAATGTGTGACAATCCAATGCTCTTGACTAATTGTAAGAGTTTTGGATGAATTAGGAGTGTTTAGACAACACTTAAACCTGTTTTACCCCAAAACACGCTTAAACCGAGAAAACAGGCTAAAACAGAGAAAACATTGATTCGAAGCAGTAAACAGCTTTGTTACTGTTTCTAGGGTCAGAATGTGTGACAATTGAATGCATTTGAATAATTGTAAGAGTTTGGGATGAATTTGAAGTGTTTAGGCAACACTTAAACCTCTTTTATCCCAAAACAAGCTTAAGCCGAAAAACATGCTAAAACCGAGAAAACATTGATTCGAAGCAGTAAACAGTTTTGTTACTGTTTATAGGGTCAACATATGTAACGATCCAATGCATTTGACTAATTATAAGAGTTCGGGTTGAATTTGGAATGTTTAGACAACACTTATACCCATTTTGTCCCGAAACAGGCTAAAACCGTGAAAACATTGATTCGAAGCAGTAAACAGATTTGTTACTGTTTATAGGGTCAAAATATGTAGCAATCCAATGCATTTGACTAATTATAAGAGTTCGTGTTGAATTTAGAGTGTATAGACAACACTTATACCCATTTTGTCACGAAACAGGCTAAAACCGAGAAAAGATTGATTCAAAGCAGTAAACAGATTTGTTACTGTTTATAGGGTCAAAATATGTAGCAATCCAATGCATTTAACTAATTATAAGAGTTTGGGTTGAATTTGGAGTGTTTAGACAACACTTATACCCATTTTGTCCCAAAACAAGCTAAAACAAAGAAAACATTGATTTGAAGTAGTAAACAGCTTTGTTACTGTTTCTAGGGTCAGAATGTGTGACAATCCAATGCATTTGACTAATTGTAAGAGTTTGGGATGAATTTGAAGTGTTTAGGCAACACCTAAACCTCTTTTATCCCAAAACAAGCTTAAGCCGAGAAAACATGCTAAAACCGAGAAAACATTGATTCGAAGCAGGAAACAGTTTTCTTACTGTTTAAAGGGTCAATATATTTGTTACTGTTACTGTTTATAACAGTTTTGTTACTGTTTATAGGGTCAATGTAACGATCCAATGCATTTGACTAATTATAAGAGTTCGGGTTGAATTTGGAATGTTTAGACTGTTGGGATTTATGAGACAAAGCTCACAAGAGAGGGTAGACAAACACTTGGTGAATGAATCCCCCTTTACCCACAACAAACTAACTCATTCTCAAGGGGGAGGAGAGAACATCAACTTGTGATGAACTCCCCATAGAACAGCTAGATAGAACCCAAATACTAGAGAGTAAGCGGATCCTAACTAGGAGAAGCACTAGTTTGAGACTTATCCTCTTCTAGTATCACAACACTTATAGTTTGTATACTTAGGAGAAGGAGGATTAAGAATCAGTAATCTAGGCTTAGTAAAGAGAGTAAATAAAGAAGAGTTTAGGTGGATTTGAGAAGAGAATAGGCTGCCTTAAGGGCAGCCTCTAACCGCTAATCTCCTAAACACTCTACATTGTTGATATGAACATAAACACTTGTGTAGAGAGGAGAAGATGGGAAACGGTTTCTCTTTTTTATTGAATAGAATGTGATATGTTACAAAATGAGAGATTACAATGCTTAATATAGGAGAACAAATGTATATGGCCGTTTGAGATAAATGAGAGGTGAGAGTGACATATAGCCGTTGGTGCACAAGTGGGTGTATGGTGAAAGGGACAGCTCCTTCCCTTGGTTGTCTCATTCTTCACCAACCAAGGTCTCACATGCTTCCTTCCTTCCCTTCTTTTCCCTTTGTGAGACATTTAACTTCTTCTTGGGCCTCTTCTTCTTATAAGGCCTTTACTTCACAATTCTTCTCACATTGCTCTTATGGCCTTGCTGACCACTCTCATTGTTCTCACGGCCCATATGGCCTTACTGGCCACTCTTATTGTGCTCACGGCCTTACTGGCCGCTCCCACACCACTCATGGCCTTACCAGCCACACTTCTTGTACTAGCAGCCTTACCGGCTACTCTCTTCTTCCTTGTGCAGCTCGGCCTCACCGGCCTCCCTCTCTCTTCTCCTTCTTATATACTAATACTCCCCCGCACGTTTGATCTGCAGGGCACCATGGGGACCAAAGATCAAGCGTGGACACGTGAGGACTACCTCATTAAAAACCTTAACAAAGAAAACCACTTGGGAGAAAACTTTGTTAAGTAAAAAGAGTGTAGTCTCCACGGTCCTTGATGTCGCATTGATCTTGGTTTGTCAAGAACCAGCTCTCTTTCTCTTTAAGCCTTTGAACCGCTACACTTCCTTAGCCCTCCTTGCCTTTAGCACATTCCTTATGATCTCCATCCTTGCGCCTTTAGAATTTCTTTGAGGCTCTCATAGTCTCCTTTACCCTTAAACAAGTGATAAAGAAGAAAAGAATAAGTGTTTGCTATGAGGAATATCAAAGAAAATTTCTAAAAGTGTGACAATTTAAGAAGAATCATATTAAAGTGTAAAGACTAGTAATGAAGCTAAGGTAATGAATTTATGAATTAAAATAGAGAAGGGATTAGAGCACAGCCTTTTTGGTGTTTTGATGGATAGGAAGGAGAGAGTTGATCACTGATGCGGTTTGGAATTCCTCCTTGAGACCGCTTCTCTAACCATGGTTTTTAAACCCGGCCAGTTTTATCGTCAGACTGACATATGCCCACTGAATCGGACATAACTTTTGAACGGCTGCTCGGATTGGTATGATTCCACTTCCACTGGCAAGATGACTCCATGGTCTCGAACTTTGTTGAAGAACGCGGAAGCTGAATCGCAGTGGAAGGGTTTCGTCCGAGTCGATCTTTGAGACGCTTCGGCTGAGCTTTAAGTAAAAACTTTTGCTTGTGGCCGAGCAGAATCTGTGAGGTACGGTCTGAAGTCACTTGATAGTTGATCTCCCCCGTAACCTTTACTTGATGATGGGCTGAAACCTCATCACCTCAGTTGAAACCTTGTGCATCACCGTTCTTGTGCACATCCAATCAACAGTTGAAACCTTGTGCATCACCTTTCCTAAAGACCATTGTGCACATCCGATCAACAACTTGGCACTAACACACATGCTCTTGGACTGATTCATCACCTTCCACCAGCTTAACAAAGACTTGGTGGCCCTTGGTTCTAACTCCAGGCATTGTGCTGCGCTCTCCTCATGGCTATCTTGTAGCCTTCAACCTCGCCACTTCTTCTTCTTGAGATAGTAGGCGAGCTCCACACAATCTTCAAGGCTGAAGCTGAAACCAAATTCAATGGAACAGATTCTAAACAAGAGATTGTTAGAGATTAGAGAATAGAGAATATAGAATATTACTGAAAATAAAATAGAATTTAGAGAATAAGTAACCAAGTATAAGTAACCAAGAGAATAAAGTATAAGAGAGTATAAGAGAGAATATGGGCGATAGTATAAGGTGAATGGAGAGTAGAATAGAGCTCAAGAGTTCCTATGGACAGAGTTAGACTCTGTTTTCTTGAGTTTGCAGAAGCTTTGACAGCCAAGAACAACCAAGAAGACAATCTCTTTTGGTGCTTTAATGGCTGAAACACAATGGACCTTATGGAAAATTAGTTTCTCCAAAGGTTTAACAACAAAACTCCTTGTAGAATCACTTAAACAAGTGTTCTTCAAGAGATTAAGGCTTTAGATCCACGAAGATAACATATAGAAGATGTTTTTCGTGGTCCCAAGCAAAGAAGAAACAACAAAAGCCTTTGGAACAGCCTATTGTCCAACGGTTAAAAGAATGCATCTTGGACCAACTTGAATCTATTTGACCAAGCGGGCTCTACATGCTAAAATAAAGTCTCTCTCTTCCTCAAACTCGAACCTGGACACACCATATGACCAGAAACAAAGCTTTCTCAACCTTGAGAAGAAGAAGAAGTGATTTAGTAATTAAACTTTAAAGGAAATTTAACAAAAGCAAAATTAAACCTTTAAAGGAAAATTAACTAAATCTTAAGAGAATCCTAGGAAAAATCCTAAGGATTTCGTGGCTCTATACAAGCCTAAAAACACGTGAATCCTTACCAAGAACAAGAACAATTTGCTCCTTGGTTCATCACCACCTCAATTTAAACCCAAGCTTTTACCCAATCGGTGAAGCCTAAGGATGAGGTTTTAAAATCGATTTCTTTCACACACTTGGTCTATGAACTCTACAAAGACCCAAGACCAAGCTTACTCAACATTGAGCTGCTAGAGAATCGATTTAACAACAAAAGCAAAATTAAAGTTTTAAAGAAACTAAGCTAAGCGATTTAACACCTAGGCTAGGATTAAAACTTTAATTAAGCTAACTCCTAAGAGAACCAACTTGAGAACGAGTTTGAGTCACCAAGAACAGAGCCTGCTCTGATACCATGTTGGGATTTATGAGACAAAGCTCACAAGAGAGGGTAGACAAACACTTGGTGAATGAATCCCCCTTTACCCACAACAAACTAACTCATTCTCAAGGGGGAGGAGAGAACATCAACTTGTGATGAACTCCCCATAGAACAGCTAGATAGAACCCAAATACTAGAGAGTAAGCGGATCCTAACTAGGAGAAGCACTAGTTTGAGACTTATCCTCTTCTAGTATCACAACACTTATAGTTTGTATACTTAGGAGAAGGAGGATTAAGAATCAGTAATCTAGGCTTAGTAAAGAGAGTAAATAAAGAAGAGTTTAGGTGGATTTGAGAAGAGAATAGGCTGCCTTAAGGGCAGCCTCTAACCGCTAATCTCCTAAACACTCTACATTGTTGATATGAACATAAACACTTGTGTAGAGAGGAGAAGATGGGAAACGGTTTCTCTTTTTTATTGAATAGAATGTGATATGTTACAAAATGAGAGATTACAATGCTTAATATAGGAGAACAAATGTATATGGCCGTTTGAGATAAATGAGAGGTGAGAGTGACATATAGCCGTTGGTGCACAAGTGGGTGTATGGTGAAAGGGACAGCTCCTTCCCTTGGTTGTCTCATTCTTCACCAACCAAGGTCTCACATGCTTCCTTCCTTCCCTTCTTTTCCCTTTGTGAGACATTTAACTTCTTCTTGGGCCTCTTCTTCTTATAAGGCCTTTACTTCACAATTCTTCTCACATTGCTCTTATGGCCTTGCTGACCACTCTCATTGTTCTCACGGCCCATATGGCCTTACTGGCCACTCTTATTGTGCTCACGGCCTTACTGGCCGCTCCCACACCACTCATGGCCTTACCAGCCACACTTCTTGTACTAGCAGCCTTACCGGCTACTCTCTTCTTCCTTGTGCAGCTCGGCCTCACCGGCCTCCCTCTCTCTTCTCCTTCTTATATACTAATATAGACAACACTTATACCCATTTTGTCCCAAAACAGGCTAAAACCGTGAAAACATTGATTCGAAGCAGTAAACAGATTTGTTACTGTTTATAGGGTCAAAATATGTAGAAATCCAATGCATTTGACTAATTATAAGAATTCAGGTTGAATTTGGAGTGTTTAGACAACACTTATACTCATTTTGTCCCGAAACAGGCTAAAACCGAGAAATGATTGATTCAAAGCAGTAAACAGATTTGTTACTGTTTATAGGGTCAAAATATGTAGCAATCCAATCCATTTGACTAATTATAAGAGTTTGGGTTGAATTTGGAGTGTTTAGACAACACTTATACCCATTTTGTCCCAAAACAAGCTAAAACAAAGAAAACATTGATTTGAAGTAGTAAACAGCTTTGTTACTGTTTCTAGGGTCAGAATGTGTGACAATCCAATGCATTTGACTAATTGTAAGAGTTTGGGATGAATTTGAAATGTTTAGACAACACTTATACCCATTTTGTCCCGAAACAGGCTAAAGCCGAGAAAACAGGCTAAAACCGAGAAAACATTAATTCGAAGCAGTAAACAGTTTTGTTACTGTTTATAGGGTCAATATATGTAACAATCCAATGCATTTGACTAATTATAAGAGTTCAGGTTGAATTTGGAATGTTAAGACAACACTTATACCCATTTTGTCCCAAAACAGGCTAAAACTGAGAAAACATTGATTCAAAGCAGTAAACAGCTTTGTTACTGTTTCTAGGGTCATAATGTATAATAATCCAATGCATTTGACTAATTATAAGAGTTCGGGTTGAATTTGGAGTGTTTAGACAACACTTATACCCATATTGTCCCGGAACATGCTAAAACCAAGAAAACATTGATTCAAAGCAGTAAACAGCTTTGTTACTGCTTCTAGGGTCAGAATGTGTGAAAATCCAATGCATTTGACTAATTTAAGAGTTTTGGATGAATTAGGAGTGTTTAGACAACACTTAAACCTGTTTTACCCCAAAACACGCTTAAACCGAGAAAACAGGCTAAAACAGAGAAAACATTGATTCGAAGCAGTAAACAGCGTTGTTACTGTTTCTAGGGTCAGAATGTGTGACAATTGAATGCATTTGAATAATTGTAAGAGTTTGGGTTGAATTTGAAGTGTTTAGGCAACACTTAAACCTCTTTTATCCCAAAACAAGCTTAAGCCGAGAAAACATGCTAAAACCGAAAAAATATTGATTCGAAGCAGTAAACAGTTTTGTTACTGTTTATAGGGTCAATATATGTAACGATCCAATGCATTTGACTAATTATAAGAGTTCGGGTTGAATTTGGAATGTTTAGACAACACTTAAACTTGTTTTATCCCAAAACAAGCTTAAGCCGAGAAAACAGGCTAAAACCAAGAAAACATTAATTCGAAGCAGTAAACAGTTTTGTTACTGTTTATAGGGTGAATATATGTAACAATCCAATGCATTTGACTAATTATAAGAGTTCAGGTTGAATTTGGAATGTTAAGACAACACTTATATTGATCAAGAGAATAAGCCTAAGGCAGCCATGGCCGTCCGTACAATTATGGGGCCGTCCGTACAACCAAGCAATAAGGCCGAGTCATGTAAGTGTGTAAAGACAATGAGGAGGCCTGCTCTCCTTAGGCCCATGAGAAGGATCTAGAATGTCGCTTGTAGCCGTTAGAGAGGAGGAACAAGTGGAGTCACGGGTTATGTTGTGTTTAAGGAGACTAGGACGGGTCACTATCACCGTTGGGATTAGTTCTATCTCTCTCCTTGTCCCTATCACTTATACGATCGGTTGGTAGAGGGTGTAGCCCTAATTTTCCCTTGATATATATAGGCTTTAGCCTACATTGTAATATGATTTCTTATGGAACAATAACCTAATCTTTTCTTCTTCCTCATTCTCTTTGTCTACCGATATCTCTCATCAATCTCTTGATTCTCTTCTTTATTCTACAAAGTCTTACATGGTATCAGAGCAAGTTCTTCGATTCTCTACAGTCTAATCTCATTCTCCTACTCATTTCTACACTCTAGTCTCCTTATCTTCGTTTCTTCTTACTCGCATCTCTTTTATTCTCCGGGTAAAAGCTTTACCCATCGGTCCATAGAAATCCGACCATGGAAAACGCCAAGCCCATTGTTTCACCGGTTGTCCTAAAGGGGACAAACTACTTGCTGTGGACAAGAACCACAAGAACCGCCCTTGGAGGTCGTGGCCTTTGGAGTCATGTCGAGTCCGACTATGTCCCAAAGAAAAACCCCAAAGGAGAGGACGCTTCCGAGGCGGAAGCGGAGGAAGAGAGCGAGAGGAAGGCCAAATGGTTCCAAGAAGACCAAGTTGTCCTATCTGTTCTCCAAAACTCTCTGGACACGCCTATCCTTGAGGCCTACTCATATTGCGAGACGGCCAAGGAACTGTGGGAAACACTTAAAGGCGTGTATGGTAATGTCTCTAACATGACTAGAGTCTTTGAGGTCAAGAAGGCCATAAATGATCTTAACCAAGATGATGTGGAGTTCACTAAGCATCTTGGTAAGTTCCGTGCACTATGGTCCGAGCTTGACATGTTGCGGCCAAGTACACTTGAGGCAAGTGTGCTAAACGAAAGAAAGGAGCAAGACAAAGTCTTCGGACTCCTACTTACCTTGAACCCGTCCTTCAACGACCTCTTGAAGCACATCCTAAGGGCAGAGAAGCTCCCCTCCTTTGAAGATATTTGCTCCCAAATTCAGAAAGAGCAAGGATCCCTTGATTTGTTTAGCGGCAAGGGGGAGCTTGCTTCGGCCAACAAAGGAATGTACAAGCAAGAGGAGAGGAAGTTGTTGGTGTGCGACCACTGCAAGAAGCGGGGTCATCTGAAAGACAAGTGCTGGGTTCTCCATCCTCATCTCAAGCCGGCCAAGTTCAAAGCCAACCTCTCAAAGGAAGCGGTTAGCGATAAAGGAGCCGGATCATCAAAGCAGGGAGATGAGGTGGCCATGACCGCAGCCTACGGAGATGTGGTGAGGAAGTCAGACCTTGAGGCTCTCATCCGCTCCATTGCTTCACTCAAGGAGTCTGGTATCTCTTTCTTTACTTCTAGGCCTAGCAAATCGCTTGTTATTGACTCGGGAGCCTCACATCATATGATTAGTAACCCTAGTTTAATTGACAACATAAAACCGGCCTTAGGAAATGTTGTTATTGCAAATGGAGAACAAATACCAGTAAAGGGAATAGGGGACTTGAAACTATTTGATAAAACCTCAAAAGCTTTCTTTATGCCTACCTTTACCTCCAATTTACTATCGGTTAAGAGGACCACAAATGATTTGAATTGTTATGCAATCTTTGGTCCTAACAATGTTTATTTTCAGGATATTGAGACTGGAAAGGTTCTTGGAGAAGGGCAAGGGAGTGGAGATCTCTATGTCCTAGAGAAAACCGATCCAAATTTATCCTCTACTAAGTCTTGTTTTGTTGTTGATTCGAATATGGTGTGGCATGCTAGGCTAGGCCACCCACATTCACGTGCTTTAGGGTTGATGTTTCCTAATATTTCTTTTGATAATTCTACTTGTGAACCTTGTATTCTTGGAAAACATTGCAAGTCTATCTTTCCTAAGTCAACTACTATTTATGAGAATTGTTTTGATTTAGTTCACTCAGATGTTTGGACATCACCATGCCTATCTAGAGATAATAACAAGTATTTTGTGACTTTTATTGATGAAAAATCAAAATACACTTGGATTACCTTGTTGCCATCTAAAGATAGAGTATTTGATGCCTTTATCAATTTTCAAAATTATGTGACTAATCACTTCAATGCTAAACTTAAGGTACTTAGGTCTGATAATGGGGGGGAATACACAAGTTGCAAGTTCAAAGAACATCTCTCCAAGCATGGCATTCTTCATCAAACTAGTTGTCCCTACACGCCACAACAAAATGGTGTGGCCGAGAGGAAGAACCGGCACCTCATGGAAGTGGCGCGGGCAATCATGTTCCATTCGAGTGTTCCTAAACGATATTGGGGTGATGCCGTGATGACTGCATGCTACCTAATCAACCGAACACCAACTAGAGTTCTTCATGACTTATCTCCATTTGAAGTACTAAACAAATTTAAACCATCTCTTGATCACTTACGAGTTTTCGGCTGTATTTGTTTTGTGTTAGTACCAGGAGAACAAAGGAGTAAGCTGGATGCCAAAAGTACAAAGTGTATGTTCATTGGCTACTCCACCACACAAAAGGGGTACAAATGTTATGATCCGGCCACAAGTCGACTATATGTCTCTCGAGATGTCCGGTTTCTAGAACATGTGGGCTACCATGACAAGAGGGATTGGAACAGCCTTAAAGATCTCTCTCACTCACCTAATGACCGAGCTTCGAGTCTACGGTTCCTTCTTGATCACCTTGGCAACCCATCTCCACCAACGGGTGCCGTGCGGCCAACACTAAGTCAAATTTCTACCGATGGTGGGTCTGACCAAGGAGATGCAAATGACAATGGTTCAGCCCAAGATGGTGAATCTCTCGAGTCTGGCCTACCCATAACCGGTGTTCTCGTCCCTGGCCCTACAACGGACACGCATGCTCCAGCGGCGGCCTCTACCGAGGAAAACACGGAGACGGCTCCTACGGACGGTACGTCCACCGTGTTGCCTAGCGTGGATCCACTTCCGGCACCAGTCCTGCGTCGGAGCACCAGACCTCGATCGGATCCCTCCACTTGGAAGAACAAGCGTGTCTATTACAACAGCCAAGCTGTCGCTCATCCCATTCAGTCCGTTTGTTCCCTTGAGCTGTTACCTGCTGATCACCAAGCTTTCTTCGGCCAAGTGGACGCCAATTGGATCCCGCAGACATATGATGAAGCCAAGGAACATCAAGGTTGGTTAGATGCGGTCAAGGATGAAACTGGCGCCATGATCCGGAATCATACGTGGGACGAATCGGATCTTCCTCAAGGCAAGCGGGCAGTTAGCTCCAAATGGGTGTTTACCATAAAGTATTTGAGCAATGGTGACATTGAACGGCATAAAGCCAGGTTAGTGGCCCGTGGCTTCACCCAAACCTATGGCGCGGACTACACGGACACCTTTGCACCCGTGGCCAAGCTCCATACGGTTCGGGTTGTGCTGTCTCTTGCTGTCAACCTCTCATGGGACTTATGGCAGATGGATGTGAAGAACGCCTTCCTTCAAGGTGAACTTGATGAAGAAGTGTACATGACGCCTCCTCCCGGCCTTGAAGACATGGTTACACCCGGAAAAGTCTTGAGGCTACGTAAGGCCATCTATGGCCTTAAGCAGTCCCCACGAGCGTGGTACCACAAACTAAGCTCCACTCTCAAGACTGATGGTTTTACGCGATCGGAGGCTGATCATACTCTCTTCATGCGTCGCACCTCTATTGGTTGGGTGGTGGTGCTCATATACGTCGACGACATCATCGTGACTGGTGATGATAAGGCGGCCATTCAGGACACCAAGGACTCTCTCAAGTCGGTATTTGACATCAAGGACCTTGGGGAACTCAAATACTTTCTTGGTATTGAGATTTGTCGCTCACCGGAAGGACTCTTCCTCTCACAACGCAAGTATACTCTTGACTTGTTAGAGGAGACTGGCAAGCTTGGTGTGTCTCCGGTTGCTACGCCCCTTGATGAAGATTACCAGCTCAAGCGAAAGGGGGAGAGCTTACGGGCAAAAGAAGGCCGACCTAAGGAACCAATGGACGAGCCATTCTTAGACGTCACACGCTACCGCCGGCTTGTAGGTAAGCTGATATACCTTACTATCACACGACCTGACATATCCTATGCTGTGAATCAGGTTAGCCAACATATGAAGGCACCAAGCAAGTACCAATGGAGTCAAGTCGAAAGGATCCTAAGCTATCTCAAGGGCAGTCCGGGTCAAGGTATTTGGATGGGCAAGAATGACAACACCGAAATCGTTGGCTATTGTGATGCGGATTACAATGGCGACACGCTGGATAGGAGATCCACCACTGGGTACTGCACGTTTGTTGGAGGCAACTTGGTTACATGGAGGTCTAAGAAACAAAAGGTGGTTTCATGCTCTAGCGCCGAGGCCGAGTATAGAGCTATGAGGAAGCTCACTAACGAGATGACATGGCTGAAGGGCCTACTCAAGGACTTAGGCATCGAGACAAAGCAGCCCATGACCATGCACTGCGACAATGAAGCGGCTATCCACATTGCCACAAACTCAGTCTTTCATGAGAGGACCAAGCACATAGAAAGCGATTGCCACAAGGTGAGAGAGAAGATTGAAGAAGGAGTGGTGTTACCATGCCACACAAGGAGTCAAGATCAGCTAGCTGACATCTTCACCAAGTCTGCAAGCTCCAAGGTTTGTGATCACATCTACAGCAAACTTGGACTTGTAGACATTACACGGCCATGATCAAGCTTCCCTAATCCGTGGACAGCACACTCTTTTTCCCTTGACTTGGTTTTGTCCCATGAGGTTTTCTAAGTCAAGGTTTTTAATGAGGTGCTGCTTCACGGGTTCCAAGCTTAGCCATTTCACTCGGCTAAGCTTGAGGGGGAGTATTGATCAAGAGAATAAGCCTAAGGCAGCCATGGCCGTCCGTACAATTATGGGGCCGTCCGTACAACCAAGCAATAAGGCCGAGTCATGTAAGTGTGTAAAGACAATGAGGAGGCCTGCTCTCCTTAGGCCCATGAGAAGGATCTAGAATGTCGCTTGTAGCCGTTAGAGAGGAGGAACAAGTGGAGTCACGGGTTATGTTGTGTTTAAGGAGACTAGGACGGGTCACTATCACCGTTGGGATTAGTTCTATCTCTCTCCTTGTCCCTATCACTTATACGATCGGTTGGTAGAGGGTGTAGCCCTAATTTTCCCTTGATATATATAGGCTTTAGCCTACATTGTAATATGATTTCTTATGGAACAATAACCTAATCTTTTCTTCTTCCTCATTCTCTTTGTCTACCGATATCTCTCATCAATCTCTTGATTCTCTTCTTTATTCTACAAAGTCTTACAACTTATACCCATTTGGTCCCAAAACAGGCTAAAACTGAGAAAACATTGTTTCAAAGCAGTAAACAGCTTTGTTACTGTTTCTAGGGTCATAATGTATAATAATCCAATGTAATTGACAAATTATAAGAGTTCGGGTTGAATTTGAAATGTTTAGACAACAATTATACCCATTTTGTCCCGAAACAAGCTATAACCAAGAAAACATTGATTTGAAGTAGTAAACAGCTTTGTTACTGTTTCTAGGGTCAACATATGTAACGATCCAATGCTCTTGACTAATTGTAAGAGTTTTGGATGAATTAGGAGTGTTTAGACAACACTTAAACCTGTTTTACCCCAAAACACGCTTAAACCGGGAAAACAGGCTAAAACAGAGAAAACATTGATTCGAAGCAGTAAACAGCTTTGTTACTGTTTCTAGGGTCAGAATGTGTGACAATTGAATGCATTTGAATAATTGTAAGAGTTTGGGATGAATTTGAAGTGTTTAGGCAACACTTAAACCTCTTTTATCCCAAAACAAGCTTAAGCCGAGAAAACATGCTAAAACTGAGAAAACATTGATTCGAAGCAGTAAACAGTTTTGTTACTGTTTATAGGGTCAATATATGTAACGATCCAATGCATTTGACGAATTATAAGAGTTCGGGTTGAATTTGGAATGTTTAGACAACACTTATACCCATTTTGTCCCGAAACATGCTAAAACCGTAAAAACATTAATTCGAGGTAGTAAACAGATTTGTTACTGTTTATAGGGTCAATATATGTAACAATCCAATGCATTTGACTAATTATAAGAGTTCAGGTTGAATTTGGAATGTTTAGACAACACTTATACCCATTTTGTCCCAAAACAGGCTAAAACTGAGAAAACATTGATTCAAAGCAGTAAACAGCTTTGTTACTGTTTCTAGGGTCATAATGTATAATAATCCAATGCAATTGACTAATTATAAGAGTTCGGGTTGAATTTGAAATGTTTAGACAACAATTATACCCATTTTGTCCCGAAACAAGCTATAACCAAGAAAACATTGATTTGAAGTAGTAAACAGCTTTGTTACTGTTTCTAGGGTCAGAATGTGTGACAATCCAATGCTCTTGACTAATTGTAAGAGTTTTGGATGAATTAGGAGTGTTTAGACAACACTTAAACCTGTTTTACCCCAAAACACGCTTAAACCGAGAAAACAGGCTAAAACAGAGAAAACATTGATTCGAAGCAGTAAACAGCTTTGTTACTGTTTCTAGGGTCAGAATGTGTGACAATTGAATGCATTTGAATAATTGTAAGAGTTTGGGATGAAAGAATGCATCTTGGACCAACTTGAATCTATTTGACCAAGCGGGCTCTACATGCTAAAATAAAGTCTCTCTCTTCCTCAAACTCGAACCTGGACACACCATATGACCAGAAACAAAGCTTTCTCAACCTTGAGAAGAAGAAGAAGTGATTTAGTAATTAAACTTTAAAGGAAATTTAACAAAAGCAAAATTAAACCTTTAAAGGAAAATTAACTAAATCTTAAGAGAATCCTAGGAAAAATCCTAAGGATTTCGTGGCTCTATACAAGCCTAAAAACACGTGAATCCTTACCAAGAACAAGAACAATTTGCTCCTTGGTTCATCACCACCTCAATTTAAACCCAAGCTTTTACCCAATCGGTGAAGCCTAAGGATGAGGTTTTAAAATCGATTTCTTTCACACACTTGGTCTATGAACTCTACAAAGACCCAAGACCAAGCTTACTCAACATTGAGCTGCTAGAGAATCGATTTAACAACAAAAGCAAAATTAAAGTTTTAAAGAAACTAAGCTAAGCGATTTAACACCTAGGCTAGGATTAAAACTTTAATTAAGCTAACTCCTAAGAGAACCAACTTGAGAACGAGTTTGAGTCACCAAGAACAGAGCCTGCTCTGATACCATGTTGGGATTTATGAGACAAAGCTCACAAGAGAGGGTAGACAAACACTTGGTGAATGAATCCCCCTTTACCCACAACAAACTAACTCATTCTCAAGGGGGAGGAGAGAACATCAACTTGTGATGAACTCCCCATAGAACAGCTAGATAGAACCCAAATACTAGAGAGTAAGCGGATCCTAACTAGGAGAAGCACTAGTTTGAGACTTATCCTCTTCTAGTATCACAACACTTATAGTTTGTATACTTAGGAGAAGGAGGATTAAGAATCAGTAATCTAGGCTTAGTAAAGAGAGTAAATAAAGAAGAGTTTAGGTGGATTTGAGAAGAGAATAGGCTGCCTTAAGGGCAGCCTCTAACCGCTAATCTCCTAAACACTCTACATTGTTGATATGAACATAAACACTTGTGTAGAGAGGAGAAGATGGGAAACGGTTTCTCTTTTTTATTGAATAGAATGTGATATGTTACAAAATGAGAGATTACAATGCTTAATATAGGAGAACAAATGTATATGGCCGTTTGAGATAAATGAGAGGTGAGAGTGACATATAGCCGTTGGTGCACAAGTGGGTGTATGGTGAAAGGGACAGCTCCTTCCCTTGGTTGTCTCATTCTTCACCAACCAAGGTCTCACATGCTTCCTTCCTTCCCTTCTTTTCCCTTTGTGAGACATTTAACTTCTTCTTGGGCCTCTTCTTCTTATAAGGCCTTTACTTCACAATTCTTCTCACATTGCTCTTATGGCCTTGCTGACCACTCTCATTGTTCTCACGGCCCATATGGCCTTACTGGCCACTCTTATTGTGCTCACGGCCTTACTGGCCGCTCCCACACCACTCATGGCCTTACCAGCCACACTTAAACCTGTTTTACCCCAAAACACGCTTAAACCGAGAAAACAGGCTAAAACAGAGAAAACATTGATTCGAAGCAGTAAACAGCTTTGTTACTGTTTCTAGGGTCAGAATGTGTGACAATTGAATGCATTTGAATAATTGTAAGAGTTTGGGATGAATTTGAAGTGTTTAGGCAACACTTAAACCTCTTTTATCCCAAAACAAGCTTAAGCCGAAAAACATGCTAAAACCGAGAAAACATTGATTCGAAGCAGTAAACAGTTTTGTTACTGTTTATAGGGTCAACATATGTAACGATCCAATGCATTTGACTAATTATAAGAGTTCGGGTTGAATTTGGAATGTTTAGACAACACTTATACCCATTTTGTCCCGAAACAGGCTAAAACCGTGAAAACATTGATTCGAAGCAGTAAACAGATTTGTTACTGTTTATAGGGTCAAAATATGTAGCAATCCAATGCATTTGACTAATTATAAGAGTTCGTGTTGAATTTAGAGTGTATAGACAACACTTATACCCATTTTGTCACGAAACAGGCTAAAACCGAGAAAAGATTGATTCAAAGCAGTAAACAGATTTGTTACTGTTTATAGGGTCAAAATATGTAGCAATCCAATGCATTTAACTAATTATAAGAGTTTGGGTTGAATTTGGAGTGTTTAGACAACACTTATACCCATTTTGTCCCAAAACAAGCTAAAACAAAGAAAACATTGATTTGAAGTAGTAAACAGCTTTGTTACTGTTTCTAGGGTCAGAATGTGTGACAATCCAATGCATTTGACTAATTGTAAGAGTTTGGGATGAATTTGAAGTGTTTAGGCAACACTTAAACCTCTTTTATCCCAAAACAAGCTTAAGCCGAGAAAACATGCTAAAACCGAGAAAACATTGATTCGAAGCAGGAAACAGTTTTCTTACTGTTTAAAGGGTCAATATATTTGTTACTGTTACTGTTTATAACAGTTTTGTTACTGTTTATAGGGTCAATGTAACGATCCAATGCATTTGACTAATTATAAGAGTTCGGGTTGAATTTGGAATGTTTAGACAACACTTATACCCATTTTGTCCCAAAACAGGCTAAAACCGTGAAAACATTGATTCGAAGCAGTAAACAGATTTGTTACTGTTTATAGGGTCAAAATATGTAGAAATCCAATGCATTTGACTAATTATAAGAATTCAGGTTGAATTTGGAGTGTTTAGACAACACTTATACTCATTTTGTCCCGAAACAGGCTAAAACCGAGAAATGATTGATTCAAAGCAGTAAACAGATTTGTTACTGTTTATAGGGTCAAAATATGTAGCAATCCAATCCATTTGACTAATTATAAGAGTTTGGGTTGAATTTGGAGTGTTTAGACAACACTTATACCCATTTTATCCCAAAACAAGCTAAAACAAAGAAAACATTGATTTGAAGTAGTAAACAGCTTTGTTACTGTTTCTAGGGTCAGAATGTGTGACAATCCAATGCATTTGACTAATTGTAAGAGTTTGGGATGAATTTGAAATGTTTAGACAACACTTAAACTTGTTTTATCCCAAAACAAGCTTAAGCCGAGAAAACAGGCTAAAACCGAGAAAACATTAATTCGAAGCAGTAAACAGATTTGTTACTGTTTATAGGGTCAAAATATGTAGCAATCCAATGCATTTGACTAATTATAAGAGTTCGTGTTGAATTTAGAGTGTATAGACAACACTTATACCCATTTTGTCACGAAACAGGCTAAAACCGAGAAAAGATTGATTCAAAGCAGTAAACAGATTTGTTACTGTTTATAGGGTCAAAATATGTAGCAATCCAATGCATTTAACTAATTATAAGAGTTTGGGTTGAATTTGGAGTGTTTAGACAACACTTATACCCATTTTGTCCCAAAACAAGCTAAAACAAAGAAAACATTGATTTGAAGTAGTAAACAGCTTTGTTACTGTTTCTAGGGTCAGAATGTGTGACAATCCAATGCATTTGACTAATTGTAAGAGTTTGGGATGAATTTGAAGTGTTTAGGCAACACTTAAACCTCTTTTATCCCAAAACAAGCTTAAGCCGAGAAAACATGCTAAAACCGAGAAAACATTGATTCGAAGCAGGAAACAGTTTTCTTACTGTTTAAAGGGTCAATATATTTGTTACTGTTACTGTTTATAACAGTTTTGTTACTGTTTATAGGGTCAATGTAACGATCCAATGCATTTGACTAATTATAAGAGTTCGGGTTGAATTTGGAATGTTTAGACAACACTTATACCCATTTTGTCCCAAAACAGGCTAAAACCGTGACAACATTGATTCGAAGCAGTAAACAGATTTGTTACTGTTTATAGGGTCAAAATATGTAGAAATCCAATGCATTTGACTAATTATAAGAATTCAGGTTGAATTTGGAGTGTTTAGACAACACTTATACTCATTTTGTCCCGAAACAGGCTAAAACCGAGAAATGATTGATTCAAAGCAGTAAACAGATTTGTTACTGTTTATAGGGTCAAAATATGTAGCAATCCAATCCATTTGACTAATTATAAGAGTTTGGGTTGAATTTGGAGTGTTTAGACAACACTTATACCCATTTTGTCCCAAAACAAGCTAAAACAAAGAAAACATTGATTTGAAGTAGTAAACAGCTTTGTTACTGTTTCTAGGGTCAGAATGTGTGACAATCCAATGCATTTGACTAATTGTAAGAGTTTGGGATGAATTTGAAATGTTTAGACAACACTTAAACTTGTTTTATCCCAAAACAAGCTTAAGCCGAGAAAACAGGCTAAAACCGAGAAAACATTAATTCGAAGCAGTAAACAGATTTGTTACTGTTTATAGGGTCAAAATATGTAGCAATCCAATGCATTTGACTAATTATAAGAGTTCGTGTTGAATTTAGAGTGTATAGACAACACTTATACCCATTTTGTCACGAAACAGGCTAAAACCGAGAAAAGATTGATTCAAAGCAGTAAACAGATTTGTTACTGTTTATAGGGTCAAAATATGTAGCAATCCAATGCATTTAACTAATTATAAGAGTTTGGGTTGAATTTGGAGTGTTTAGACAACACTTATACCCATTTTGTCCCAAAACAAGCTAAAACAAAGAAAACATTGATTTGAAGTAGTAAACAGCTTTGTTACTGTTTCTAGGGTCAGAATGTGTGACAATCCAATGCATTTGACTAATTGTAAGAGTTTGGGATGAATTTGAAGTGTTTAGGCAACACTTAAACCTCTTTTATCCCAAAACAAGCTTAAGCCGAGAAAACATGCTAAAACCGAGAAAACATTGATTCGAAGCAGGAAACAGTTTTCTTACTGTTTAAAGGGTCAATATATTTGTTACTGTTACTGTTTATAACAGTTTTGTTACTGTTTATAGGGTCAATGTAACGATCCAATGCATTTGACTAATTATAAGAGTTCGGGTTGAATTTGGAATGTTTAGACAACACTTATACCCATTTTGTCCCAAAACAGGCTAAAACCGTGACAACATTGATTCGAAGCAGTAAACAGATTTGTTACTGTTTATAGGGTCAAAATATGTAGAAATCCAATGCATTTGACTAATTATAAGAATTCAGGTTGAATTTGGAGTGTTTAGACAACACTTATACTCATTTTGTCCCGAAACAGGCTAAAACCGAGAAATGATTGATTCAAAGCAGTAAACAGATTTGTTACTGTTTATAGGGTCAAAATATGTAGCAATCCAATCCATTTGACTAATTATAAGAGTTTGGGTTGAATTTGGAGTGTTTAGACAACACTTATACCCATTTTGTCCCAAAACAAGCTAAAACAAAGAAAACATTGATTTGAAGTAGTAAACAGCTTTGTTACTGTTTCTAGGGTCAGAATGTGTGACAATCCAATGCATTTGACTAATTGTAAGAGTTTGGGATGAATTTGAAATGTTTAGACAACACTTAAACTTGTTTTATCCCAAAACAAGCTTAAGCCGAGAAAACAGGCTAAAACCGAGAAAACATTAATTCGAAGCAGTAAACAGTTTTGTTACTGTTTATAGGGTCAATATATGTAACAATCCAATGCATCTGACTAATTATAAGAGTTCAGGTTGAATTTGGAATGTTAAGACAACACTTATACCCATTTTGTCCCAAAACAGGCTAAAACTGAGAAAACATTGATTCAAAGCAGTAAACAGCTTTGTTACTGTTTCTAGGGTCATAATGTATAATAATCCAATGCATTTGACTAATTATAAGAGTTCGGGTTGAATTTGGAGTGTTTAGACAACACTTATACCCATATTGTCCCGGAACATGCTAAAACCAAGAAAACATTGATTCAAAGCAGTAAACAGCTTTGTTACTGCTTCTAGGGTCAGAATGTGTGAAAATCCAATGCATTTGACTAATTTAAGAGTTTTGGATGAATTAGGAGTGTTTAGACAACACTTAAACCTGTTTTACCCCAAAACACGCTTAAACCGAGAAAACAGGCTAAAACAGAGAAAACATTGATTCGAAGCAGTAAACAGCGTTGTTACTGTTTCTAGGGTCAGAATGTGTGACAATTGAATGCATTTGAATAATTGTAAGAGTTTGGGATGAATTTGAAGTGTTTAGGCAACACTTAAACCTCTTTTATCCCAAAACAAGCTTAAGCCGAGAAAACATGCTAAAACCGAAAAAATATTGATTCGAAGCAGTAAACAGTTTTGTTACTGTTTATAGGGTCAATATATGTAACGATCCAATGCATTTGACTAATTATAAGAGTTCGGGTTGAATTTGGAATGTTTAGACAACACTTAAACTTGTTTTATCCCAAAACAAGCTTAAGCCGAGAAAACAGGCTAAAACCGAGAAAACATTAATTCGAAGCAGTAAACAGTTTTGTTACTGTTTATAGGGTCAATATATGTAACAATCCAATGCATTTGACTAATTATAAGAGTTCAGGTTGAATTTGGAATGTTAAGACAACACTTATACCCATTTGGTCCCAAAACAGGCTAAAACTGAGAAAACATTGTTTCAAAGCAGTAAACAGCTTTGTTACTGTTTCTAGGGTCATAATGTATAATAATCCAATGCAATTGACAAATTATAAGAGTTCAGGTTGAATTTGAAATGTTTAGACAACAATTATACCCATTTTGTCCCGAAACAAGCTATAACCAAGAAAACATTGATTTGAAGTAGTAAACAGCTTTGTTACTGTTTCTAGGGTCAACATATGTAACGATCCAATGCTCTTGACTAATTGTAAGAGTTTTGGATGAATTAGGAGTGTTTAGACAACACTTAAACCTGTTTTACCCCAAAACACGCTTAAACCGAGAAAACAGGCTAAAACAGAGAAAACATTGATTCGAAGCAGTAAACAGCTTTGTTACTGTTTCTAGGGTCAGAATGTGTGACAATTGAATGCATTTGAATAATTGTAAGAGTTTGGGATGAATTTGAAGTGTTTAGGCAACACTTAAACCTCTTTTATCCCAAAACAAGCTTAAGCCGAAAAACATGCTAAAACCGAGAAAACATTGATTCGAAGCAGTAAACAGTTTTGTTACTGTTTATAGGGTCAACATATGTAACGATCCAATGCATTTGACTAATTATAAGAGTTCGGGTTGAATTTGGAATGTTTAGACAACACTTATACCCATTTTGTCCCGAAACAGGCTAAAACCGTGAAAACATTGATTCGAAGCAGTAAACAGATTTGTTACTGTTTATAGGGTCAAAATATGTAGCAATCCAATGCATTTGACTAATTATAAGAGTTCGTGTTGAATTTAGAGTGTATAGACAACACTTATACCCATTTTGTCACGAAACAGGCTAAAACCGAGAAAAGATTGATTCAAAGCAGTAAACAGATTTGTTACTGTTTATAGGGTCAAAATATGTAGCAATCCAATGCATTTAACTAATTATAAGAGTTTGGGTTGAATTTGGAGTGTTTAGACAACACTTATACCCATTTTGTCCCAAAACAAGCTAAAACAAAGAAAACATTGATTTGAAGTAGTAAACAGCTTTGTTACTGTTTCTAGGGTCAGAATGTGTGACAATCCAATGCATTTGACTAATTGTAAGAGTTTGGGATGAATTTGAAGTGTTTAGGCAACACTTAAACCTCTTTTATCCCAAAACAAGCTTAAGCCGAGAAAACATGCTAAAACCGAGAAAACATTGATTCGAAGCAGGAAACAGTTTTCTTACTGTTTAAAGGGTCAATATATTTGTTACTGTTACTGTTTATAACAGTTTTGTTACTGTTTATAGGGTCAATGTAACGATCCAATGCATTTGACTAATTATAAGAGTTCGGGTTGAATTTGGAATGTTTAGACAACACTTATACCCATTTTGTCCCAAAACAGGCTAAAACCGTGAAAACATTGATTCGAAGCAGTAAACAGATTTGTTACTGTTTATAGGGTCAAAATATGTAGAAATCCAATGCATTTGACTAATTATAAGAATTCAGGTTGAATTTGGAGTGTTTAGACAACACTTATACTCATTTTGTCCCGAAACAGGCTAAAACCGAGAAATGATTGATTCAAAGCAGTAAACAGATTTGTTACTGTTTATAGGGTCAAAATATGTAGCAATCCAATCCATTTGACTAATTATAAGAGTTTGGGTTGAATTTGGAGTGTTTAGACAACACTTATACCCATTTTGTCCCAAAACAAGCTAAAACAAAGAAAACATTGATTTGAAGTAGTAAACAGCTTTGTTACTGTTTCTAGGGTCAGAATGTGTGACAATCCAATGCATTTGACTAATTGTAAGAGTTTGGGATGAATTTGAAATGTTTAGACAACACTTAAACTTGTTTTATCCCAAAACAAGCTTAAGCCGAGAAAACAGGCTAAAACCGAGAAAACATTAATTCGAAGCAGTAAACAGTTTTGTTACTGTTTATAGGGTCAATATATGTAACAATCCAATGCATTTGACTAATTATAAGAGTTCAGGTTGAATTTGGAATGTTAAGACAACACTTATACCCATTTTGTCCCAAAACAGGCTAAAACTGAGAAAACATTGATTCAAAGCAGTAAACAGCTTTGTTACTGTTTCTAGGGTCATAATGTATAATAATCCAATGCATTTGACTAATTATAAGAGTTCGGGTTGAATTTGGAGTGTTTAGACAACACTTATACCCATATTGTCCCGGAACATGCTAAAACCAAGAAAACATTGATTCAAAGCAGTAAACAGCTTTGTTACTGCTTCTAGGGTCAGAATGTGTGAAAATCCAATGCATTTGACTAATTTAAGAGTTTTGGATGAATTAGGAGTGTTTAGACAACACTTAAACCTGTTTTACCCCAAAACACGCTTAAACCGAGAAAACAGGCTAAAACAGAGAAAACATTGATTCGAAGCAGTAAACAGCGTTGTTACTGTTTCTAGGGTCAGAATGTGTGACAATTGAATGCATTTGAATAATTGTAAGAGTTTGGGATGAATTTGAAGTGTTTAGGCAACACTTAAACCTCTTTTATCCCAAAACAAGCTTAAGCCGAGAAAACATGCTAAAACCGAAAAAATATTGATTCGAAGCAGTAAACAGCGTTGTTACTGTTTCTAGGGTCAGAATGTGTGACAATTGAATGCATTTGAATAATTGTAAGAGTTTGGGATGAATTTGAAGTGTTTAGGCAACACTTAAACCTCTTTTATCCCAAAACAAGCTTAAGCCGAGAAAACATGCTAAAACCGAAAAAATATTGATTCGAAGCAGTAAACAGTTTTGTTACTGTTTATAGGGTCAATATATGTAACGATCCAATGCATTTGACTAATTATAAGAGTTCGGGTTGAATTTGGAATGTTTAGACAACACTTAAACTTGTTTTATCCCAAAACAAGCTTAAGCCGAGAAAACAGGCTAAAACCGAGAAAACATTAATTCGAAGCAGTAAACAGTTTTGTTACTGTTTATAGGGTCAATATATGTAACAATCCAATGCATTTGACTAATTATAAGAGTTCAGGTTGAATTTGGAATGTTAAGACAACACTTATACCCATTTGGTCCCAAAACAGGCTAAAACTGAGAAAACATTGTTTCAAAGCAGTAAACAGCTTTGTTACTGTTTCTAGGGTCATAATGTATAATAATCCAATGCAATTGACAAATTATAAGAGTTCAGGTTGAATTTGAAATGTTTAGACAACAATTATACCCATTTTGTCCCGAAACAAGCTATAACCAAGAAAACATTGATTTGAAGTAGTAAACAGCTTTGTTACTGTTTCTAGGGTCAACATATGTAACGATCCAATGCTCTTGACTAATTGTAAGAGTTTTGGATGAATTAGGAGTGTTTAGACAACACTTAAACCTGTTTTACCCCAAAACACGCTTAAACCGAGAAAACAGGCTAAAACAGAGAAAACATTGATTCGAAGCAGTAAACAGCTTTGTTACTGTTTCTAGGGTCAGAATGTGTGACAATTGAATGCATTTGAATAATTGTAAGAGTTTGGGATGAATTTGAAGTGTTTAGGCAACACTTAAACCTCTTTTATCCCAAAACAAGCTTAAGCCGAAAAACATGCTAAAACCGAGAAAACATTGATTCGAAGCAGTAAACAGTTTTGTTACTGTTTATAGGGTCAACATATGTAACGATCCAATGCATTTGACTAATTATAAGAGTTCGGGTTGAATTTGGAATGTTTAGACAACACTTATACCCATTTTGTCCCGAAACAGGCTAAAACCGTGAAAACATTGATTCGAAGCAGTAAACAGATTTGTTACTGTTTATAGGGTCAAAATATGTAGCAATCCAATGCATTTGACTAATTATAAGAGTTCGTGTTGAATTTAGAGTGTATAGACAACACTTATACCCATTTTGTCACGAAACAGGCTAAAACCGAGAAAAGATTGATTCAAAGCAGTAAACAGATTTGTTATTAGAATGTACCAAGGAGGAGAGAGGAGAGGCCGGTAAGGCCGAGCCTTGGAAGAAGAGAAGAAAGGCCGGAAAGGCCATGTAAAGGCCGGTAAGGCCATGTCCGTGTCCGTGAGCGACCATGTACCGTGTCCGGTACCATGTACCGTGTCCGTGAACGGACCCATGTCCGGTGAGCGGCCAGCTAGGCCGTGAACACGATGAAGAGAAGGCCCGTCCGTACAGGCCCGTCCGTACAGGCCCGTCCGTACAGGCCCGTCCGTACGATGAAGAGAAGGCCCGTCCGTACGATGAAGAGAAGGCCCGTCCGTACGGTCTCGGCCCTTAGGCCTGCGCTCGGTCCAGTAGATAGAGAGGCCGAGTTTGAGAGGAGGAAAACGAGGCCTTACAAGGGAGAGGCCCATAAAGAAGAAGAAAGGAAATTCCACAAGGAAGGGAAGAAGGATCCAATGGCCACAAGGGAAGGAGATCTAACGGTCACAAGGCATGGAAGGGAAGGAGATCACGTGTAGCTTTGGTTGGGAAGCATAGCGAGTCAACCAAAGACAAGGAGCTGTCCCTTTCATCTCTCCTTTGAATCCCTTGTGTGCCTAACGGCTCTATGCCTTTGTTCTCCTATATTAAGATGTGTAATTTCTCATATATGTAACATATCACAACATTATTCAATAAGAGAATCCGATTTCCCCTCTTTTACCTTGTGTTCTTGTTCTAGCTTCAATGTAGATAGTTTAGGGAATCGGTTAGAGGCTGCCCTTAAGGCAGCCTATTCTCTTCCCAAATCTCACCTAAAGTCTTCTTATTTACTCTTTCATAAAGCCTAGATTACTGATTCTTAATCCTCCTCTCCTAAGTACACAAACTCTTAGTGTTGTGTTACTAGAACAAGGATAAGTCTCAAACTAGTGCTTCTCCTTGATAGGATCCGCTTACTCTCTAGTATTTGGGTTCTATCTAGCCTAGTTTATGAGGAGTTCATCACAAGTTGATGTTCTCTTCTTTCCCTTGAGAATGAGTTAGTTTGTTGTGGGTAAAGGGGGATTCATTCACCAAGTGTTTGTCTACCCTCTCTTGTGAGCTTTGTCTCATAAATCCCAACATGGTATCAGAGCAAGGTTCTGTTCTTGGTGATTCAAACTCATTCTCAATGTCGTTTTCTTAGGAGTTAGCTTAGTTAAAGTTTTAATCCTAGCTTAGGTGTTAATTCGCTTAGCTTAGTTCTTTAAAGCTTTAATTTTGCTTTTGTTGTTAAATCGATTCTCTAGCAGCTCATTGTTGAGTAAGCTTGGTCTCCTGTCTTGTTAGAATTTGTAGACCAAGTGTGTGAAAGAAATCGATTTTAAAACCTCATCTTTAGGCTTACCGATTTGGTGAAAGCTTGGGTTTAAATGAGGTGGTGATGAACCAAGGAGCAAATCGGTTTTGTTCTTGGTTGAGAAAGCTTTGTTTCTGGCCATATGGTGTGTCCAGATTCGAGTTTGGGGAAGAGAGAGTTCTTGTTTTTAGCATGTATGGCCCGCTTGGTCAAATAGATTCAAGTTGGTCCAAGATGCATTCTTTTAACCAATGGACAAAAGGTTGTTCCAAAGGTGTTTCTTCTTTTATTTGAATTTTGAACATGGAAAGCATCTTCTATATGCTCTTTCGTGATCCTTGAAGGCATTAGATCTTGGAGAACACTTTGTTTAAGTGATTCTACCATGAAATTTGTCTAAACCGTTGGAGAAATTAATTTTCCAAACGATCCATGTGTTTCAGCCATTAAAACACCAAAAGAGATTGTCTTGTTGGTTGTTCTTGGCTGTCAAAGATGTCTCAAACTCAAGAAAACAGAGTATAACTCTGTCCATTGGAACTCTTGAGCCCAATTCTACTCTACACTCATCTTATACTACCCCCCCCATACTCTCTTATACTCTTGGTTACTTATTCTCTATTCTCCATTTACACTCTACACTCTACACTCTATACTCTAATCTCTAACAATCTCTTGTTTAGAATCTGTTCCATTGAATTTGGTTTCAGTTTCAACCTTGAAGATTGTGTGGAACTCACTTGCTATCTCAAGAAGAAATGGCGAGGTTGAAGGCTACAAAGAAGCCATGAGGAGAGCGCAGCACAATGCCTGGAGTTAGAACCAAGGGCCACCAAGTCTTTGTTAAGCTGGTGGAAGGTGATGAATCAGTCCAAGAGCATGTGTGTTAGTGCCAAGTTGTTGATCGGATGTGCACAATGGTCTTTAGGAAAGGTGATGCACAAGGTTTCAACTGTTGATTGGATGTGCACAAGAACGGTGATGCACAAGGCTTCAACTGAGGTGATGAGGTTTCAGCCCATCATCAAGTAAAGGTTACGGGGGAGATCAAGTGACTTCAGACCGTACCTCACAGATTCTGCTCGGCCACAAGCAAAAGTTTTTACTTAAAGCTCAGCCGAGACGTCTCAAAGATCGACTCGGACGAAACCCTTCCACTGCGATTCAGCTTCCGCGTTCTTCACCAAAGTTCTAGACCACAGAGTTATCTTGCCAGTGGAAGTGAACTCATACCATTCCGAGTAGCCGATCAAAAGTTATGCCCGATTCAGTGGGCATATATCAGTCAGTAGCGGTCTCAAGAAGAGAGGTCAAAACCGCAACAATGATCAACACTCTCTCCCTCCTATTCATAAAAACACCAAAAGGCTGTGCTCTAAACCCTACTCTCTTTAAATTCCTAATTATTTTTAGTTCCATTGCTAGTCTTTACACTTCCATATGATTTTTCTTAAATTGTCACACTTATAGAAATTGTCTTTGATATTCCTCATAGCATACACTTACACTTTTCTTCTTTATCACTTGTTTAAAGGGTAAAGGAGACTATGAGAGCCTCAAAGAAATTCTAAAGGTGCAAGGATGGAGATCATAAGGAAGGTGCCAAAGGCAAGGTGGGCTAAGGAGAAGTAGCGGTTCAAATAATGAAGAGAAGAGAGCTGGTTCTTTTTAAACCAAGGTCAAGGGACATCATGGATAGTGGAGGCTATACTCTTTTTCCCTTTAACAAAGTTTTATCCCAAGAGGTTTTCTTTGTTGAGGTTTTTAATGAGGTAGACTACACTACTCCACCCTTGATCTTTGGTCCCCATGGTGTCCCACCGATCAAGCGTGCGGGGGAGTATTAGAATGTACCAAGGAGGAGAGAGGAGAGGCCGGTAAGGCCGAGCCTTGGAAGAAGAGAAGAAAGGCCGGAAAGGCCATGTAAAGGCCGGTAAGGCCATGTCCGTGTCCGTGAGCGACCATGTACCGTGTCCGGTACCATGTACCGTGTCCGTGAACGGACCCATGTCCGGTGAGCGGCCAGCTAGGCCGTGAACACGATGAAGAGAAGGCCCGTCCGTACAGGCCCGTCCGTACAGGCCCGTCCGTACAGGCCCGTCCGTACGATGAAGAGAAGGCCCGTCCGTACGATGAAGAGAAGGCCCGTCCGTACGGTCTCGGCCCTTAGGCCTGCGCTCGGTCCAGTAGATAGAGAGGCCGAGTTTGAGAGGAGGAAAACGAGGCCTTACAAGGGAGAGGCCCATAAAGAAGAAGAAAGGAAATTCCACAAGGAAGGGAAGAAGGATCCAATGGCCACAAGGGAAGGAGATCTAACGGTCACAAGGCATGGAAGGGAAGGAGATCACGTGTAGCTTTGGTTGGGAAGCATAGCGAGTCAACCAAAGACAAGGAGCTGTCCCTTTCATCTCTCCTTTGAATCCCTTGTGTGCCTAACGGCTCTATGCCTTTGTTCTCCTATATTAAGATGTGTAATTTCTCATATATGTAACATATCACAACATTATTCAATAAGAGAATCCGATTTCCCCTCTTTTACCTTGTGTTCTTGTTCTAGCTTCAATGTAGATAGTTTAGGGAATCGGTTAGAGGCTGCCCTTAAGGCAGCCTATTCTCTTCCCAAATCTCACCTAAAGTCTTCTTATTTACTCTTTCATAAAGCCTAGATTACTGATTCTTAATCCTCCTCTCCTAAGTACACAAACTCTTAGTGTTGTGTTACTAGAACAAGGATAAGTCTCAAACTAGTGCTTCTCCTTGATAGGATCCGCTTACTCTCTAGTATTTGGGTTCTATCTAGCCTAGTTTATGAGGAGTTCATCACAAGTTGATGTTCTCTTCTTTCCCTTGAGAATGAGTTAGTTTGTTGTGGGTAAAGGGGGATTCATTCACCAAGTGTTTGTCTACCCTCTCTTGTGAGCTTTGTCTCATAAATCCCAACATTTGTTACTGTTTATAGGGTCAAAATATGTAGCAATCCAATGCATTTAACTAATTATAAGAGTTTGGGTTGAATTTGGAGTGTTTAGACAACACTTATACCCATTTTGTCCCAAAACAAGCTAAAACAAAGAAAACATTGATTTGAAGTAGTAAACAGCTTTGTTACTGTTTCTAGGGTCAGAATGTGTGACAATCCAATGCATTTGACTAATTGTAAGAGTTTGGGATGAATTTGAAGTGTTTAGGCAACACTTAAACCTCTTTTATCCCAAAACAAGCTTAAGCCGAGAAAACATGCTAAAACCGAGAAAACATTGATTCGAAGCAGGAAACAGTTTTCTTACTGTTTAAAGGGTCAATATATTTGTTACTGTTACTGTTTATAACAGTTTTGTTACTGTTTATAGGGTCAATGTAACGATCCAATGCATTTGACTAATTATAAGAGTTCGGGTTGAATTTGGAATGTTTAGACAACACTTATACCCATTTTGTCCCAAAACAGGCTAAAACCGTGAAAACATTGATTCGAAGCAGTAAACAGATTTGTTACTGTTTATAGGGTCAAAATATGTAGAAATCCAATGCATTTGACTAATTATAAGAATTCAGGTTGAATTTGGAGTGTTTAGACAACACTTATACTCATTTTGTCCCGAAACAGGCTAAAACCGAGAAATGATTGATTCAAAGCAGTAAACAGATTTGTTACTGTTTATAGGGTCAAAATATGTAGCAATCCAATCCATTTGACTAATTATAAGAGTTTGGGTTGAATTTGGAGTGTTTAGACAACACTTATACCCATTTTGTCCCAAAACAAGCTAAAACAAAGAAAACATTGATTTGAAGTAGTAAACAGCTTTGTTACTGTTTCTAGGGTCAGAATGTAAGACTTTGTAGAATAAAGAAGAGAATCAAGAGATTGATGAGAGATATCGGTAGACAAAGAGAATGAGGAAGAAGAAAAGATTAGGTTATTGTTCCATAAGAAATCATATTACAATGTAGGCTAAAGCCTATATATATCAAGGGAAAATTAGGGCTACACCCTCTACCAACCGATCGTATAAGTGATAGGGACAAGGAGAGAGATAGAACTAATCCCAACGGTGATAGTGACCCGTCCTAGTCTCCTTAAACACAACATAACCCGTGACTCCACTTGTTCCTCCTCTCTAACGGCTACAAGCGACATTCTAGATCCTTCTCATGGGCCTAAGGAGAGCAGGCCTCCTCATTGTCTTTACACACTTACATGACTCGGCCTTATTGCTTGGTTGTACGGACGGCCCCATAATTGTACGGACGGCCATGGCTGCCTTAGGCTTATTCTCTTGATCAATACTCCCCCTCAAGCTTAGCCGAGTGAAATGGCTAAGCTTGGAACCCGTGAAGCAGCACCTCATTAAAAACCTTGACTTAGAAAACCTCATGGGACAAAACCAAGTCAAGGGAAAAAGAGTGTGCTGTCCACGGATTAGGGAAGCTTGATCATGGCCGTGTAATGTCTACAAGTCCAAGTTTGCTGTAGATGTGATCACAAACCTTGGAGCTTGCAGACTTGGTGAAGATGTCAGCTAGCTGATCTTGACTCCTTGTGTGGCATGGTAACACCACTCCTTCTTCAATCTTCTCTCTCACCTTGTGGCAATCGCTTTCTATGTGCTTGGTCCTCTCATGAAAGACTGAGTTTGTGGCAATGTGGATAGCCGCTTCATTGTCGCAGTGCATGGTCATGGGCTGCTTTGTCTCGATGCCTAAGTCCTTGAGTAGGCCCTTCAGCCATGTCATCTCGTTAGTGAGCTTCCTCATAGCTCTATACTCGGCCTCGGCGCTAGAGCATGAAACCACCTTTTGTTTCTTAGACCTCCATGTAACCAAGTTGCCTCCAACAAACGTGCAGTACCCAGTGGTGGATCTCCTATCCAGCGTGTCGCCATTGTAATCCGCATCACAATAGCCAACGATTTCGGTGTTGTCATTCTTGCCCATCCAAATACCTTGACCCGGACTGCCCTTGAGATAGCTTAGGATCCTTTCGACTTGACTCCATTGGTACTTGCTTGGTGCCTTCATATGTTGGCTAACCTGATTCACAGCATAGGATATGTCAGGTCGTGTGATAGTAAGGTATATCAGCTTACCTACAAGCCGGCGGTAGCGTGTGACGTCTAAGAATGGCTCGTCCATTGGTTCCTTAGGTCGGCCTTCTTTTGCCCGTAAGCTCTCCCCCTTTCGCTTGAGCTGGTAATCTTCATCAAGGGGCGTAGCAACCGGAGACACACCAAGCTTGCCAGTCTCCTCTAACAAGTCAAGAGTATACTTGCGTTGTGAGAGGAAGAGTCCTTCCGGTGAGCGACAAATCTCAATACCAAGAAAGTATTTGAGTTCCCCAAGGTCCTTGATGTCAAATACCGACTTGAGAGAGTCCTTGGTGTCCTGAATGGCCGCCTTATCATCACCAGTCACGATGATGTCGTCGACGTATATGAGCACCACCACCCAACCAATAGAGGTGCGACGCGTGAAGAGAGTATGATCAGCCTCCGATCGCGTAAAACCATCAGTCTTGAGAGTGGAGCTTAGTTTGTGGTACCACGTTCGTGGGGACTGCTTAAGGCCATAGATGGCCTTACGTAGCCTCAAGACTTTTCCGGGTGTAACCATGTCTTCAAGGCCGGGAGGAGGCGTCATGTACACTTCTTCATCAAGTTCACCTTGAAGGAAGGCGTTCTTCACATCCATCTGCCATAAGTCCCATGAGAGGTTGACAGCAAGAGACAGCACAACCCGAACCGTATGGAGCTTGGCCACGGGTGCAAAGGTGTCCGTGTAGTCCGCGCCATAGGTTTGGGTGAAGCCACGGGCCACTAACCTGGCTTTATGCCGTTCAATGTCACCATTGCTCAAATACTTTATGGTAAACACCCATTTGGAGCTAACTGCCCGCTTGCCTTGAGGAAGATCCGATTCGTCCCACGTATGATTCCGGATCATGGCGCCAGTTTCATCCTTGACCGCATCTAACCAACCTTGATGTTCCTTGGCTTCATCATATGTCTGCGGGATCCAATTGGCGTCCACTTGGCCGAAGAAAGCTTGGTGATCAGCAGGTAACAGCTCAAGGGAACAAACGGACTGAATGGGATGAGCGACAGCTTGGCTGTTGTAATAGACACGCTTGTTCTTCCAAGTGGAGGGATCCGATCGAGGTCTGGTGCTCCGACGCAGGACTGGTGCCGGAAGTGGATCCACGCTAGGCAACACGGTGGACGTACCGTCCGTAGGAGCCGTCTCCGTGTTTTCCTCGGTAGAGGCCGCCGCCGGAGCATGCGTGTCCGTTGTAGGGCCAGGGACGAGAACACCGGTTATGGGTAGGCCAGACTCGAGAGATTCACCATCTTGGGCTGAACCATTGTCATTTGCATCTCCTTGGTCAGACCCACCATCGGTAGAAATTTGACTTAGTGTTGGCCGCACGGCACCCGTTGGTGGAGATGGGTTGCCAAGGTGATCAAGAAGGAACCGTAGACTCGAAGCTCGGTCATTAGGTGAGTGAGAGAGATCTTTAAGGCTGTTCCAATCCCTCTTGTCATGGTAGCCCACATGTTCTAGAAACCGGACATCTCGAGAGACATATAGTCGACTTGTGGCCGGATCATAACATTTGTACCCCTTTTGTGTGGTGGAGTAGCCAATGAACATACACTTTGTACTTTTGGCATCCAGCTTACTCCTTTGTTCTCCTGGTACTAACACAAAACAAATACAGCCGAAAACTCGTAAGTGATCAAGAGATGGTTTAAATTTGTTTAGTACTTCAAATGGAGATAAGTCATGAAGAACTCTAGTTGGTGTTCGGTTGATTAGGTAGCATGCAGTCATCACGGCATCACCCCAATATCGTTTAGGAACACTCGAATGGAACATGATTGCCCGCGCCACTTCCATGAGGTGCCGGTTCTTCCTCTCGGCCACACCATTTTGTTGTGGCGTGTAGGGACAACTAGTTTGATGAAGAATGCCATGCTTGGAGAGATGTTCTTTGAACTTGCAACTTGTGTATTCCCCCCCATTATCAGACCTAAGTACCTTAAGTTTAGCATTGAAGTGATTAGTCACATAATTTTGAAAATTGATAAAGGCATCAAATACTCTATCTTTAGATGGCAACAAGGTAATCCAAGTGTATTTTGATTTTTCATCAATAAAAGTCACAAAATACTTGTTATTATCTCTAGATAGGCATGGTGATGTCCAAACATCTGAGTGAACTAAATCAAAACAATTCTCATAAATAGTAGTTGACTTAGGAAAGATAGACTTGCAATGTTTTCCAAGAATACAAGGTTCACAAGTAGAATTATCAAAAGAAATATTAGGAAACATCAACCCTAAAGCACGTGAATGTGGGTGGCCTAGCCTAGCATGCCACACCATATTCGAATCAACAACAAAACAAGACTTAGTAGAGGATAAATTTGGATCGGTTTTCTCTAGGACATAGAGATCTCCACTCCCTTGCCCTTCTCCAAGAACCTTTCCAGTCTCAATATCCTGAAAATAAACATTGTTAGGACCAAAGATTGCATAACAATTCAAATCATTTGTGGTCCTCTTAACCGATAGTAAATTGGAGGTAAAGGTAGGCATAAAGAAAGCTTTTGAGGTTTTATCAAATAGTTTCAAGTCCCCTATTCCCTTTACTGGTATTTGTTCTCCATTTGCAATAACAACATTTCCTAAGGCCGGTTTTATGTTGTCAATTAAACTAGGGTTACTAATCATATGATGTGAGGCTCCCGAGTCAATAACAAGCGATTTGCTAGGCCTAGAAGTAAAGAAAGAGATACCAGACTCCTTGAGTGAAGCAATGGAGCGGATGAGAGCCTCAAGGTCTGACTTCCTCACCACATCTCCGTAGGCTGCGGTCATGGCCACCTCATCTCCCTGCTTTGATGATCCGGCTCCTTTATCGCTAACCGCTTCCTTTGAGAGGTTGGCTTTGAACTTGGCCGGCTTGAGATGAGGATGGAGAACCCAGCACTTGTCTTTCAGATGACCCCGCTTCTTGCAGTGGTCGCACACCAACAACTTCCTCTCCTCTTGCTTGTACATTCCTTTGTTGGCCGAAGCAAGCTCCCCCTTGCCGCTAAACAAATCAAGGGATCCTTGCTCTTTCTGAATTTGGGAGCAAATATCTTCAAAGGAGGGGAGCTTCTCTGCCCTTAGGATGTGCTTCAAGAGGTCGTTGAAGGACGGGTTCAAGGTAAGTAGGAGTCCGAAGACTTTGTCTTGCTCCTTTCTTTCGTTTAGCACACTTGCCTCAAGTGTACTTGGCCGCAACATGTCAAGCTCGGACCATAGTGCACGGAACTTACCAAGATGCTTAGTGAACTCCACATCATCTTGGTTAAGATCATTTATGGCCTTCTTGACCTCAAAGACTCTAGTCATGTTAGAGACATTACCATACACGCCTTTAAGTGTTTCCCACAGTTCCTTGGCCGTCTCGCAATATGAGTAGGCCTCAAGGATAGGCGTGTCCAGAGAGTTTTGGAGAACAGATAGGACAACTTGGTCTTCTTGGAACCATTTGGCCTTCCTCTCGCTCTCTTCCTCCGCTTCCGCCTCGGAAGCGTCCTCTCCTTTGGGGTTTTTCTTTGGGACATAGTCGGACTCGACATGACTCCAAAGGCCACGACCTCCAAGGGCGGTTCTTGTGGTTCTTGTCCACAGCAAGTAGTTTGTCCCCTTTAGGACAACCGGTGAAACAATGGGCTTGGCGTTTTCCATGGTCGGATTTCTATGGACCGATGGGTAAAGCTTTTACCCGGAGAATAAAAGAGATGCGAGTAAGAAGAAACGAAGATAAGGAGACTAGAGTGTAGAAATGAGTAGGAGAATGAGATTAGACTGTAGAGAATCGAAGAACTTGCTCTGATACCATGTAAGACTTTGTAGAATAAAGAAGAGAATCAAGAGATTGATGAGAGATATCGGTAGACAAAGAGAATGAGGAAGAAGAAAAGATTAGGTTATTGTTCCATAAGAAATCATATTACAATGTAGGCTAAAGCCTATATATATCAAGGGAAAGTTAGGGCTACACCCTCTACCAACCGATCGTATAAGTGATAGGGACAAGGAGAGAGATAGAACTAATCCCAACGGTGATAGTGACCCGTCCTAGTCTCCTTAAACACAACATAACCCGTGACTCCACTTGTTCCTCCTCTCTAACGGCTACAAGCGACATTCTAGATCCTTCTCATGGGCCTAAGGAGAGCAGGCCTCCTCATTGTCTTTACACACTTACATGACTCGGCCTTATTGCTTGGTTGTACGGACGGCCCCATAATTGTACGGACGGCCATGGCTGCCTTAGGCTTATTCTCTTGATCAATACAGAATGTGTGACAATCCAATGCATTTGACTAATTGTAAGAGTTTGGGATGAATTTGAAATGTTTAGACAACACTTAAACTTGTTTTATCCCAAAACAAGCTTAAGCCGAGAAAACAGGCTAAAACCGAGAAAACATTAATTCGAAGCAGTAAACAGTTTTGTTACTGTTTATAGGGTCAATATATGTAACAATCCAATGCATTTGACTAATTATAAGAGTTCAGGTTGAATTTGGAATGTTAAGACAACACTTATACCCATTTTTTCCCAAAACAGGCTAAAACTGAGAAAACATTGATTCAAAGCAGTAAACAGCTTTGTTACTGTTTCTAGGGTCATAATGTATAATAATCCAATGCATTTGACTAATTATAAGAGTTCGGGTTGAATTTGGAGTGTTTAGACAACACTTATACCCATATTGTCCCGGAACATACTAAAACCAAGAAAACATTGATTCAAAGCAGTAAACAGCTTTGTTACTGCTTCTAGGGTCAGAATGTGTGAAAATCCAATGCATTTGACTAATTTAAGAGTTTTGGATGAATTAGGAGTGTTTAGACAACACTTAAACCTGTTTTACCCCAAAACACGCTTAAACCGAGAAAACAGGCTAAAACAGAGAAAACATTGATTCGAAGCAGTAAACAGCGTTGTTACTGTTTCTAGGGTCAGAATGTGTGACAATTGAATGCTTTTGAATAATTGTAAGAGTTTGGGATGAATTTGAAGTGTTTAGGCAACACTTAAACCTCTTTTATCCCAAAACAAGCTTAAGCCGAGAAAACATGCTAAAACCGAAAAAACATTGATTCGAAGCAGTAAACAGTTTTGTTACTGTTTATAGGGTCAATATATGTAACGATCCAATGCATTTGACTAATTATAAGAGTTCGGGTTGAATTTGGAATGTTTAGACAACACTTATACCCATTTTGTCCCGAAACAGGCTAAAACCGTGAAAACATTGATTCGAAGCAGTAAACAGATTTGTTACTGTTTATAGGGTCAATATATGTAACAATCCAATGCATTTGACTAATTATAAGAGTTCGGGTTGAATTTGGAGTGTTTAGACAACACTTATACCCATATTGTCCCGGAACATGCTAAAACCAAGAAAACATTGATTCAAAGCAGTAAACAGCTTTGTTACTGCTTCTAGGGTCAGAATGTGTGAAAATCCAATGCATTTGACTAATTTAAGAGTTTTGGATGAATTAGGAGTGTTTAGACAACACTTAAACCTGTTTTACCCCAAAACACGCTTAAACCGAGAAAACAGGCTAAAACAGAGAAAACATTGATTCGAAGCAGTAAACAGCGTTGTTACTGTTTCTAGGGTCAGAATGTGTGACAATTGAATGCATTTGAATAATTGTAAGAGTTTGGGATGAATTTGAAGTGTTTAGGCAACACTTAAACCTCTTTTATCCCAAAACAAGCTTAAGCCGAGAAAACATGCTAAAACCGAAAAAACATTGATTCGAAGCAGTAAACAGTTTTGTTACTGTTTATAGGGTCAATATATGTAACGATCCAATGCATTTGACTAATTATAAGAGTTCGGGTTGAATTTGGAATGTTTAGACAACACTTATACCCATTTTGTCCCGAAACAGGCTAAAACCGTGAAAACATTGATTCGAAGCAGTAAACAGATTTGTTACTGTTTATAGGGTCAATATATGTAACAATCCAATGCATTTGACTAATTATAAGAGTTCAGGTTGAATTTGGAATGTTTAGACAACACTTATACCCATTTGGTCCCAAAACAGGCTAAAACTGAGAAAACATTGATTCAAAGCAGTAAACAGCTTTGTTACTGTTTCTAGGGTCATAATGTATAATAATCCAATGCAATTGACAAATTATAAGAGTTCGGGTTGAATTTGAAATGTTTAGACAACAATTATACCCATTTTGTCCCGAAACAAGCTATAACCAAGAAAACATTGATTTGAAGTAGTAAACAGCTTTGTTACTGTTTCTAGGGTCAGAATGTGTGACAATCCAATGCTCTTGACTAATTGTAAGAGTTTTGGATGAATTAGGAGTGTTTAGACAACACTTAAACCTGTTTTACCCCAAAACACGCTTAAACCGGGAAAACAGGCTAAAACAGAGAAAACATTGATTCGAAGCAGTAAACAGCTTTGTTACTGTTTCTAGGGTCAGAATGTGTGACAATTGAATGCATTTGAATAATTGTAAGAGTTTGGGATGAATTTGAAGTGTTTAGGCAACACTTAAACCTCTTTTATCCCAAAACAAGCTTAAGCCGAGAAAACATGCTAAAACCGAGAAAACATTGATTCGAAGCAGTAAACAGTTTTGTTACTGTTTATAGGGTCAATATATGTAACGATTCAATGCATTTGACGAATTATAAGAGTTCGGGTTGAATTTGGAATGTTTAGACAACACTTATACCCATTTTGTCCCGAAACATGCTAAAACCGTGAAAACATTGATTCGAAGCAGTAAACAGATTTGTTACTGTTTATAGGGTCAATATATGTAACAATCCAATGCATTTGACTAATGATAAGAGTTCAGGTTGAATTTGGAATGTTTAGACAACACTTATACCCATTTTGTCCCAAAACACGCTAAAACTGAGAAAACATTGATTCAAAGCAGTAAACAGCTTTGTTACTGTTTCTAGGTTCATAATGTATAATAATCCAATGCAATTGACTAATTATAAGAGTTCGGGTTGAATTTGAAATGTTTAGACAACAATTATACCCATTTTGTCCCGAAACATGCTATAACCAAGAAAACATTGATTTGAAGTAGTAAACAGCTTTGTTACTGTTTCTAGGGTCAGAATGTGTGACAATCCAATGCTCTTGACTAATTGTAAGAGTTTTGGATGAATTAGGAGTGTTTAGACAACACTTAAACCTGTTTTACCCCAAAACACGCTTAAACCGAGAAAACAGGCTAAAACAGAGAAAATATTGATTCGAAGCAGTAAACAGCTTTGTTACTGTTTCTAGGGTCAGAATGTATGACAATTGAATGCATTTGAATAATTGTAAGAGTTTGGGATGAATTTGAAGTGTTTAGGCAACACTTAAACCTCTTTTATCCCAAAACAAGCTTAAGCCGAGAAAACATGCTAAAACCGAGAAAACATTGATTTGAAGCAGTAAACAGTTTTCTTACTGTTTATAGGGTCAATATATTTGTTACTGTTACTGTTTATAACAGTTTTGTTACTGTTTATAGGGTCAATGTAACGATCCAATGCATTTGACTAATTATAAGAGTTCGGGTTGAATTTGGAATGTTTAGACAACACTTATACCCATTTTGTCCCGAAACAGGCTAAAACCGTGAAAACATTGATTCGAAGCAGTAAACAGATTTGTTACTGTTTATAGGGTCAAAATATGTAGCAATCCAATGCATTTGACTAATTATAAGAGTTCGGGTTGAATTTGGAGTGTTTAGACAACACTTATACCCATTTTGTCCCGAAACAGGCTAAAACCGAGAAATGATTGATTCAAAGCAGTAAACAGATTTGTTACTGTTTATAGGGTCAAAATATGTAGCAATCCAATCCATTTGACTAATAATAAGAGTTTGGGTTGAATTTGGAGTGTTTAGACAACACTTATACCCATTTTGTCCCAAAACAAGCTAAAACAAAGAAAACATTGATTTGAAGTAGTAAACAGCTTTGTTACTGTTTCTGGGGTCAGAATGTGTGACAATCCAATGCATTTGAATAATTGTAAGAGTTTGGGATGAATTTGAAGTGTTTAGGCAACACTTAAACCTCTTTTATCCCAAAACAAGCTTAAGCCGAGAAAACATGCTAAAACCGAGAAAACATTGATTCGAAGCAGTAAACAGATTTGTTACTGTTTATAGGGTCAATATATGTAACGATCCAATGCATTTGACGAATTATAAGAGTTCGGGTTGAATTTGGAATGTTTAGACAACACTTATACCCATTTTGTCCCGAAACAGGCTAAAACCGTGAAAACATTGATTCGAAGCAGTAAACAGCTTTGTTACTGTTTCTAGGGTCATAATGTATAATAATCCAGTGCAATTGACTAATTATAAGAGTTCGGGTTGAATTTGAAATGTTTAGACAACAATTATACCCATTTTGTCCCGAAACAAGCTATAACCAAGAAAACATTGATTTGAAGTAGTAAACATCTTTGTTACTGTTTCTAGGGTCAGAATGTGTGACAATCCAATGCTCTTGACTAATTGTAAGAGTTTTGGATGAATTAGGAGTGTTTAGACAACACTTAAACCTGTTTTACCCCAAAACACGCTTAAACCGAGAAAACAGGCTAAAACAGAGAAAACATTGATTCGAAGCAGTAAACAGCTTTGTTACTGTTTCTAGGGTCAGAATGTGTGACAATTGAATGCCTTTGAATAATTGTAAGAGTTTGGGATGAATTTGAAGTGTTTAGGCAACACTTAAACCTCTTTTATCCCAAAACAAGCTTAAGCCGAGAAAACATGCTAAAACCGAAAAAACATTGATTCGAAGCAGTAAACAGTTTTGTTACTGTTTATAGGGTCAATATATGTAACGATCCAATGCATTTGACTAATTATAAGAGTTCGGGTTGAATTTGGAATGTTTAGACAACACTTATACCCATTTTGTCCCGAAACAGGCTAAAACCGTGAAAACATTGATTCGAAGCAGTAAACAGATTTGTTACTGTTTATAGGGTCAATATATGTAACAATCCAGTGCAATTGACTAATTATAAGAGTTCGGGTTGAATTTGAAATGTTTAGACAACACTTATACCCATTTTGTCCCAAAACACGCTAAAACTGAGAAAACATTGATTCAAAGCAGTAAACAGCTTTGTTACTGTTTCTAGGTTCATAATGTATAATAATCCAATGCAATTGACTAATTATAAGAGTTCGGGTTGAATTTGAAATGTTTAGACAACAATTATACCCATTTTGTCCCGAAACATGCTATAACCAAGAAAACATTGATTTGAAGTAGTAAACAGCTTTGTTACTGTTTCTAGGGTCAGAATGTGTGACAATCCAATGCTCTTGACTAATTGTAAGAGTTTTGGATGAATTAGGAGTGTTTAGACAACACTTAAACCTGTTTTACCCCAAAACACGCTTAAACCGGGAAAACAGGCTAAAACAGAGAAAACATTGATTCGAAGCAGTAAACAGCTTTGTTACTGTTTCTAGGGTCAGAATGTGTGACAATTGAATGCATTTGAATAATTGTAAGAGTTTGGGATGAATTTGAAGTGTTTAGGCAACACTTAAACCTCTTTTATCCCAAAACAAGCTTAAGCCGAGAAAACATGCTAAAACCGAGAAAACATTGATTCGAAGCAGTAAACAGTTTTGTTACTGTTTATAGGGTCAATATATGTAACGATTCAATGCATTTGACGAATTATAAGAGTTCGGGTTGAATTTGGAATGTTTAGACAACACTTATACCCATTTTGTCCCGAAACATGCTAAAACCGTGAAAACATTGATTCGAAGCAGTAAACAGATTTGTTACTGTTTATAGGGTCAATATATGTAACAATCCAATGCATTTGACTAATGATAAGAGTTCAGGTTGAATTTGGAATGTTTAGACAACACTTATACCCATTTTGTCCCAAAACACGCTAAAACTGAGAAAACATTGATTCAAAGCAGTAAACAGCTTTGTTACTGTTTCTAGGTTCATAATGTATAATAATCCAATGCAATTGACTAATTATAAGAGTTCGGGTTGAATTTGAAATGTTTAGACAACAATTATACCCATTTTGTCCCGAAACATGCTATAACCAAGAAAACATTGATTTGAAGTAGTAAACAGCTTTGTTACTGTTTCTAGGGTCAGAATGTGTGACAATCCAATGCTCTTGACTAATTGTAAGAGTTTTGGATGAATTAGGAGTGTTTAGACAACACTTAAACCTGTTTTACCCCAAAACACGCTTAAACCGAGAAAACAGGCTAAAACAGAGAAAATATTGATTCGAAGCAGTAAACAGCTTTGTTACTGTTTCTAGGGTCAGAATGTATGACAATTGAATGCATTTGAATAATTGTAAGAGTTTGGGATGAATTTGAAGTGTTTAGGCAACACTTAAACCTCTTTTATCCCAAAACAAGCTTAAGCCGAGAAAACATGCTAAAACCGAGAAAACATTGATTCGAAGCAGTAAACAGTGTTGTTACTGTTTATAGGGTCAATATATGTAATGATCCAATGCATTTGACTAATTATAAGAGTTCGGGTTGAATTTGGAATGCTTAGACAACACTTATACCCATTTTGTCCCGAAACAGGCTAAAACCGTGAAAACATTGATTCGAAGCAGTAAACAGATTTGTTACTGTTTATAGGGTCAAAATATGTAGCAATCCAATGCATTTGACTAATTATAAGAGTTCGTGTTGAATTTGGAGTGTATAAACAACACTTATACCCATTTTGTCCCGAAACAGGCTAAAACCGAGAAAAGATTGATTCAAAGCAGTAAACAGATTTGTTACTGTTTATAGGGTCATAATGTATAATAATCCAATGCAATTGACTAATTATAAGAGTTCGGGTTGAATTTGAAATGTTTAGACAACAATTATACCCATTTTGTCCCAAAACAAGCTAAAACAAAGAAAACATTGATTTGAAGTAGTAAATAGCTTTGTTACTGTTTCTGGGGTCAGAATGTGTGACAATCCAATGCATTTGACTAATTGTAAGAGTTTGGGATGAATTTGAAGTGTTTAGGCAACACTTAAACCTCTTTTATCCCAAAACAAGCTTAAGCCGAGAAAACATGCTAAAACCGAGAAAACATTGATTCGAAGCAGTAAACAGATTTGTTACTGTTTATAGGGTCAATATATGTAACGATCCAATGCATTTGACGAATTATAAGAGTTCGGGTTGAATTTGGAATGTTTAGACAACACTTATACCCATTTTGTCCCGAAACATGCTAAAACCGTGAAAACATTGATTCAAAGCAGTAAACAGATTTGTTACTGTTTATAGGGTCAAAATATGTAGCAATCCAATCCATTTGACTAATTATAAGAGTTTGGGTTGAATTTGGAGTGTTTAGACAACACTTATACCCATTTTGTCCCAAAACAAGCTAAAACAAAGAAAACATTGATTTGAAGTAGTAAACAGCTTTGTTACTGTTTCTAGGGTCAGAATGTGTGACAATCCAATGCATTTGACTAATTGTAAGAGTTTGGGATGAATTTGAAATGTTTAGACAACACTTAAACTTGTTTTATCCCAAAACAAGCTTAAGCCGAGAAAACAGGCTAAAACCGAGAAAACATTAACTCGAAGCAGTAAACAGTTTTGTTACTGTTTATAAGGTCAATATATGTAACAATCCAATGCATTTGACTAATTATAAGAGTTCAGGTTGAATTTGGAATGTTTAGACAACACTTATACCCATTTTGTCCCAAAACAGGCTAAAACTGAGAAAACATTGATTTAAAGCAGTAAACAGCTTTGTTACTGTTTCTAGGGTCATAATGTATAATAATCCAGTGTAATTGACTAATTATAAGAGTTCGGGTTGAATTTGAAATGTTTAGACAACAATTATACCCATTTTGTCCCAAAACACGCTAAAACTGAGAAAACATTGATTCAAAGCAGTAAACAGATTTGTTACTGTTTCTAGGTTCATAATGTATAATAATCCAATGCAATTGACTAATTATAAGAGTTCGGGTTGAATTTGAAATGTTTAGACAACAATTATACCCATTTTGTCCCGAAACATGCTATAACCAAGAAAACATTGATTTGAAGTAGTAAACAGCTTTGTTACTGTTTCTAGGGTCAGAATGTGTGACAATCCAATGCTCTTGACTAATTGTAAGAGTTTTGGATGAATTAGGAGTGTTTAGACAACACTTAAACCTGTTTTACCCCAAAACACGCTTAAACCGAGAAAACAGGCTAAAACAGAGAAAATATTGATTCGAAGCAGTAAACAGCTTTGTTACTGTTTCTAGGGTCAGAATGTATGACAATTGAATGCATTTGAATAATTGTAAGAGTTTGGGATGAATTTGAAGTGTTTAGGCAACACTTAAACCTCTTTTATCCCAAAACAAGCTTAAGCCGAGAAAACATGCTAAAACCGAGAAAACATTGATTCGAAGCAGTAAACAGTGTTGTTACTGTTTATAGGGTCAATATATGTAATGATCCAATGCATTTGACTAATTATAAGAGTTCGGGTTGAATTTGGAATGCTTAGACAACACTTATACCCATTTTGTCCTGAAACAGGCTAAAACCGTGAAAACATTGATTCGAAGCAGTAAACAGATTTGTTACTGTTTATAGGGTCAAAATATGTAGCAATCCAATGCATTTGACTAATTATAAGAGTTCGTGTTGAATTTGGAGTGTATAAACAACACTTATACCCATTTTGTCCCGAAACAGGCTAAAACCGAGAAAAGATTGATTCAAAGCAGTAAACAGATTTGTTACTGTTTATAGGGTCATAATGTATAATAATCCAATGCAATTGACTAATTATAAGAGTTCGGGTTGAATTTGAAATGTTTAGACAACAATTATACCCATTTTGTCCCAAAACAAGCTAAAACAAAGAAAACATTGATTTGAAGTAGTAAATAGCTTTGTTACTGTTTCTAGGGTCAGAATGTGTGACAATCCAATGCATTTGACTAATTGTAAGAGTTTGGGATGAATTTGAAGTGTTTAGGCAACACTTAAACCTCTTTTATCCCAAAACAAGCTTAAGCCGAGAAAACATGCTAAAACCGAGAAAACATTGATTCGAAGCAGTAAACAGATTTGTTACTGTTTATAGGGTCAATATATGTAACGATCCAATGCATTTGACGAATTATAAGAGTTCGGGTTGAATTTGGAATGTTTAGACAACACTTATACCCATTTTGTCCCGAAACATGCTAAAACCGTGAAAACATTGATTCAAAGCAGTAAACAGATTTGTTACTGTTTATAGGGTCAAAATATGTAGCAATCCAATCCATTTGACTAATTATAAGAGTTTGGGTTGAATTTGGAGTGTTTAGACAACACTTATACCCATTTTGTCCCAAAACAAGCTAAAACAAAGAAAACATTGATTTGAAGTAGTAAACAGCTTTGTTACTGTTTCTAGGGTCAGAATGTGTGACAATCCAATGCATTTGACTAATTGTAAGAGTTTGGGATGAATTTGAAATGTTTAGACAACACTTAAACTTGTTTTATCCCAAAACAAGCTTAAGCCGAGAAAACAGGCTAAAACCGAGAAAACATTAACTCGAAGCAGTAAACAGTTTTGTTACTGTTTATAAGGTCAATATATGTAACAATCCAATGCATTTGACTAATTATAAGAGTTCAGGTTGAATTTGGAATGTTTAGACAACACTTATACCCATTTTGTCCCAAAACAGGCTAAAACTGAGAAAACATTGATTTAAAGCAGTAAACAGCTTTGTTACTGTTTCTAGGGTCATAATGTATAATAATCCAGTGCAATTGACTAATTATAAGAGTTCGGGTTGAATTTGAAATGTTTAGACAACAATTATACCCATTTTGTCCCAAAACACGCTAAAACTGAGAAAACATTGATTCAAAGCAGTAAACAGCTTTGTTACTGTTTCTAGGTTCATAATGTATAATAATCCAATGCAATTGACTAATTATAAGAGTTCGGGTTGAATTTGAAATGTTTAGACAACAATTATACCCATTTTGTCCCGAAACATGCTATAACCAAGAAAACATTGATTTGAAGTAGTAAACAGCTTTGTTACTGTTTCTAGGGTCAGAATGTGTGACAATCCAATGCTCTTGACTAATTGTAAGAGTTTTGGATGAATTAGGAGTGTTTAGACAACACTTAAACCTGTTTTACCCCAAAACACGCTTAAACCGAGAAAACAGGCTAAAACAGAGAAAATATTGATTCGAAGCAGTAAACAGCTTTGTTACTGTTTCTAGGGTCAGAATGTATGACAATTGAATGCATTTGAATAATTGTAAGAGTTTGGGATGAATTTGAAGTGTTTAGGCAACACTTAAACCTCTTTTATCCCAAAACAAGCTTAAGCCGAGAAAACATGCTAAAACCGAGAAAACATTGATTCGAAGCAGTAAACAGTGTTGTTACTGTTTATAGGGTCAATATATGTAATGATCCAATGCATTTGACTAATTATAAGAGTTCGGGTTGAATTTGGAATGCTTAGACAACACTTATACCCATTTTGTCCCGAAACAGGCTAAAACCGTGAAAACATTGATTCGAAGCAGTAAACAGATTTGTTACTGTTTATAGGGTCAAAATATGTAGCAATCCAATGCATTTGACTAATTATAAGAGTTCGTGTTGAATTTGGAGTGTATAAACAACACTTATACCCATTTTGTCCCGAAACAGGCTAAAACCGAGAAAAGATTGATTCAAAGCAGTAAACAGATTTGTTACTGTTTATAGGGTCATAATGTATAATAATCCAATGCAATTGACTAATTATAAGAGTTCGGGTTGAATTTGAAATGTTTAGACAACAATTATACCCATTTTGTCCCAAAACAAGCTAAAACAAAGAAAACATTGATTTGAAGTAGTAAATAGCTTTGTTACTGTTTCTAGGGTCAGAATGTGTGACAATCCAATGCATTTGACTAATTGTAAGAGTTTGGGATGAATTTGAAGTGTTTAGGCAACACTTAAACCTCTTTTATCCCAAAACAAGCTTAAGCCGAGAAAACATGCTAAAACCGAGAAAACATTGATTCGAAGCAGTAAACAGATTTGTTACTGTTTATAGGGTCAATATATGTAACGATCCAATGCATTTGACGAATTATAAGAGTTCGGGTTGAATTTGGAATGTTTAGACAACACTTATACCCATTTTGTCCCGAAACATGCTAAAACCGTGAAAACATTGATTCAAAGCAGTAAACAGATTTGTTACTGTTTATAGGGTCAAAATATGTAGCAATCCAATCCATTTGACTAATTATAAGAGTTTGGGTTGAATTTGGAGTGTTTAGACAACACTTATACCCATTTTGTCCCAAAACAAGCTAAAACAAAGAAAACATTGATTTGAAGTAGTAAACAGCTTTGTTACTGTTTCTAGGGTCAGAATGTGTGACAATCCAATGCATTTGACTAATTGTAAGAGTTTGGGATGAATTTGAAATGTTTAGACAACACTTAAACTTGTTTTATCCCAAAACAAGCTTAAGCCGAGAAAACAGGCTAAAACCGAGAAAACATTAACTCGAAGCAGTAAACAGTTTTGTTACTGTTTATAAGGTCAATATATGTAACAATCCAATGCATTTGACTAATTATAAGAGTTCAGGTTGAATTTGGAATGTTTAGACAACACTTATACCCATTTTGTCCCAAAACAGGCTAAAACTGAGAAAACATTGATTTAAAGCAGTAAACAGCTTTGTTACTGTTTCTAGGGTCATAATGTATAATAATCCAGTGCAATTGACTAATTATAAGAGTTCGGGTTGAATTTGAAATGTTTAGACAACAATTATACCCATTTTGTCCCGAAACAAGCTATAACCAAGAAAACATTGAATTGAAGTAGTAAACAGCTTTGTTACTGTTTCTAGGGTCAGAATGTGTGACAATCCAATGCTCTTGACTAATTGTAAGAGTTTTGGATGAATTAGGAGTGTTTAGACAACACTTAAACCTGTTTTACCCCAAAACACGCTTAAACGAGAAAACAGGCTAAAACAGAGAAAACATTGATTCGAAGCAGTAAACAGCTTTGTTACTGTTTCTAGGGTCAGAATGTGTGACAATTGAATGCATTTGAATAATTGTAAGAGTTTGGGATGAATTTGAAGTGTTTAGGCAACACTTAAACCTCTTTTATCCCAAAACAAGCTTAAGCCGGAAAAACATGCTAAAACCGAGAAAACATTGATTCGAAGCAGTAAACAGTTTTGTTACTGTTTATAGGGTCAATATATGTAACGATCCAATGCATTTGACGAATTATAAGAGTTCGGGTTGAATTTGGAATGTTTAGACAACCCTTATACCCATTTTGTCCCGAATCATGCTAAAACCGTGAAAACATTGATTCGAAGCAGTAAACAGATTTGTTACTGTTTATAGGGTCAATATATGTAACAATCCAATGTATTTGACTAATTATAAGAGTTCAGGTTGAATTTGGAATGTTTAGACAACACTTATACCCATTTTGTCCCAAAACAGGCTAAAACTGAGAAAACATTGATTCAAAGCAGTAAACAGCTTTGTTACTGTTTCTAGGGTCATAATGTATTATAATCCAATGCAATTGACTAATTATAAGAGTTCGGGTTGAATTTGAAATGTTTAGACAACAATTATACCCATTTTGTCCCGAAACAAGCTATAACCAAGAAAACATTGATTTGAAGTAGTAAACAGCTTTGTTACTGTTTCTAGGGTCAGAATGTGTGACAATCCAATGCTCTTGACTAATTGTAAGAGTTTTGGATGAATTAGGAGTGTTTAGACAACACTTAAACCTGTTTTACCCCAAAACACGCTTAAACCGAGAAAACAGGCTAAAACAGAGAAAACATTGATTCGAAGCAGTAAACAGCTTTGTTACTGTTTCTAGGATCAGAATGTGTGACAATTGAATGCATTTGAATAATTGTAAGAGTTTGGGATGAATTTGAAGTGTTTAGGCAACACTTAAACCTCTTTTATCCCAAAACAAGCTTAAGCCGAGAAAACATGCTAAAACCGAGAAAACATTGATTCGAAGCAGTAAACAGTTTTGTTACTGTTTATAGGGTCAATATATGTAACGATCCAATGCATTTGACGAATTATAAGAGTTCGGGTTGAATTTGGAATGTTTAGACAACACTTATACCCATTTTGTCCCGAAACATGCTAAAACCGTGAAAACATTGATTCGAAGCAGTAAACAGATTTGTTACTGTTTATAGGGTCAATATATGTAACAATCCAATGCATTTGACTAATTATAAGAGTTCAGGTTGAATTTGGAATGTTTAGACAACACTTATTATACCCATTATGTCCCAAAACAGGCTAAAACTGAGAAAACATTGATTCAAAGCAGTAAACAGCTTTGTTACTGTTTCTAGGGTCATAATGTATAATAATCCAATGCAATTGACTAATTATAAGAGTTCGGGTTGAATTTGAAATGTTTAGACAACAATTATACCCATTTTGTCCCGAAACAAGCTATAACCAAGAAAACATTGATTTGAAGTAGTAAACAGCTTTGTTACTGTTTCTAGGGTCAGAATGTGTGACAATCCAATGCTCTTGACTAATTGTAAGAGTTTTGGATGAATTAGGAGTGTTTAGACAACACTTAAACCTGTTTTACCCCAAAACAAGCTTAAGCCGAGAAAACATGCTAAAACCGAGAAAACATTGATTCGAAGCAGTAAACAGTTTTCTTACTGTTTAAAGGGTCAATATATTTGTTACTGTTACTGTTTATAACAGTTTTGTTACTGTTTATAGGGTCAATGTAATGATCCAATGCATTTGACTAATTATAAGAGTTCGGGTTGAATTTGGAATGTTTAGACAACACTTATACCCATTTTGTCCCGAAACAGGCTAAAACCGTGAAAACATTGATTCGAAGCAGTAAACAGATTTGTTACTGTTTATAGGGTCAAAATATGTAGCAATCCAATGCATTTGACTAATTATAAGAATTCGGGTTGAATTTGGAGTGTTTAGACAACACTTATACTCATTTTGTCCCGAAACAGGCTAAAACCGAGAAATGATTGATTCAAAGCAGTAAACAGATTTGTTACTGTTTATAGGGTCAAAATATGTAGCAATCCAATCCATTTGACTAATTATAAGAGTTTGGGTTGAATTTGGAGTGTTTAGACAACACTTATACCCATTTTGTCCCAAAACAAGCTAAAACAAAGAAAACATTGATTTGAAGTAGTAAACAGCTTTGTTACTGTTTCTAGGGTCAGAATGTGTGACAATCCAATGCATTTGACTAATTGTAAGAGTTTGGGATGAATTTGAAATGTTTAGACAACACTTAAACTTGTTTTATCCCAAAACAAGCTTAAGCCGAGAAAACAGGCTAAAACCGAGAAAACATTAATTCGAAGCAGTAAACAGTTTTGTAACTGTTTATAAGGTCAATATATGTAACAATCCAATGCATTTGACTAATTATAAGAGTTCAGGTTGAATTTGGAATGTTTAGACAACACTTATACCCATTTTGTCCCAAAACAGGCTGAAACTGAGAAAACATTGATTCAAAGCAGTAAACAGCTTTGTTACTGTTTCTAGGGTCATAATGTATAATAATCCAGTGCAATTGACTAATTATAAGAGTTCGGGTTGAATTTGAAATGTTTAGACAACAATTATACCATTTTGTCCCGAAACAAGCTATAACCAAGAAAACATTGATTTGAAGTAGTAAACAGCTTTGTTACTGTTTCTAGGGTCAGAATGTGTGACAATCCAATGCTCTTGACTAATTGTAAGAGTTTTGGATGAATTAGGAGTGTTTAGACAACACTTAAACCTGTTTTACCCCAAAACACGCTTAAACCGAGAAAACAGGCTAAAACAGAGAAAACATTGATTCGAAGCAGTAAACAGCTTTGTTACTGTTTCTAGGATCAGAATGTGTGAAAATTGAATGCATTTGAATAATTGTAAGAGTTTGGGATGAATTTGAAATGTTTAGACAACACTTAAACTTGTTTTATCCCAAAACAAGCTTAAGCCGAGAAAACAGGCTAAAACCGAGAAAACATTAATTCGAAGCAGTAAACAGTTTTGTAACTGTTTATAAGGTCAATATATGTAACAATCCAATGCATTTGACTAATTATAAGAGTTCAGGTTGAATTTGGAATGTTTAGACAACACTTATACCCATTTTGTCCCAAAACAGGCTGAAACTGAGAAAACATTGATTCAAAGCAGTAAACAGCTTTGTTACTGTTTCTAGGGTCATAATGTATTATAATCCAATGCAATTGACTAATTATAAGAGTTCGGGTTGAATTTGAAATGTTTAGACAACAATTATACCCATTTTGTCCCGAAACAAGCTATAACCAAGAAAACATTGATTTGAAGTAGTAAACAGCTTTGTTACTGTTTCTAGGGTCAGAATGTGTGACAATCCAATGCTCTTGACTAATTGTAAGAGTTTTGGATGAATTAGGAGTGTTTAGACAACACTTAAACCTGTTTTACCCCAAAACACGCTTAAACCGAGAAAACAGGCTAAAACAGAGAAAACATTGATTCGAAGCAGTAAACAGCTTTGTTACTGTTTCTAGGGTCAGAATGTGTGACAATTGAATGCATTTGAATAATTGTAAGAGTTTGGGATGAATTTGAAGTGTTTAGGCAACACTTAAACCTCTTTTATCCCAAAACAAGCTTAAGCCGAAAAAACATGCTAAAACCGAGAAAACATTGATTCAAAGCAGTAAACAGTTTTGTTACTGTTTATAGGGTCAATATATGTAACGATCCAATGCATTTGACGAATTATAAGAGTTCGGGTTGAATTTGGAATGTTTAGACAACACTTATACCCATTTTGTCCCGAAACATGCTAAAACCGTGAAAACATTGATTCGAAGCAGTAAACAGATTTGTTACTGTTTATAGGGTCAATATATGTAACAATCCAATGCATTTGACTAATTATAAGAGTTCAGGTTGAATTTGGAATGTTTAGACAACACTTATTATACCCATTATGTCCCAAAACAGGCTAAAACTGAGAAAACATTGATTCAAAGCAGTAAACAGCTTTGTTACTGTTTCTAGGGTCATAATGTATAATAATCCAATGCAATTGACTAATTATAAGAGTTCGGGTTGAATTTGAAATGTTTAGACAACAATTATACCCATTTTGTCCCGAAACAAGCTATAACCAAGAAAACATTGATTCGAAGCAGTAAACAGCTTTGTTACTGTTTCTAGGGTCAGAATGTGTGACAATTGAATGCATTTGAATAATTGTAAGAGTTTGGGATGAATTTGAAGTGTTTAGGCAACACTTAAACCTCTTTTATCCCAAAACAAGCTTAAGCCGAGAAAACATGCTAAAACCGAGAAAACATTGATTTGAAGCAGTAAACAGTTTTCTTACTGTTTATAGGGTCAATATATTTGTTACTGTTACTGTTTATAACAGTTTTGTTACTGTTTATAGGGTCAATGTAACGATCCAATGCATTTGACTAATTATAAGAGTTCGGGTTGAATTTGGAATGTTTAGACAACACTTATACTATTAGAATGTACCAAGGAGGAGAGAGGAGAGGCCGGTAAGGCCGAGCCTTGGAAGAAGAGAAGAAAGGCCGGAAAGGCCATGTAAAGGCCGGTAAGGCCATGTCCGTGTCCGTGAGCGACCATGTACCGTGTCCGGTACCATGTACCGTGTCCGTGAACGGACCCATGTCCGGTGAGCGGCCAGTTAGGCCGTGAACACATTGAAGAGAAGGCCCGTCCGTACAGGCCCGTCCGTACAGGCCCGTCCGTACAGGCCCGTCCGTACAGGCCCGTCCGTACAGGCCCGTCCGTACGATGAAGAGAAGGCCCGTCCGTACGGTCGTGCTCTTAGGGCTGCTCTCGGTCCATGTGATGGAAAGGCCGAAGTTTGAGTGGCTTAGGAGAAGGAAAACGAGGCCTTACAAGAGAGAGAGGCCCATCTCACAAGGAAAAGGAAGGAAGAAGGAAAAGGAAGGAAGGGAGATTCACGTGTGCTTTTGGTTAGGTGAAGGAAGAGAGAAGTCGCTCTCTTCTTCCTCTACTCGAGACAAACGGCTACAAGTCACTTTCATACCTTCCCCTTCTCTCTTTGTGTCTAACGGTCATATGACCTTGTTTTTCCTATATTAAGATGTAATCTCTCATATGTAAAACAACACAACACAATATTATCTAATAGAAGAGAAACCGATTTCCTCTCTATACTTGTGTTCTTGTTTCATATTAACAATGTAGAGAGTTTAGGATTAGCGGTTAGGGGCTGCCCTTAAGGCAGCCTATTCTCTTCTCAAATCCACCTAAACTCTTCTTATTTACTGCTTTACTTAGCCTAGATTACTGATTCTTAATCCTCCTTCTCCTAAGTACACAAACTCTAAGTGTTGTGATACTAGAAGAGGATAAGTCTCAAACTAGTGCTTCTCCTAGTTAGGATCCGCTTACTCTCTAGTATTTGGGTTCTATCTAGCTTGTTTATGGGGAGTTCATCACAAGTTGATGTTCTCTCCTCCCCCTTGAGAATGAGTTAGTTTGTTGTGGGTAAAGGGGGATTCATTCACCAAGTGTTTGTCTACCCTCTCTTGTGAGCTTTGTCTCATAAATCCCAACATGGTATCAGAGCAGGTTCTGTTCTTGGTGATTCAAACTCATTCTCAAAGTCGTTTTCTTAGGAGTTAGCTTAGTTAAAGTTTTAGACTTTGCTTAGGTGTTAAATCGCTTAGCTTAGTTTCTTTAAAGCTTTAATTTTGCTTTTGTTGATTAAATCGATTCTCTAGCAGCTCATTGTTGAGTAAGCTTGGTCTCTTGTCTTGTTAGAATTTGTAGACCAAGTGTGTGGAAAGAAATCGATTTTACAAGCCCCATCCTTAAGCTTTACCGATTTGGTAATAGCTTTGTTTATTTTGGGATGTGTGGGAAGTGATGAACCATTGAGCAAATTGTGTTGTTCATGGTGAGGATTCACGGTTCTTGTGTGCTTGTATGAGCCACGAAATTCTTAGGATTTAGCTCTCTTAGGATTTAGTTAATTTTCCTCTAAAGGTTTAATTTTGCTTTTGTTAAATTTCCTTTAAAGGCTTAATTACTAAATCGCTACTTCTTCTTCTCAATGTTGAGAAAGCTTTGTTTCTGGCCCTATGGTGTGTCCAGATTCAAGCTTGAAGAAGAGAGAGATCTTAATTTTCGCATCTCATGTCCGCTTGGTCAACTAGACTAAAGCTGTTCAAAGATGCATTCTTTTAACCGTTGGACAATAGGTTGTTCCAAAGGCTTTTGTTGTTTCTTCTTTGCTTGGGACCACGAAAAACATCTTCTATATGTTATCTTCGTGGATCTTCAAGCCTTAATCTCTTGAAGAACACTTGTTTAAGTGATTCTACAAGGAGTTTTGTTGTTAAACCTTTGGAGAAACTAATTTTCCATAAGGTCCATTGTGTTTCAGCCATTAAAGCACCAAAAGAGATTGTCTTCTTGGATGTTCTTGGCTGTCAAAGCTTCTTTCAACTCAAGAAAACAGAGTTAAACTCTGTCCATAAGAACTCTTGAGCAGATTCTCTATTCTACTCTCCATTCATCTTATACTACCGCCAACACTCTCCCTTATACTCTCACTTTCTATTCTCTATATATACTCTTATTAATTCTCTAAATTCTCTATTTAATTTCAGTAATATTCTCTATACTCTAATCTCTAACAATCTCTTGTTTAGAATCTGTTCCATTGATTTTTGGTTTCAGTTTCAGCATTGAAGATTGTGTGGAGCTCGCTCACTATCTCAAGGAGAAGAAGTGGCGAGGTTGAAGGCTACAAGATAGCCATGTAAGAGCGCAGCACAATGCCTGGAGTTAGAACCAAGGGCCACCAAGTCTTTGTTAAGCTGGTGGAAGGTGATGAATCAGTCCAAGAGCATGTGTGTTAGTGCCAGGTTGTTGATCGGATGTGCACAATGGTCTTTAGGAAAGGTGATGCACAAGGTTTCAACTGTTGATTGGATGTGCACAAGAACGGTGATGCACAAGGCTTCAACTGAGGTGATGAGGTTTCAGCCCATCATCAAGTAAAGGTTACGGGGGAGATCAAGTGACTTCAGACCGTACCTCACAGATTCTGCTCGGCCACAAGCAAAAGTCTTTACTTAAAGCTCAGCCGAAGCGTCTCAAAGATCGACTCGGACGAAACACTTCCACTGCGATTCGGCTTCCGCGTTCTTCATTAAAGTTCGAGACCACAGAGTCATCTTGCCAGTGGAAGTGGAATCATACCAATCCGAGCAGCCGTTCGAAAGTTATGTCCGATTCAGTGGGCATATGTCAGTCTGACGATAAAACTGGCCGGGTTTAAAAACCATGGTTAGAGAAGCGGTCTCAAGGAGGAATTCCAAACCACATCAGTGATCAACTCTCTCCTTCCTATCCATCAAAACACCATAAAGGCTGTGCTCTAAACTCTACTCTATTTAAATTTCTTAAATTCATTACCTTAGCTTCATTACTAGTCTTTACTCTTTAATATGTTCTCTTAAATTGTCACACTTTTAGAAATTTTCTTTGATATTCCTCATAGCAAACACTTATTCTTTTCTTCTTTATCACTTGTTTAAGGGGTAAAGGAGACTATGAGAGCCTCAAAGAAATTCTAAAGGCGCAAGGATGGAGATCATAAGGAATGTGCTAAAGGCAAGGTGGGCTAAGGAGTAGGAGCGGTTCAAATCATGAAGAGAAGGGAGCTAGTTCTTTGCAAACCAAGGTCAAGGGACATCATGGATAGTGGAGTCTATACTCTTTTTCCCTTAACAAAGTTTTATCCCAAGAGGTTTTCTTTGTTGAGGTTTTTTTAATGAGGTAGATGACACTAGTCCACCCTTGATCTTTGGTCCCCATGGTGTCCCACCGATCAAGCGTGCGGGGGAGTATTAGAATGTACCAAGGAGGAGAGAGGAGAGGCCGGTAAGGCCGAGCCTTGGAAGAAGAGAAGAAAGGCCGGAAAGGCCATGTAAAGGCCGGTAAGGCCATGTCCGTGTCCGTGAGCGACCATGTACCGTGTCCGGTACCATGTACCGTGTCCGTGAACGGACCCATGTCCGGTGAGCGGCCAGTTAGGCCGTGAACACATTGAAGAGAAGGCCCGTCCGTACAGGCCCGTCCGTACAGGCCCGTCCGTACAGGCCCGTCCGTACAGGCCCGTCCGTACAGGCCCGTCCGTACGATGAAGAGAAGGCCCGTCCGTACGGTCGTGCTCTTAGGGCTGCTCTCGGTCCATGTGATGGAAAGGCCGAAGTTTGAGTGGCTTAGGAGAAGGAAAACGAGGCCTTACAAGAGAGAGAGGCCCATCTCACAAGGAAAAGGAAGGAAGAAGGAAAAGGAAGGAAGGGAGATTCACGTGTGCTTTTGGTTAGGTGAAGGAAGAGAGAAGTCGCTCTCTTCTTCCTCTACTCGAGACAAACGGCTACAAGTCACTTTCATACCTTCCCCTTCTCTCTTTGTGTCTAACGGTCATATGACCTTGTTTTTCCTATATTAAGATGTAATCTCTCATATGTAAAACAACACAACACAATATTATCTAATAGAAGAGAAACCGATTTCCTCTCTATACTTGTGTTCTTGTTTCATATTAACAATGTAGAGAGTTTAGGATTAGCGGTTAGGGGCTGCCCTTAAGGCAGCCTATTCTCTTCTCAAATCCACCTAAACTCTTCTTATTTACTGCTTTACTTAGCCTAGATTACTGATTCTTAATCCTCCTTCTCCTAAGTACACAAACTCTAAGTGTTGTGATACTAGAAGAGGATAAGTCTCAAACTAGTGCTTCTCCTAGTTAGGATCCGCTTACTCTCTAGTATTTGGGTTCTATCTAGCTTGTTTATGGGGAGTTCATCACAAGTTGATGTTCTCTCCTCCCCCTTGAGAATGAGTTAGTTTGTTGTGGGTAAAGGGGGATTCATTCACCAAGTGTTTGTCTACCCTCTCTTGTGAGCTTTGTCTCATAAATCCCAACATATACCCATTTTGTCCCGAAACAGGCTAAAACCGTGAAAACATTGATTCGAAGCAGTAAACAGATTTGTTACTGTTTATAGGGTCATAATATGTAGCAATCCAATGCATTTGACTAATTATAAGAATTCGGGTTGAATTTGGAGTGTTTAGACAACACTTATACTCATTTTGTCCCGAAACAGGCTAAAACCGAGAAATGATTGATTCAAAGCAGTAAACAGATTTGTTACTGTTTATAGGGTCAAAATATGTAGCAATCCAATCCATTTGACTAATTATAAGAGTTTGGGTTGAATTTGGAGTGTTTAGACAACACTTATACCCATTTTGTCCCAAAACAAGCTAAAACAAAGAAAACATTGATTTGAAGTAGTAAACAGCTTTGTTACGGTTTCTAGGGTCAGAATGTGTGACAATCCAATGCATTTGACTAATTGTAAGAGTTTGGGATGAATTTGAAATGTTTAGACAACACTTAAACTTGTTTTATCCCAAAACAAGCTTAAGCCGAGAAAACAGGCTAAAACCGAGAAAACATTAATTCGAAGCAGTAAACAGTTTTGTAACTGTTTATAAGGTCAATATATGTAACAATCCAATGCATTTGACTAATTATAAGAGTTCAGGTTGAATTTGGAATGTTTAGACAACACTTATACCCATTTTGTCCCAAAACAGGCTGAAACTGAGAAAACATTGATTCAAAGCAGTAAACAGCTTTGTTACTGTTTCTAGGGTCATAATGTATTATAATCCAATGCAATTGACTAATTATAAGAGTTCGGGTTGAATTTGAAATGTTTAGACAACAATTATACCCATTTTGTCCCGAAACAAGCTATAACCAAGAAAACATTGATTTGAAGTAGTAAACAGCTTTGTTACTGTTTCTAGGGTCAGAATGTGTGACAATCCAATGCTCTTGACTAATTGTAAGAGTTTTGGATGAATTAGGAGTGTTTAGACAACACTTAAACCTGTTTTACCCCAAAACACGCTTAAACCGAGAAAACAGGCTAAAACAGAGAAAACATTGATTCGAAGCAGTAAACAGCTTTGTTACTGTTTCTAGGGTCAGAATGTGTGACAATTGAATGCATTTGAATAATTGTAAGAGTTTGGGATGAATTTGAAGTGTTTAGGCAACACTTAAACCTCTTTTATCCCAAAACAAGCTTAAGCCGAAAAAACATGCTAAAACCGAGAAAACATTGATTCAAAGCAGTAAACAGTTTTGTTACTGTTTATAGGGTCAATATATGTAACGATCCAATGCATTTGACGAATTATAAGAGTTCGGGTTGAATTTGGAATGTTTAGACAACACTTATACCCATTTTGTCCCGAAACATGCTAAAACCGTGAAAACATTGATTCGAAGCAGTAAACAGATTTGTTACTGTTTATAGGGTCAATATATGTAACAATCCAATGCATTTGACTAATTATAAGAGTTCAGGTTGAATTTGGAATGTTTAGACAACACTTATTATACCCATTATGTCCCAAAACAGGCTAAAACTGAGAAAACATTGATTCAAAGCAGTAAACAGCTTTGTTACTGTTTCTAGGGTCATAATGTATAATAATCCAATGCAATTGACTAATTATAAGAGTTCGGGTTGAATTTGAAATGTTTAGACAACAATTATACCCATTTTGTCCCGAAACAAGCTATAACCAAGAAAACATTGATTCGAAGCAGTAAACAGCTTTGTTACTGTTTCTAGGGTCAGAATGTGTGACAATTGAATGCATTTGAATAATTGTAAGAGTTTGGGATGAATTTGAAGTGTTTAGGCAACACTTAAACCTCTTTTATCCCAAAACAAGCTTAAGCCGAGAAAACATGCTAAAACCGAGAAAACATTGATTTGAAGCAGTAAACAGTTTTCTTACTGTTTATAGGGTCAATATATTTGTTACTGTTACTGTTTATAACAGTTTTGTTACTGTTTATAGGGTCAATGTAACGATCCAATGCATTTGACTAATTATAAGAGTTCGGGTTGAATTTGGAATGTTTAGACAACACTTATACCCATTTTGTCCCGAAACAGGCTAAAACCGTGAAAACATTGATTCGAAGCAGTAAACAGATTTGTTACTGTTTATAGGGTCAAAATATGTAGCAATCCAATGCATTTGACTAATTATAAGAATTCGGGTTGAATTTGGAGTGTTTAGACAACACTTATACTCATTTTGTCCCGAAACAGGCTAAAACCGAGAAATGATTGATTCAAAGCAGTAAACAGATTTGTTACTGTTTATAGGGTCAAAATATGTAGCAATCCAATCCATTTGACTAATTATAAGAGTTTGGGTTGAATTTGGAGTGTTTAGACAACACTTATACCCATTTTGTCCCAAAACAAGCTAAAACAAAGAAAACATTGATTTGAAGTAGTAAACAGCTTTGTTACGGTTTCTAGGGTCAGAATGTGTGACAATCCAATGCATTTGACTAATTGTAAGAGTTTGGGATGAATTTGAAATGTTTAGACAACACTTAAACTTGTTTTATCCCAAAACAAGCTTAAGCCGAGAAAACAGGCTAAAACCGAGAAAACATTAATTCGAAGCAGTAAACAGTTTTGTAACTGTTTATAAGGTCAATATATGTAACAATCCAATGCATTTGACTAATTATAAGAGTTCAGGTTGAATTTGGAATGTTTAGACAACACTTATACCCATTTTGTCCCAAAACAGGCTGAAACTGAGAAAACATTGATTCAAAGCAGTAAACAGCTTTGTTACTGTTTCTAGGGTCATAATGTATAATAATCCAGTGCAATTGACTAATTATAAGAGTTCGGGTTGAATTTGAAATGTTTAGACAACAATTATACCATTTTGTCCCGAAACAAGCTATAACCAAGAAAACATTGATTTGAAGTAGTAAACAGCTTTGTTACTGTTTCTAGGGTCAGAATGTGTGACAATCCAATGCTCTTGACTAATTGTAAGAGTTTTGGATGAATTAGGAGTGTTTAGACAACACTTAAACCTGTTTTACCCCAAAACACGCTTAAACCGAGAAAACAGGCTAAAACAGAGAAAACATTGATTCGAAGCAGTAAACAGCTTTGTTACTGTTTCTAGGGTCAGAATGTGTGACAATTGAATGCATTTGAATAATTGTAAGAGTTTGGGATGAATTTGAAGTGTTTAGGCAACACTTAAACCTCTTTTATCCCAAAACAAGCTTAAGCCGAAAAAACATGCTAAAACCGAGAAAACATTGATTCAAAGCAGTAAACAGTTTTGTTACTGTTTATAGGGTCAATATATGTAACGATCCAATGCATTTGACGAATTATAAGAGTTCGGGTTGAATTTGGAATGTTTAGACAACCCTTATACCCATTTTGTCCCGAAACATGCTAAAACCGTGAAAACATTGATTCGAAGCAGTAAACAGATTTGTTACTGTTTATAGGGTCAATATATGTAACAATCCAATGCATTTGACTAATTATAAGAGTTCAGGTTGAATTTGGAATATTTAGACAACACTTATACCCATTTTGTCCCAAAACAGGCTAAAACTGAGAAAACATTGATTCAAAGCAGTAAACAGCTTTGTTACTGTTTCTAGGGTCATAATGTATTATAATCCAATGCCATTGACTAATTATAAGAGTTCGGGTTGAAATTGAAATGTTTAGACAACAATTATACCCATTTTGTCCCGAAACAAGCTATAACCAAGAAAACATTGATTTGAAGTAGTAAACAGCTTTGTTACTGTTTCTAGGGTCAGAATGTGTGACAATCCAATGCTCTTGACTAATTGTAAGAGTTTTGGATGAATTAGGAGTGTTTAGACAACACTTAAACCTGTTTTACCCCAAAACACGCTTAAACCGAGAAAACAGGCTAAAACAGAGAAAACATTGATTCGAAGCAGTAAACAGCTTTGTTACTGTTTCTAGGATCAGAATGTGTGACAATTGAATGCATTTGAATAATTGTAAGAGTTTGGGATGAATTTGAAGTGTTTAGGCAACACTTAAACCTCTTTTATCCCAAAACAAGCTTAAGCCGAGAAAACAAGCTAAAACCGAGAAAACATTGATTCGAAGCAGTAAACAGTTTTGTTACTGTTTATAGGGTCAATATATGTAACGATCCAATGCATTTGACGAATTATAAGAGTCCGGGTTGAATTTGGAATGTTTAGACAACACTTATACCCATTTTGTCCCGAAACATGCTAAAACCGTGAAAACATTGATTCGAAGCAGTAAACAGATTTGTTACTGTTTATAGGGTCAATATATGTAACAATCCAATGCATTTGACTAATTATAAGAGTTCAGGTTGAATTTGGAATGTTTAGACAAGACTTATACCCATTATGTCCCAAAACAGGCTAAAACTGAGAAAACATTGATTCAAAGCAGTAAACAGCTTTGTTACTGTTTCTAGGGTCATAATGTATAATAATCCAATGCCATTGACTAATTATAAGAGTTCGGGTTGAATTTGAAATGTTTAGACAACAATTATACCCATTTTGTCCCGAAACAAGCTATAACCAAGAAAACATTGATTTGAAGTAGTAAACAGCTTTGTTACTGTTTCTAGGGTCAGAATGTGTGACAATCCAATGCTCTTGACTAATTGTAAGAGTTTTGGATGAATTAGGAGTGTTTAGACAACACTTAAACCTGTTTTACCCCAAAACAAGCTTAAGCCGAGAAAACATGCTAAAACCGAGAAAACATTGATTCGAAGCAGTAAACAGTTTTCTTACTGTTTATAAGGTCAATATATTTGTTACTGTTACTGTTTATAACAGTTTTGTTACTGTTTATAGGGTCAATGTAACGATCCAATGCATTTGACTAATTATAAGAGTTCGGGTTGAATTCGGAATGTTTAGACAACACTTATACCCATTTTGTCCCGAAACAGGCTAAAACCGTGAAAACATTGATTCGAAGCAGTAAACAGATTTGTTACTGTTTATAGGGTCAAAATATGTAGCAATCCAATGCATTTGACTAATTATAAGAATTCGGGTTGAATTTGGAGTGTTTAGACAACACTTATACTCATTTTGTCCCGAAACAGGCTAAAACCGAGAAATGATTGATTCAAAGCAGTAAACAGATTTGTTACTGTTTATAGGGTCAAAATATGTAGCAATCCAATCCATTTGACTAATTATAAGAGTTTGGGTTGAATTTGGAGTGTTTAGACAACACTTATACCCATTTTGTCCCAAAACAAGCTAAAACAAAGAAAACATTGATTTGAAGTAGTAAACAGCTTTGTTACTGTTTCTAGGGTCAGAATGTGTGACAATCCAATGCATTTGACTAATTATAAGAGTTTGGGATGAATTTGAAATGTTTAGACAACACTTAAACTTGTTTTATCCCAAAACAAGCTTAAGCCGAGAAAACAGGCTAAAACCGAGAAAACATTAATTCGAAGCAGTATACAGTTTTGTTACTGTTTATAGGGTCAATATTTGTAACAGTCCAATGCATTTGACTAATTATAAGAGTTCGGGTTGAATTTGGAGTGTTTAGACAACACTTATACCCATTTTGTCCCAAAACAGGCTAAAACTGAGAAAACATTGATTCAAAGCAGTAAACAGCTTTGTTACTGTTTCTAGGGTCATAATGTATAATAATCCAGTGCAATTGACTAATTATAAGAGTTCGGGTTGAATTTGAAATGTTTAGACAACAATTATACCCATTTTGTCCCGAAACAAGCTATAACCAAGAAAACATTGATTTGAAGTAGTAAACATCTTTGTTACTGTTTCTAGGGTCAGAATGTGTGACAATCCAATGCTCTTGACTAATTGTAAGAGTTTTGGATGAATTAGGAGTGTTTAGACATCACTTAAACCTGTTTTACCCCAAAACACGCTTAAACCGAGAAAACAGGCTAAGACAGAGAAAACATTGATTCGAAGCAGTAAACAGCTTTGTTACTGTTTCTAGGGTCAGAATGTGTGACAATTGAATGCATTTGAATAATTGTAAGAGTTTGGGATGAATTTGAAGTGTTTAGGCAACACTTAAACCTCTTTTATCCCAAAACAAGCTTAAGCCGAGAAAACATGCTAAAACCGAGAAAACATTGATTTGAAGCAGTAAACAGTTTTCTTACTGTTTATAGGGTCAATATATTTGTTACTGTTACTGTTTATAACAGTTTTGTTACTGTTTATAGGGTCAATGTAACGATCCAATGTATTTGACTAATTATAAGAGTTCGGGTTGAATTTGGAATGTTTAGACAACACTTATACCCATTTTGTCCCGAAACAGGCTAAAACCGTGAAAACATTGATTCGAAGCAGTAAAAAGATTTGTTACTGTTTATAGGGTCAAAATATGTAGCAATCCAATGCATTTGACTAATTATAAGAGTTCGGGTTGAATTTGGAGTGTTTAGACAACACTTATACCCATTTTGTCCCGAAACAGGCTAAAACCGAGAAATGATTGATTCAAAGCAGTAAACAGATTTGTTACTGTTTATAGGGTCAAAATATGTAGCAATCCAATCCATTTGACTAATAATAAGAGTTTGGGTTGAATTTGGAGTGTTTAGACAACACTTATACCCATTTTGTCCCAAAACAAGCTAAAACAAAGAAAACATTGATTTGAAGTAGTAAACAGCTTTGTTACTGTTTCTAGGGTCAGAATGTGTGAGAATTCAATGCATTTGACTAATTGTAAGAGTTTGGGATGAATTTGAAATGTTTAGACAACACTTAAACTTGTTTTATCCCAAAACAAGCTTAAGCCGAGAAAACAGGCTAAAACCGAGAAAACATTAATTCGAAGCAGTAAACAGTTTTGTTACTGTTTATAAGGTCAATATATGTAACAATCCAATGCATTTGACTAATTATAAGAGTTCAGGTTGAATTTGGAATGTTTAGACAACACTTATACCCATTTTGTCCCAAAACAGGCTAAAACTGAGAAAACATTGATTCAAAGCAGTAAACAGCTTTGTTACTGTTTCTAGGGTCATAATGTATAATAATCCAATGCAATTGACTTATTATAAGAGTTCGGGTTGAATTTGAAATGTTTAGACAACAATTATACCCATTTTGTCCCGAAACAAGCTATAACCAAGAAAACATTGATTTGAAGTAGTAAACAGCTTTGTTACTGTTTCTAGGGTCAGAATGTGTGACAATCCAATGCTCTTGACTAATTGTAAGAGTTTTGGATGAATTAGGAGTGTTTAGACAACACTTAAACCTGTTTTATCCCCAAACACGCTTTGTTACTGCTTTGTTACTGTTTCTAGGGTCAGAATGTGTGACAATTGAATGCATTTGAATAATTGTAAGAGTTTGGGATGAAATTGAAGTGTTTAGGCAACACTTAAACCTCTTTTATCCCAAAACAAGCTTAAGCCGAGAAAACATGCTAAAACCGAGAAAACATTGATTCGAAGCAGTAAACAGTTTTGTTACTGTTTATAGGGTCAATATATGTAGCAATCCAATGCATTTGACTAATTATAAGAGTTCGTTTTGAATTTGGAGTGTATAGACAACACTTATACCGATTTTGTCCCGAAACAGGCTAAAACCGAGAAAAGATTGATTCAAAGCAGTAAACAGATTTGTTACTGTTTATAGGGTCAAAATATGTAGCAATCCAATGCATTTGACTAATTATAAGAGTTTGGGTTGAATTTGGAGTGTTTAGACAACACTTATACCCATTTTGTCCCAAAACAAGCTAAAACAAAGAAAACATTGATTTGAAGTAGTAAACAGCTTTGTTACTGTTTCTAGGGTCAGAATGTGTGACAATCCAATGCATTTGACTAATTATAAGAGTTTGGGATGAATTTGAAGTGTTTAGGCAACACTTAAACCTCTTTTATCCCAAAACAAGCTTAAGCCGAGAAAACATGCTAAAACCGAGAAAACATTGATTCGAAGCAGTAAACAGTTTTGTTACTGTTTATAGGGTCAATATATGTAACGATCCAATGCATTTGACTAATTATAAGAGTTCGGGTTGAATTTGGAATGTTTAGACAACACTTATACCCATTTTGTCCCGAAACAGGCTAAAACCGTGAAAACATTGATTCGAAGCAGTAAACATATTTGTTACTGTTTATGGGGTCAAAATATGTAGTAATCCAATGCATTTGACTAATTATAAGAGTTCGGGTTGAATTTGGAGTGTTTAGACGACACTTATACCCATTTTGTCTCGAAACAGGCTAAAACCAAGAAATGATTGATTCAAAGCAGTAAACAGATTTTTTACTGTTTATAGGGTCAAAATATGTAGCAATCCAATGCATTTGACTAATTATAAGAGTTTGGGTTGAATTTGGAGTGTTTAGACAACACTTATACCCATTTTGTCCTAAAACAAGCTAAAACAAAGAAAACATTGATTTGAAGTAGTAAATATTAGAACACACACACACACACCATCCGCACCACACCGTCCGTACAAGCACTGTCCGTACGGCCAATGCAAGATGGGCCGTCCGTACAACCAAGGAAAGATGGGCCATCCGTACATGTTAGAAGGTTAGCGAGTCCAGTCCACTAGCTGAAGTCCCCAACGGTCACAAAGCCACTAGAACCTTCCTCCATTTAGCCGTTGTCGAGATTACACAAGTGGGAAGCAAAGAGAAGTCAAATAAGAGTCACATGTATGTTTAAGGAGACATGTCACTTTCAGTCATGTAACTTGTGCATAGAATCTGTAGAGAATATTCTACTTGTATAGCCTATAATTAGTTTGTATCTAGGATCCATATCAAGTAAGAAAGTTTCTTTCTTCTTCTACACTTTGGTTTCGCTTACACTCTCTCTCTCTCTCTCTCTCTCTCTCGTTTACTCACTCAACTAAACACTAACTTACTTGTTCTACACACTCAATCTTCTCATTCTCTTTTCTTCTAAACTTACATGGTATCAGAGCCTTGTTGCTCCTAGTTTTCAACCTCTCACTCATTAACCACTTCCGCTCTTCTTATTCCCTTCATTTCTGTTTCAATCGCAAGAAGCGATCCCTTGTAACCGTTGGATAACTCTATTGACCAGCGGACAAAACACCATGGAAGGCACAAAGACTTTGATCGTTCCAGTCACTCTCAAAGGAGAGAACAACTTGTTGTGGGCGAGGACCACAAAGACGGCACTATGCGGCCGAGGGCTTTGGACCCATATTACAATGAGTGAGGCTCCAAAGGAAGAGCCTACCATCGGTGGCAAAGAAGCCGTCACAAACGGTGAAGACAAATGGTTTCAAGAAGACTAAAGTGTTCTTGCCATCATTCAAAACTCTCTTGATGCTCCAATACTCGAAGCCTATTCATATTGTGAGACGGCCAAGGATCTATGGGACACATTACAAAATGTGTTCGGTAACACCACCAATTTGAACCGAGTGTTTGAAATCAAGAGGGCCATTAACAACCTTAGTCAAAAAGACATGGAGTTCACCAAACACTTTGGAAAGTTTCGGTCTCTTTGGGCTGAGCTTGAGATGCTAAGGCCGGCAACGCTTGATCCGGCCATCTTGAACGAGAGGCGCGAGCAAGACAAGGTGTTCGGCCTCCTTCTCACCCTGAACCCATCTTACAATGACCTCATAAAACATATCTTGAGGTCAGATAAGCTTCCTAGTCTAGATGATGTATGTAGCCAGATCCAGAAGGAGCATGGCTCCATGGGGCTATTTGGAAACAAAGGTGAACTTGTGACCGCAAATAAGGTGGAGGCAGCGGCTGCAAACAAAGGATACTACCGACATGATGACAAGAACCCTCCGGTGTGTGACCATTGTAAGAAACCTGGCCACTTCAAGAGTCGCTGCTGGATCCTTCACCCTCACCTTAGAGTCAACCGAGGCATGACCAATCGTGGAGGTCCAAAGGCTCACCAAGCGGCCATAGTGGGGGGAAGTGGCACCAACTGACATAAACCACCGAGGCATTGAAGGGAATGGTACTGCACTAGCCTCATCATCGGAGCTGGTAAGGAAGTCAGACCTGGACGCCCTCATCAAAGCCCTCAAGGAGGCCTCCGGTAACACTTTTCTTGCTTTAAAACCGGATAAACCTCTTATAGTTGATTCAGGTGCATCTCATCACATGATGATATGATCCTCCCAAGGATTCGGCACCTTCGAGTTGGTTGATAGAGACACCTTGATTCTAAAGACGACGAAGCCTCAAGAATAAGGATGGTGGAATGAATGGTCGCACAAGAATTGCGGAAAGACTCTTGATATACCGGTTTGATCTTTCAGCCTCACACCAAAAAGATCGGATCTCTCAGCCTCGCACCAAGGAGATCGGGGTTTTGACTATCGGAATCACACCAAGTAGTCGGTTTTGATTGTTGGAATCACACCAAGCAATCGGTTTTGTTCACAAAGAACAGAAGAGAATCACTCTCAAAAAGAAAAGGTTTTGATAAAAAGTTGGATTGTTGATTATTTCTTTACTCTTACATGAGTTTATATAGGATAAGAAAACTTGGTAACAAAGCCAAGTATTATTCTTGAAACTAAAAACAATAAAGATAGATAGTTGAATGAAGATTCAACTCTTGAATTTTGTCTTCCCAAGGTTTCCTTCCCAAGGTGAGTTGAACTCCAATTTTCGTCACTTCTCTTTGACCACAAAATAAAGTGATTATTTTGGGTTTTCTTGGACTTGAATTAGGCTCAAACTGGACTGGACTTGATAGGTATCATCCCCAAAATAATTTCCCATGCTCTCTTTTGCCATAAGTTCTTGTATTAGCCCATTAAGTACCTCCTTGATCTTTTTAACTCTCTTTGACTCCTTGATCCAATTTGCTGATGAGAAACAGCATGGGCTGTATCATTTCTTCATCTTGGGCTTAGTAGAAAACAACTCCTGGTTGCCCAACATAATTCTGGAAGCTCTTAAACCAACTGGACCTGAAACTCATCAAGTTAAGAAATAGATCCACCTCCTTTGGCAAATGGGACGTAACTCTGTGGTTTGTTGGCCAAATCTTGTGTTGTTGAGCTTGTTGGAAACATAAGAGATCCATTGAGATCCTCCAGTTGATTTCGTGTCCAAATTGATTCTGAGTTGGTCTGTGTAACACGATCTTTGGCTCAGACGCGAAAATGGAACTAGGACAGATCCACTGACTTGAAATATCCATATCTTTCAATTATGAACTGATTTTAACGTGCTTCCAATTCTCAGTGGTTCTAGGATGGATCAAGATTTCAGAACAGTTTTTTTCATAGCTTGAGTACTTCTGGCTTGGTCGGAATCCTCCTTTGAATTCTCGTAGGTCTAAGTCGCGTAGCCATGAGTTCACCTGATTTGTAAAATGAATAACTCCTTCACCTAAACTCTGATTGGACTGATTCAACTTCGAGATATACTCTAGATGAGGTAATAATACATCCCAAATAGCAGTTTGGTAGGAAGAGTTGATCTTTGACTTCGTTCGTGTTGAGCAAGACTCAAGGGTCGTCTTGGATGGTCTCATGATCATATCACATGATTAGTGATCCTAAGCTGATTAGTGACATTGAACCTGCCTTAGGGAATGTGATTATTGCGAATGGTGAAAAAGTACCGGTTAAGGGAATAGGAAAGTTAAAATTGTTTGATAAAGTTTCTAAGGCCTTTTTCATGCCTAGTTTTACATCTAACTTGCTATCAGTTAAGAGAGCTACCACTGATTTAAATTGCTATGCAATATTTGGTCCTAACAAGGTTTATTTTCAGGATATTGAGACAAGTAAAGTTCTTGGCCAAGGAGGATCTAAGGATGATCTCTATGTGCTTGAGGACTTGAACCTATCTGCTTCTTCTTCATCTTGTTTTAATTCGGTTATTGTTAAACCTAATGACTCTATTTGGCATGCTAGACTAGGACACCCTCACTTTCAAGCTCTAGAACTTATGTTTCCAAATATTTCTTTCAAAAATGCTGAATGTGAGGCATGTATTCTTGGTAAACATTGCAAATCGGTTTTCTCTAAGTCTTTGACTATCTATGAAAATTGCTTTGATCTTGTTCATTCTGATGTATGGACCTCTCCATGCTTATCTAGAGAAAATCAAAAGTATTTTGTTACTTTTATTGATGAAAAATCTAAGTATACTTGGCTAACCTTGCTCCCCTCTAAGGATAGAGTTCTTGAAGCATTTATTAGTTTCCAAAATTATGTGACTAACCACTATAATGCAAAGATTAAAATGTTGAGATCAGATAATGGGGGAGAATACACAAGCCATGCCTTTAAACAACATCTCACCAAATTTGGCATAATCCATCAAACCAGTTGCCCTTACACCCCACAACAAAATGGTGTTGCTGAAAGGAAGAACAGGCACCTAATGGAAGTGGCTCGGTCCATGATGTTCCACACAAATGTCCCAAAACATTTTTGGAGTGATGCTGTCCTTGCGGCGTGTTATCTCATCAATCACATACCCACAAAGATTTTGCAAGACGTCTCTCCATTTGAGGTATTGAATAAAGAAAAACCTACGTTGGAACACTTACGAGTATTTGGTTGTACGTGCTTTGTGCTGAGACCAGGTGAATTACGCGACAAACTTGAGGCCAAAAGCACCAAGGCTATGTTCATTGGCTATTCAACGACACAAAAAGGGTATAAGTGCTATGATCATGAAGCCAAAAGGGTCTTAGTATCTCGGGATGTGAAGTTCATGGAGTCTCAAGGATACTACAACAAGAAAAACTGGGATGACCTACGAGACTTGTCAAACCCTCCATCCGATCGGGCAACAAACCTCCAGATCATCCTCGAACGGCTAAGAGTCACAAACGATCAAAACGATCGGGACGCCCCTATCTCACCCGAGCCAAACTCACCAGGAGAGTCTGAGCCACCTATATAAAACAGCCCCAACAAGTCTACCACTCAACCGATGCCAATGGCCCCATTACATCAGGATACGGTTCACCCGACCGAGACAAGTGACCAACATGTTGATGACGACGAGGATGATGATATTGAGGAAGTTATTCCCTTGAGACGCAGCCAAAGGCTCAAGTTTCCCCCGTCCATAGCTCATCCGATTCAGGCTGTGTGCACGTTGACTAACTTTCCGGTGGAACACCAAGCCTTCCTTGGCCAAATTGATAAGCATTGGATTCCACAAACATATGATGAGGCTAAGGAGCACAAGGTATGGTGTGATGCGGTTCATGCAGAGAGAGTAGCAATGGAGAAAAACCACACATGGGATGAGGCCGACTTACCCAAAGGAAAGAAGGCTGTCACCTCACGGTGGATCTTCACTATTAAATACAAGAGTGATGGGGAGATTGAACGCCATAAGGCCCGCCTTGTCGCACGTTGGTTTACACAAACGTATGGGGAGGACTATCTTGATACGTTTGCTCCGGTGGCCAAACTACATACAGTTCGAGTCGTCTTATCCTTGGCCACCAACTTGGATTGGGAGCTTTGGCAAATGGATGTTAAGAATGCGTTCTTACAAGGTGAACTGGAAGATGAGGTGTAGATGAGGCCACCACCCGGCCTAGAAGACACCATTGGACCTGGAAAAGTCTTTAAGCTCAACAAGGCCATATATGGTTTAAAACAATCTCCAAGAGCATGGTACCACAAACTAAGCACTACATTGCTTGGGAGAGGCTTCCACAAATCAGAAGCTGACCACACCCTCTTCACACTACCAAGTGATAAAGGTATTATAGTCATTCTAGTATATGTTGATGATATCATCATATCTGGAAGTGACAAGGTAGGGATGCAAGACACCAAAGATTTCCTTAAATCAGTATTTGATATTAAAGACCTTGGAGAACTTAAGTACTTTCTTGGGATAGAGGTATATAGGACTAATGAGGGATTATTCTTATCACAAAGAAAATATGCACTTGATCTCTTAGCTGAAGCAGGAAAACTTGGTTCAAAGAATGTGGCAACACCACTTGAAGAAAACTATAAAGCAGGAGGAAAGGGGGAGCTTGAGGCGGCTCCATTTGAAGATGTCACACGATATCGGCGGCTAGTAGGTAAGCTTATCTACCTTAGTATTACTCGACCTGACATTTGTTTTGCTGTGAACCAGGCTAGCCAGCATATGCAAAACCCAACTGTCCATCATTGGAACATGGTGAACCGGATCCTCAAATACATCAAAGGTGCGCCCGGACAAGGCATCTGGATGGGATGCAATGAGAACACGGAACTGGTAGGATATTGTGACGCTGATTACGCCGGCGACCGCGAAGACCGTCGATCAACAACCGGATATTGCACATTCCTAGGAGGCAATCTTGTCACATGGAAAAGCAAGAAACAAAAGGTGGTATCACTTTCAAGTGCTGAAGCAGAGTATAGGGCCATGAGGAAACTGACTACCGAACTGATGTGGCTTAAGACTCTACTGAAGGATCTTTGAGTTGAATCATCAAAACCTATCACGATGCATTGTGATAATGAGGCGACCATACACATAGCCACTAACTCTGTGTTTCATGAACAGACAAAACACATCGAGGTCGATTGTCATAAGGTCCGCGAACAAATTCAACTTGGGGTCACTCTCCCTTGCCACACCAAAAGCTCTGAACAACTCGCTGACATTCTCACCAAGGCAGCTAGTCCACAAGTGTGTGAGTATATCCATTCTAAACTTGGTCTTATAGACCTCACTCGGCCATGAGTACCCTCACATGGCACCTACACTCTTTTTCCCTTAAGTATAGTTTTTCCCAAGTGGTTTTCTATCCTAAGGTTTTAATGAGGTAGATGTTCATGATCTTCAATCTTTATTGACAATAAGTCGCTTAAAGATTGAGGGGGAGTATGAGAACTCACACATACACACCATCCGCACCACACCGTCCGTACAAGCACTGTCCGTACGGCCAATGCAAGATGGGCCGTCCGTACAACCAAGGAAAGATGGGCCATCCGTACATGTTAGACGGTTAGCGAGTCCAGTCCACTAGCTGAAGTCCCCAACGGTCACAAAGCCACTAGAACCTTCCTCCATTTAGCCGTTGTCGAGATTACACAAGTGGGAAGCAAAGAGAAGTCAAATAAGAGTCACATGTATGTTTAAGGAGACATGTCACTTTCAGTCATGTAACTTGTGCATAGAATCTGTAGAGAATATTCTACTTGTATAGCCTATAATTAGTTTGTATCTAGGATCCATATCAAGTAAGAAAGTTTCTTTCTTCTTCTACACTTTGGTTTCGCTTACACACTCTCTCTCTCTCTCTCTCTCTCTCTCGTTTACTCACTCAACTAAACACTAACTTACTTGTTCTACACACTCAATCTTCTCATTCTCTTTTCTTCTAAACTTACAGTAAACAGCTTTGTTACTGTTTCTAGGGTCAGAATGTGTGACAATCCAATGCATTTGACTAATTGTAAGAGTTTGGGATGAATTTGAAATGTTTAGACAACACTTAAACTTGTTTTATCCCAAAACAAGCTTAAGCCGAGAAAACCGGCTAAAACCGAGAAAACATTAATTCGAAGCAGTAAACAGTTTTGTTACTGTTTATAGGGTCAATATATGTAACAATCCAATGCATTTGACTAATTATAAGAGTTCAGGTTGAATTTGTAATGTTTAGACAACACTTATACCCATTTTGTCCCAAAACAGGCTAAAACTGAGAAAACATTGATTCAAAGCAGTAAACAGCTTTGTTACTGTTTCTAGGGTCATAATGTATAATAATCCAATGCAATTGACTAATTATAAGATTTCGGGTTGAATTTGAAATGTTTAGACAACAATTATACCCATTTTGTCCTGAAACAAGCTATAACCAAGAAAACATTGATTTGAAGTAGTAAACAGCTTTGTTACTGTTTCTAGGGTCAGAATGTGTGACAATCCAATGCTCTTGACTAATTGTAAGAGTTTTGGATGAATTAGGAGTGTTTAGACAACACTTAAACCTGTTTTATCCCAAAACACGCTTAAACCGAGAAAACAGGCTAAAACAGAGAAAACATTGATTCGAAGCAGTAAACAGCTTTGTTACTGTTTCTAAGGTCAGAATGTGTGACAATTGAATGCATTTGAATAATTGTAAGAGTTTGGGATGAATTTGAACTGTTTAGGCAGCACTTAAACCTCTTTTATCCCAAAACAAGCTTAAGCCGAGAAAACATGCTAAAACCGAGAAAAAATTGATTCGAAGCAGTAAACAGTTTTGTTACTGTTTATAGGGTCAATATATGTAACGATCCAATGCATTTGACTAATTATAAGAGTTCGGGTTGAATTTGGAATGTTTAGACAACACGTATACCCATTTTGTCCCGAAACAGGCTAAAACCGTGAAAACATTGATTCGAAGCAGTAAACATATTTGTTACTGTTTATAGGGTCAAAATATGTAGCAATCCAATGCATTTGACTAATTATAAGAGTTCGGGTTGAATTTGGAGTGTTTAGACAACACTTATACCCATTTTGTCCCGAAACAGGCTAAAACCGAGAAAAGATTGATTCAAAGCAGTAAACAGATTTGTTACTGTTTATAGGGTCAAAATATGTAGCAATCCAATGCATTTGACTAATTATAAGAGTTTGGGTTGAATTTGGAGTGTTTAGACAACACTTATACCCATTTTGTCCCAAAACAAGCTAAAACAAAGAAAACATTGATTTGAAGTAGTAAACAGCTTTGTTACTGTTTCTAGGGTCAGAATGTGTGACAATCCAATGCATTTGACTAATTGTAAGAGTTTGGGATGAATTTGAAGTGTTTAGGCAACACTTAAACCTTTTTTATCCCAAAACAAGCTTAAGCCGAGAAAACATGCTAAAACCGAGAAAACATTGATTCGAAGCAGTAAACAGTTTTGTTACTGTTTATAGGGTCAATATATGTAACGATCCAATGCATTTGACTAATTACAAGAGTTCGGGTTGAATTTGGAATGTTTAGACAACACTTATACCCATTTTGTCCCGAAACAGGCTAAAACCGTGAAAACATTGATTCGAAGCAGTAAACATATTTGTTACTGTTTATAGGGTCAAAATATGTAGTAATCCAATGCATTTGACTAATTATAAGAGTTCGGGTTGAATATGGAGTGTTTAGACAACACTTATACCCATTTTGTCCCGAAACAGGCTAAAACCGAGAAAAGATTGATTCAAAGCAGTAAACAGATTTGTTACTGTTTATAGGGTCAAAATATGTAGCAATCCAATGCATTTGACTAATTATAAGAGTTTGGGTTGAATCTGGAGTGTTTAGACAACACTTATACCCATTTTGTCCCAAAACAAGCTAAAACAAAGAAAACATTGATTTGAAGTAGTAAACAGCTTTGTTACTGTTTCTAGGGTCAGAATGTGTGACAATCCAATGCATTTGACTAATTGTAAGAGTTTGGGATGAATTTGAAGTGTTTAGGCAACACTTAAACCTTTTTTATCCCAAAACAAGCTTAAGCCGAGAAAACATGCTAAAACCGAGAAAACATTGATTCGAAGCAGTAAACAGTTTTGTTACTGTTTATAGGGTCAATATATGTAACGATCCAATGCATTTGACTAATTACAAGAGTTCGGGTTGAATTTGGAATGTTTAGACAACACTTATACCCATTTTGTCCCGAAACAGGCTAAAACCGTGAAAACATTGATTCGAAGCAGTAAACAGATTTGTTACTGTTTATAGGGTCAAAATATGTAGTAATCCAATGCATTTGACTAATTATAAGAGTTCGGGTTGAATATGGAGTGTTTAGACAACACTTATACCCATTTTGTCCCGAAACAGGCTAAAACCGAGAAAAGATTGATTCAAAGCAGTAAACAGATTTGTTACTGTTTATAGGGTCAAAATATGTAGCAATCCAATGCATTTGACTAATTATAAGAGTTTGGGTTGAATCTGGAGTGTTTAGACAACACTTATACCCATTTTGTCCCAAAACAAGCTAAAACAAAGAAAACATTGATTTGAAGTAGTAAACAGCTTTGTTACTGTTTCTAGGGTCAGAATGTGTGACAATCCAATGCATTTGACTAATTGTAAGAGTTTGGGATGAATTTGAAATGTTTAGACAACACTTAAACCTCTTTTATCCCAAAACAAGCTTAAGCCGAGAAAACAGGCTAAAACCGAGAAAACATTAATTCGAAGCAGTAAACAGTTTTGTTACTGTTTATAGGGTCAATATATGTAGCAATCCAATGCATTTGACTAATTATAAGAGTTCAGGTTGTTAGTTTAAGCGGAATGTGAGTAGTTTAAGTGTTGAGTGTGGTAAGAAGAGAAGATAAAGTGATGAACAAAGAGAATAAAGGAAGCAAAAATGATATTCTATTAGAATAGTTCATCTACAATGTCGGCTAGGTGCCTTAAATAGAATGTAAGACTAGGGCAACTTCCTTTACAAGCTTGATAACGACACAAAGAGAGAGAGAGGGTGAGTCCCTATGGTGATAGTGACATCTCGAGGTTTCCCTTAAGGAAACATGTGACTCCTAACGGCTACAAGCTTCCCACTTGATGTCTTCTCGATCCTTCTCTTCTATTTGGGCCTTTGTAAAGCCAAACCAGCCCTTTATTCCCATCGTTGGTGCTCGGCCTTCTTACACGTACGGACTGCCCAACACATGACCGTACGGACACGTCCCAATATATGACCGTACGGACACGACCGATCACACTCGATGATATCCTAATCAATACTCCCCCTCAAGCTTAGTCACATGAAATGACTGAGCTTGGAACCCATGAAGCATCACCTCATTAAAAACCTTGTCATAGAAAACCTCATGGGATAAAACTATGTTAAGGGAAAAAGAGTGTGATGTCCATGGATTAGAGGAGATGATCAAGGGTGTGTGATGTCTACAAGCCCAAGTTTGCTATGAATGTGTTCACAAACCTTGGAACATGCAGCTTTAGTGAATATATCTGCCAGTTGGTCTTGACTTCGAGTGTGACATGGTAAGATGACCCCTTCTTCTATCTTTTCTCTAACCTTGTGACAATCAACCTCAATGTGTTTGGTTCTCTCATGAAAAACTGAATTAGTAGCAATATGGATTGCAGCTTCATTATCACAATGGACGGTGATTGGTTTCTTTGTATCCACACCAAGATCCTTGAGAAGGGCCTTCAACCAAGTTAGTTCATTCGTCAGCTTCCTCATTGCTCTATACTCAGCTTCGGCACTAGAACATGAGACCACTTTCTGTTTCTTGGACTTCCAATGTGACCAAGTTTCCCCCAACGAATGTGCAGTATCCAGTCGTTGATCTCCTATCCAAAGTGTCCCCAGCATAATCATCGTCGCAGTAACCTACCAATTCGGTGTTTGAATTCTTGCCCATCCAAATGCCCTGCCCCGGGCTTCCCTTGAGATAACTTAGGATCCTCTCCACCATACTCCAGTGATACTTGGTTGGGGCTTTCATGTATTGGCTAACCTGGTTCACTGCATAGCATATGTCGGGTCTTGTGATGGTAAGGTATATTAATTTGCCTACAAGCCTACGGTATCTCGTGACGTCCTCATATGGCTCATCTATAGGCTCTCTTGGTAATCCCTCCTTGGCCCTAAGACTCTCCCCCTTTCGCTTGGCCTGGTAGCCCTCATCCAATGGGGTTAGAGCCGGTTTGGCACCAATCCGACCAGTCTCGGCTAAGAGATCAAGGGTGTACTTCCGTTGAGAAAGGAAGAGACCTTCGGACGAGCGACAGATCTCAATGCCAAGGAAGTAGCGAAGGGCACCCAGGTCCTTAATGTCAAAAGCTGAGTGGAGAGAGGCCTTGGTGGCCTGGACGCCCTCCTTGTCATCACCAAAGACAATATATGTAACAATCCAATGCATTTGACTAATTATAAGAGTTCAGGTTGAATTTGGAATGTTTAGACAACACTTATACCTATTTTGTCCCAAAACAGGCTAAAACTGAGAAAACATTGATTCAAAACAGTAAACAGCTTTGTTACTGATTCTAGGGTCAGAATGTATAATAATCCTATGCAATTGACTAATTATAAGAGTTCGGGTTGAATTTGAAGTGTTTAGACAACAATTGTACCCATTTTGTCCCGAAACAAGCTATAACCAAGAAAACATTGATTTGAAGTAGTAAACAGCTTTGTTACTGTTTCTGTTAGTTTAAGCGGAATGTGAGTAGTTTAAGTGTTGAGTGTGGTAAGAAGAGAAGATAAAGTGATGAACAAAGAGAATAAAGGAAGCAAAAATGATATTCTATTAGAATAGTTCATCTACAATGTCGGCTAGGTGCCTTAAATAGAATGTAAGACTAGGGCAACTTCCTTTACAAGCTTGATAACGACACAAAGAGAGAGAGAGGGTGAGTCCCTATGGTGATAGTGACATCTCGAGGTTTCCCTTAAGGAATCATGTGACTCCTAACGGCTACAAGCTTCCCACTTGATGTCTTCTCGATCCTTCTCTTCTATTTGGGCCTTTGTAAAGCCAAACCAGCCCTTTATTCCCATCGTTGGTGCTCGGCCTTCTTACACGTACGGACTGCCCAACACATGACCGTACGGACACGTCCCAATATATGACCGTACGGACACGACCGATCACACTCGATGATATCCTAATCAATAGTTTCTAGGGTCAGAATGTGTGACAATCCAATGCTCTTGACTAATTGTAAGAGTTTTGGATGAATTAGAAGTGTTTAGACAACACTTAAACCTGTTTTATCCCAAAACACGCTTAAACCGAGAAAACAGGCTAAAACAGAGAAACCATTGATTCGAAGCAGTAAACAGCTTTGTTACTGTTTCTAGGGTCAGAATGTGTGACAATTGAATGCATTTGAATAATTGTAAGAGTTCGGGATGAATTTGAAGTGTTTAGGCAACACTTAAACCTTTTTTATCCCAAAACAAGCTTAAGCCGAGAAAACATGCTAAAACCGAGAAAACATTGATTCGAAGCAGTAAACAGTTTTGTTACTGTTTATAGGGTCAATATATGTAACGATCGAATGTATTTGACTAATTATAAGAGTTCGGGTTGAATTTGGAATGTTTAGACAACACTTATACCCATTTTGTCCCGAAACAGGCTAAAACCGAGAAAACATTGATTCGAAGCAGTAAACAGATTTGTTACTGTTTATAGGGTCAAAATATGTAGCAATCCAACGCGTTTGACTAATTATAAGAGTTCGGGTTGAATTTCGAGTGTTTAGACAACACTTATACCCATTTTGTCCCGAAACAGGCTAAAACCGAGAAAAGATTGATTCAAAGCAGTAAACAGCTTTGTTACTGTTTCTAGGGTCAGAATGTGTGACAATTGAATGAATTTGAATAATTGTAAGAGTTTGGGATGAATTTGAAGTGTTTAGGCAACACTTATACCCATTTTGTCCCAAAACAGGCTAAAACTGAGAAAACATTGATTCAAAGCAGTAAACAGCTTTGTTACTGTTTCTAGGGTCGGAATGTATAATAATCCAATGCAATTGACTAATTATAAGAGTTCGGGTTGAATTTGAAGTGTTTAGACAACAATTATACCCATTTTGTCCCGAAACAAGCTATAACCGAGAAAACATTGATTTGAAGTAGTAAACAGCTTTGTTACTGTTTCTAGGGTCAGAATGTGTGACAATCCAATGCGTTTGACTAATTGTAAGAGTTTGGGATGAATTTGAAGTGTTTAGACAACAATTATACCCATTTTATCCCGAAACAAGCTAAAACAAAGAAAACATTGATTTGAAGTAGTAAACAGCTTTGTTACTGTTTCTAGGGTCAGAATATGTGACAATCCAATGCATTTGACTAACTGTAAGAGTTTGGGATGAATTTGAAATGTTTAGACAACACTTAAACTTGTTTTATCCCAAAACAAGCTTAAGCCGAGAAAACAGGCTAAAACCGAGAAAACATCAATTCGAAGCAGTAAACAGTTTTGCTACTGTTTATAGGGTCAATATATGTAACAATCCAATGCATTTGACTAATTATAAGAGTTCAGGTTGAATTTGGAATGTTTAGACAACACTTATACCCATTTTGTCTCAAAACAGGCTAAAACTGAGAAAACATTGATTCAAAGCAGTAAACAGCTTTGTTACTGTTTCTAGGGTCAGAATGTATAATAATCCAATGGAATTGCCTAATAATAAGTGTGTAATATATTGAGGGAAAAAGAGTGTAATGGTCATGGCCAGACGACTTGAGATCAAGGGTGTGTTAGGTCCACAAGTCCAAGCTTGTTGTGAATGTGAGCACAGACTTGATGACTTGCGGCCTTGGTAAAGATATCTGCCAGTTGATCCTTGCTTGGTGTGTAATAGGGTAGTGTAACTCCTTCTTCATTCTTCTCACGAACTTTGTGACAATCCAATTCGATGTGCTTAGTCCTTTCATGAAAGACTGAGTTCGTTGCAATGTGAATGGCTGCTTGGTTGTCGTAGTGCATGGGAATAGGGGTGTTCACGCTGATGCCGAGCTCTTCAATTAGACCATTGAGCCATGTAAGTTCGGTTGTGAGCTTCCTCATTGCTCTATACTCTGATTCGGCACTTGACATTGACACTACCTTTTGCTTCTTCGACTTCCAATTAACAAGATTGCCTCCTATGAATGTGCAATAGCCGGTTATTGACTTCCTATCTGTCTTATCACCACCCCAATCAGCATCACAATAGCCCACAAGGTCGGTGTTTGAATTCTTTCCCATCCAAATGCCTTGCCCAGGGCTCCCTTTGAGATAATGTAGTATTCTCTCCAATAGACTCCAATGATATGTTGTAGGATTCTTCATGTATTGGCTTACCTGATTCACAGCATAGCAAATGTCAGGTCTAGTAAGTGTTAAATAGATTAGCTTACCTACAAGTCGACGGTAGCGAGAGGGATTATCATGAGGAGGATCCTTTCTCTCCCCCTTTCGCTCAGGTTGGTAACCATCTGGAAGTGGTGTGTCCACAGACTTTGCTCCTAGTTTCCCTGTCTCACATAGTAAATCAAGGGTGTATTTTCTTTGAGAAAGAAGGAGACCTTCCGGAGAACGGTAGACTTCAATCCCAAGAAAATACTTGAGTTCTCCAAGATCTTTTATATCAAACACTGAATTCCTTCTTGGTTGTCTCCTGTGATGATTAGATCATCTACATATATGAGAACAACCACTATACCTATAGCATTTTGTAGTGTGAATAGGGTAGCATCCGAGTGTGATCTCTTGAACCCATGATCTTTTAGTGTGGAGCTAAGTTTATGGTACCAGGCTCTCGTTGACCGTTTTAAACCATATATTGCTTTCCTTAAGCGCAAAACCTTTCCAGGTTTGATCGTTTCTTCAAGACCAGGCGGTGGTGTCATATACACTTCTTCCTCTAATTCTCCTTGTAAGAAGGCGTTTTTGACATCCATCTGCCATAGGTCCCAAGACAGATTCGTAGCAATAGAGAGGATAACCCTTACAGTCGAGAGCTTAGCTACCGGTGCAAAAGTGTCCTTATAGTCTTCTCCGTATGTCTGAGTAAAGCCCCTTGCTACCAGTCTAGCTTTGTACCGTTCTATATCTCCATTGCTTAAGAACTTGATTGTAAAGACCCACTTGGAACTCACGGCTTTCTTGCCCGGAGGAAGTTCGGCTTCGTCCCATGTATGGTTTCGGTTCATAGCTCCCACTTCATCATTGACTACATCCAACCACACTTTACTCTCCTTGGCTTCTTCATACGTTTGTGGTATATGGTGCTCATCTATTTTCCCGAGAAAAGCTTGGTGATCGTTCGGTAGAAGAGCAAGTGAGCAGACGGCTTGAATTGGATGAGCAATGGCCTCATTGTTATAGTAGACTCTTTTGTCTTTCCATGTTGATGGATGTGACCTGATTCTAGTGCTACGTCTCAGTTGCGGAGGCGGATCGATCTGATCGGTTGAGATAGAAGACGGCTCTGACGGCTCTACTGTCTCTACTTCTTCTTCGATCATGGTGTTCTCCCCCTCCGGCTCAGGAACCATAGGATCGTGCGACTCGTTCATCGAAGGTTGAGGTAGATTCGTGTTTGTCTCGCCGGTTGAGTCAGGTGTAGAATCCTGGGACATCGTTGTGTTTGTAGTTGATGGTGCACCAAGATGATCTAGAAGGAACCGAAGGCTGGTTGACTGATCATTAGGGGTTGCAAGGTCCTTAAGATCATCCCAATCTTTCTTTTGATAGTATCCTTGTTCCTCAAGGAACTTGACATCACGAGACACCCAAGTGCGCTTGTTGATAGGATCGAAGCATTTGTATCCCTTTTGAGTTATCGAATAGCCTAGGAAGATACATTTTATGCTCTTAGCTTCTAGTTTGTTTCTGAGTTCCCCCGGCACTAATACAAAACAAACACACCCAAATACTTTTAGATGACTAATGGATGGTTTAAATTGATTTAATACCTCAAATGGAGACCGATCATCTAAGATCTTTGTTGGGATTCGATTGATGAGATAACATGCTGTCATCACGGCATCTCCCCAATATTTCCTACAAACATTGGTGTGAAACATCATTGATCTCGCCACCTCCATCAAATGTCGGTTCTTTCTTTCAGCCACTTCGTTCTGTTGGGGGGTATATGGACAGCTTGTTTGATGTATAATGCCATGCTTTGCTAGGTGTTCTTTGAATCGATTGCTAGTATACTCGCCTCCATTATCTGTTCTAAATATTTTAATCTTAGCATTAAATTGGTTAGTAACATAATTTTGGAAGTTAGTGAAGGCATCAATCACTCTATCCTTGGAAGGAAGTAAAGTAAACCCAAGTATACTTTGATTTTTCATCTATGAAAGTCACAAAATACTTGTTGTTATCCCTAGAGGCACAAGGTGATGTCCAAACATCAGAATGAACTAAGTTAAAGCATTTTTCATAAAAGGTGGTAGACTTAGAAAATACTGTCTTACAATGTTTGCCAAGGATACAAGCTTCACAACTAGAATGGTCAAAAGAAACATTAGGTATCATCAATTCAAGAGCTCTAGAATGAGGATGACCTAATCTAGCATGCCACATAACATTAAAAGAAACACCAAGATGAGAACTAAGAGAAAATGATTTGGGTGAGCTTGGTGAACTATCTTCAATAATATAGAGGTCATCTTTGGTTCCACCTTCACCAATCAGTTTTCCAGTCTCAATATCCTGAAAGTGAACATCATTAGGCCCAAATATAGCATAACAATTAAGATCATTAGTGGCTCTCTTAACCGATAAGAGATTAGAGGTGAACTTAGGCATGTAAAACGCCTTAGACTCTTTATTAAACAGTTTCAAATCACCTATTCCTTGAATTGGTATTCTATCTCCATTAGCAATTATAACATTGCCTCTAGCTGGTTCTATGTTGTTTAGCAAATTCGAGTTACTAATCATGTAATGGGAAACACCCGAATCTACTACTAGAGAGCTATTAGGTTTCAAGGTAAAAAAGGTTTTACCACTCGGCTCCTTAAGAGCCAATGACTTGAAGAAGGCCTCTAGGTCCGACTTCTTCACATAGTCTCCGGATGCTATCTCCTCCCCTCCTTTTGATGAACCGGCTTGACCTTGTTCTTCCTTGGAGTGAGTCAGATTAGCCCTCGGACCGTTGTTGTTGTTCCTAGGACGAAGGTGAGGGTGTAGGAACCAACATTTCTCTTTGGTGTGGTTCTTCCTCTTGCAATGTTCGCATCCTCCCTTAGGTCCTCGATCTTCCGGCTTAAACACTCCCTTGTTCACAGTGACAAGCTCCCCCTTTCCACTAAAGAGGCCTAAAGACCCTTGTTCCTTTTGGATTTGAGAACAAACCTCATCTAGGCTGGGAAGCTTGTCCGACCTCAAGATATGCTTGATGAGGTCATTGAACGTCGGATTGAGGGTTAGGAGAAGAGCGAACACTTTGTCTTGTTCCCTCCGTTCATTGAGCACAGCCGGATCCATTGTGTTTGGCCTAAGCATCTCGAACTCGGCCCAAAGAGATCTAAACTTGCCGAAGTGTTTGTTAAACTCCATATCTTCTTGGTTTAAGTCATTTATTGCTTTCTTGACCTCAAAGACACGGGTTAGGTTTGAGATGTTGCCGAAGACATTCTTAAGAGTCTCCCATAGCTCGCTTGCAGTCTCACAGTATGAGTACGCCTCGAGTATTGGAGCTTCGAGAGAGTTTTGTAGGATGGAGAGGACGGTTTGATCTTCTTGGAACCATTTGGCTTCTTCTTCGAGTCTAGCCTCTTCTTCATCTTCTTTGATGGTTTCTTTGCCATCTTCCTTGGTGGCATTTCTTGGAGCTTTACCACCATCAATATGGCTCCATAGTCCGCGACCACATAGTGCGGTTTTGGTGGTTCTTGGCCACAGGAGGTAGTTTCCCCCTTTGAGAACGGTTGGTAACACAAGTGGTTTTGAGTTTTCCATACTTGTGTGCTATGGACCGTTGGATAAAGACTTTATCCGGAGAATAAAACGAAACGAGAGCAAGAATCTAGTGGGAAGAATTGAAGAATGAGGAGAATAGAAGAGTTAGATTGTCAAGAACAACAACTTAGCTCTGATACCATGTTAGACTTGCGGAATCAAAGACTTGTGAGAGATAGAGAGAGAGTCGTAAGAACACAAAGAATAAGAAAAAGAGAATATGACTTAGATTAGTTGTTTACAAATGTGTGTATAAGGCTTATTATAGCCATACAATCGACATATAGCCATTAGGGGAGCATTAATGAGGAAAGGGACATAAAGGAAGCTTCTCTCGATCAAGGGCATAGTGAAAGTGACGGGTCCGAGGTTTGACTTCTCTTAACCCACACATGTGACTCTTATCACCAACCATGCGCTAGGATACTTGAGATATTTTGTGTGCTGCCTCTTCTAGATCCTTCTTCCTACTAAACTTGCATCTCATATGGCCTCTTTAGTCCATCATTCTTGTTGGACCGTAGCCCATTCACCACACACTCGTACGGACGTCCGTACAGGTAATCGTACGAACACCCCTTAGTCGAATGTTCTTCTCTCCTTGATCAATATTATATCCATTTTGTCCCGAAACAAGCTATAACCGAGAAAACATTGATTTGAAGTAGTAAACAGCTTTGTTACTGTTTCTAGGGTCAGAATGTGTGACAATCCAATGCATTTGACTAATTGTAAGAGTTTGGGATGAATTTGAAATGTTTAGACAACACTTAAACCTCTTTTATCCCAAAACAAGCTTAAGCCGAGAAAACAGGGTAAAACTGAGAAAACATTAATTCGAAGCAGTAAACAGTTTTGTTACTGTTTATAGGGTCAATATACGTAACAATCCAATGCATTTGACTAATTATAAGAGTTCAGGTTGAATTTGGAATGTTTAGACAAGACTTATACCCATTTTGTCCCAAAACAGGCTAAAACCGAGAAAACATGGATTCGAAGCAGTAAACAGCTTTGTTACTGTTGATAGTGTCAAAATATGTAACAATCCAATGCATTTGACTAATTAAAAGAGTTCGGGTTGAATTTGGAGTGTTTAGACAACACTTATACCCATTTTGTCCCGAAACATGCTAAAACCAAGAAAACATTGATTCAAAGCAGTAAACAGATTTGTTACTGTTCATAGGGTCAAAATATATAGCAATCCAATGCATTTGACTAATTATAAGAGTTCGGGTTGAATTTGGAGTGTTTAGACAACACTTATACCCATTTTGTCCCAAAACAGGCTAAAACCGAGAAAACATTGATTCGAAGCAGTAAATAGTTTTGTTACTGTTTATAGGGTCAATATATGTAACAATCCAATGCATTTGATTAATTATAAGAGTTCGGGTTGAATTTGGAGTGTTTAGACAACACTTATACCCATTTTGTCCCAAAACAGGCTAAAACTGAGAAAACATTGATTCAAAGCAGTAAACAGCTTTGTTCCTGTTTCTAGGGTAGGAATGTATAATAATCCAATGCAATTGACTAATTGTAAGAGTTTGGGATGAATTTGAAGTGTTTAGACAACAATTATACCCATTTTATCCCGAAACAAGCTAAAACAAAGAAAACATTGATTTGAAGTAGTAAACAGCTTTGTTACTGTTTCTAGGGTCAGAATGTGTGACAATCCAATGCATTTGACTAATTGTAAGAGTTTGGGATGAATTTGAAATGTTTAGACAACACTTAAACTTGTTTCATCCCAAAACAAGCTTAAGCCGAGAAAACAGGCTAAAACCGAGAAAACATTAATTCGAAGCAGTAAACAGTTTTGTTACTGTTTATAGGGTCAATATATGTAACAATCCAATGCATTTGACTAATTATAAGAGTTCAGGTTGAATTTGGAATGTTTAGACAAGACTTATACCCATTTTGTCCCAAAACAGGCTAAAACCGAGAAAACATGGATTCGAAGCAGTAAACAGTTTTGTTACTGTTGATAGTGTCAAAATATGTAACAATCCAATGCATTTGACTAATTAAAAGAGTTCGGGTTGAATTTGGAGTGTTTAGACAACACTTATACCCATTTTGTCCCGAAACATGCTAAAACCAAGAAAACATTGATTCAAAGCAGTAAACAGATTTGTTACTGTTTATAGGGTCAAAATATGTAGCAATCCAATGCATTTGACTAATTATAAGAGTTCGGGTTGAATTTGGAGTGTTTAGACAACACTTATACCCATTTTGTCCCAAAACAGGCTAAAACCGAGAAAACATTGATTCGAAGCAGTAAATTGTTTTGTTACTGTTTATAGGGTCAATATCTGTAACAAGCCAATGCATTTGACTAATTATAAGAGTTCGGGTTGAATTTGGAGTGTTTAGACAACACTTGTACCCATTTTGTCCCAAAACAGGCTAAAACTGAGAAAACATTGAATCAAAGCAGTAAACAGCTTTGTTACTGTTTCTAGGGTAGGAATGTATAATAATCCAATGCAATTGACTAATTGTAAGAGTTTGGAATGAATTTGAAGTGTTTAGACAACAATTATACCCATTTTATCCCGAAACAAGCTAAAACAAAGAAAACATTGATTTGAAGTAGTAAACAGCTTTGTTACTGTTTCTAGGGTCAGAATGTGTGACAATCCAATGCATTTGACTAATTGTAAGAGTTTGGGATGAATTTGAAATGTTTAGACAACACTTAAACTTGTTTCATCCCAAAACAAGCTTAAGCCGAGAAAACAGGCTAAAACCGAGAAAACATTAATTCGAAGCAGTAAACAGTTTTGTTACTGTTTATAGGGTCAATATATGTAACAATCCAATGCATTTGACTAATTATAAGAGTTCAGGTTGAATTTGGAATGTTTAGACAAGACTTATACCCATTTTGTCCCAAAACAGGCTAAAACCGAGAAAACATGGATTCGAAGCAGTAAACAGTTTTGTTACTGTTGATAGTGTCAAAATATGTAACAATCCAATGCATTTGACTAATTAAAAGAGTTCGGGTTGAATTTGGAGTGTTTAGATAACACTTATACCCATTTTGTCCCGAAACATGCTAAAACCAAGAAAACATTGATTCAAAGCAGTAAACAGATTTGTTACTGTTTATAGGGTCAAAATATGTAGCAATCCAATGCATTTGACTAATTATAAGAGTTCGGGTTGAATTTGGAGTGTTTAGACAACACTTATACCCATTTTGTCCCAAAACAGGCTAAAACCGAGAAAACATTGATTCGAAGCAGTAAATAGTTTTGTTACTGTTTATAGGGTCAATATATGTAACAATCCAATGCATTTGATTAATTATAAGAGTTCGGGTTGAATTTGGAGTGTTTAGACAACACTTATACCCATTTTGTCCCAAAACAGGCTAAAACTGAGAAAACATTGAATCAAAGCAGTAAACAGCTTTGTTACTGTTTCTAGGGTAGGAATGTATAATAATCCAATGCAATTGACTAATTGTAAGAGTTTGGGATGAATTTGAAGTGTTTAGACAACAATTATACCCATTTTGTCCCGAAACAAGCTATAACCGAGAAAACATTGATTTGAAGTAGTAAACAGCTTTGTTACTGTTTCTAGGATCAGAATGTGTGACAATCCAATGCATTTGACTAACTGTAAGAGTTCTGGATGAATTTGAAATGTTTAGACAACACTTAAACCTCTTTTATCCCAAAACAAGCTTAAGCCGAGAAAACAGGCTAAAACCGAGAAAACATTAATTCGAAGCAGTAAACAGTTTTGTTACTGTTTATAGGGTCAATATATGTAACAATCCAATGCATTTGACTTATTATAAGAGTTCAGGTTGAATTTGGAATGTTTAGACAAGACTTATACCCATTTTGTCCCAAAACAGGCTAAAACCGAGAAAACATGGATTTGAAGCAGTAAACAGTTTTGCTACTGTTGATAGTGTCAAAATATGTAACAATCCAATGCATTTGACTAATTATAAGAGTTCGGGTTGAATTTGGAGTGTTTAGACAACACTTATACCCATTTTGTCCCGAAACATGCTAAAACCAAGAAAACATTGATTCAAAGCAGTAAACAGCTTTGCTACTGCTTCTAGGGTCAGAATGTGTGACAATCCAATGCTCTTGACTAATTGTAAGAGTTTTGGATGAATTAGGAGTGTTTAGACAACACTTAAACCTCTTTTATCCAAAACAAGCTTAAGCCGAGAAAACATGCTAAAACCGAGAAAACATTGATTCGACGCAGTAAACAGTTTTGTTACTGTTTATAGGGTCAATATATGTAACAATCCAATGCATTTGACTAATTATAAGAGTTCGGGTTGAATTTGGAATGTTTAGACAAGACTTATACCCATTTTGTCCCAAAACAGGCTAAAACTGAGAAAACATTGATTCAAAGCAGTAAACAGCTTTGTTACTGTTTCTAGGGTAGGAATGTATAATAATCCAATGCAATTGACTAATTATAAGAGTTCGGGTTGAATTTGAAGTGTTTAGACAACAATTATACCCATTTTGTCCTGAAACAAGCTATAACCGAGAAAACATTGATTTGAAGTAGTAAACAGCTTTGTTACTGTTTCTAGGGTCAGAATGTGTGACAATCCAATGCATTTGACTAACTGTAAGAGTTTGGGATGAATTTGAAATGTTTAGACAACACTTAAACCTCTTTTATCCCAAAACAAGCTTAAGCCGAGAAAACAGGGTAAAACTCAGAAAACATTAATTCGAAGCAGTAAACAGTTTTGTTACTGTTTATAGGGTCAGTAAAGGTAACAATCCAATGCATTTGACTAATTATAAGAGTTCAGGTTGAATTTGGAATGTTTAGACAAGTCTTATACCCATTTTGTCCCAAAACAGGCTAAAACCGAGAAAACATGGATTCGAAGCAGTAAACAGTTTTGTTACTGTTGATAGTGTCAAAATATGTAACAATCCAATGCATTTGACTAATTAAAAGAGTTCGGGTTGAATTTGGAGTGTTTAGACAACACTTATACCCATTTTGTCCCGAAATATGCTAAAACCAAGAAAACATTGATTCAAAGCAGTAAACAGATTTGTTACTGTTTATAGGGTCAAAATATGTAGCAATCCAATGCATTTGACTAATTATAAGAGTTCGGGTTGAATTTGGAGTGTTTAGACAACACTTATACCCATTTTGTCCCAAAACAGGCTAAAACTGAGAAAACATTGATTCGAAGAAGTAAATAGTTTTGTTACTGTTTATAGGGTCAATATATGTAACAATCCAATGCATTTGACTAATTATAAGAGTTCGGGTTGAATTTGGAGTGTTTAGACAACACTTATACCCATTTTGTCCCAAAACAGGCTAAAACTGAGAAAACATTGATTCAAAGCAGTAAACAGCTTTGTTACTGTTTCTAGGGTAGGAATGTATAATAATCCAATGCAATTGACTAATTGTAAGAGTTTGAGATGAATTTGAAGTGTTTAGACAACAATTATACCCATTTTATCCCGAAACAAGCTAAAACAAAGAAAACATTGATTTGAAGTAGTAAACAGCTTTGTTACTGTTTCTAGGGTCAGAATGTGTGACAATTCAATGCATTTGACTAATTGTAAGAGTTTGGGATGAATTTGAAATGTTTAGACAACACTTAAACTTGTTTCATCCCAAAACAAGCTTAAGCCGAGAAAACAGGCTAAAACCGAGAAAACATTAATTCGAAGCAGTAAACAGTTTTGTTACTGTTTATAGGGTCAATATATGTAACAATCCAATGCATTTGACTAATTATAAGAGTTCAGGTTGAATTTGGAATGTTTAGACAACACTTATACCCATTTTGTCCCAAAACATGCTAAAACTGAGAAAACATTGATTCAAAGCAGTAAACAGCTTTGTTACTGTTTCTAGGGTCAGAATGTATAATAATCCAATGCAATTGACTAATTATAAGAGTTCGGGTTGAATTTGAAGTGTTTAGACAACAATTATACCCATTTTGTCCCGAAACAAGCTATAACCGAGAAAACATTGATTTGAAGTAGTAAACAGCTTTGTTACTGTTTCTAGGATCAGAATGTGTGACAATCCAATGCATTTGACTAACTGTAAGAGTTTTGGATGAATTTGAAATGTTTAGACAACACTTAAACCTCTTTTATCCCAAAACAAGCTTAAGCCGAGAAAACAGGCTAAAACCGAGAAAACATTAATTCCAAGCAGTAAACAGTTTTGTTACTGTTTATAGGGTCAATATATGTAACAATCCAATGCATTTGACTTATTATAAGAGTTCAGGTTGAATTTGGAATGTTTAGACAAGACTTATACCCATTTTGTCCCAAAACAGGCTAAAACCGAGAAAACATGGATTTGAAGCAGTAAACAGTTTTGCTACTGTTGATAGTGTCAAAATATGTAACAATCCAATGCATTTGACTAATTATAAGAGTTCGGGTTGAATTTGGAGTGTTTAGACAACACTTATACCTATTTTGTCCCGAAACATGCTAAAACCAAGAAAACATTGATTCAAAGCAGTAAACAGCTTTGCTACTGCTTCTAGGGTCAGAATGTGTGACAATCCAATGCTCTTGACTAATTGTAAGAGTTTTGGATGAATTAGGAGTGTTTAGACAACACTTAAACCTCTTTTATCCCAAAACAAGCTTAAGTCGAGAAAACATGCTAAAACCGAGAAAACATTGATTCGAAGCAGTAAACAGTTTTGTTACTGTTTATAGGGTCAATATATGTAACAATCCAATGCATTTGACTAATTATAAGAGTCCGGTTGAATTTGGAGTGTTTAGACAACACTTATACCCATTTTGTCCCAAAACAGGCTAAAACTGAGAAAACATTGATTCAAAGCAGTAAACAGCTTTGTTACTGTTTCTAGGGTAGGAATGTATAATAATCCAATGCAATTGTCTAATTATAAGAGTTCGGGTTCAATTTGAAGTGTTTAGACAACAATTATACCCATTCTGTCCCGAAACAAGCTATAACCGAGAAAACATTGATTTGAAGTAGTAAACAGCTTTGTTACTGTTTCTAGGGTCAGAATGTGTGACAATCCAATGCATTTGACTAATTTTAAGAGTTTGGGATGAATTTGAAGTGTTTAGACAACAATTATACCCATTTTGTCCCGAAACAGGCTAAAACAAAGAAAACATTGATTTGAAGTAGTAAACAGCTTTGTTACTGTTTCTAGGGTCAGAATGTGTGACAATCCAATGCATTTGACTAATTGCAAGAGTTTGGGATGAATTTGAAATGTTTAGACAACACTTAAACTTGTTTGATCCCAAAACAAGCTTAAGCCGAGAAAACAGGCTAAAACCGAGAAAACATTAATTCGAAGCAGTAAACAGTTTTGTTACTGTTTATAGGGTCACTATATGTAACAATCCAATGCATTTGACTAATTATAAGAGTTCAGGTTGAATTTGGAATGTTTAGACAACACTTATACCCATTTTGTCCCAAAACAGGCTAAAACTGAGAAAACATTGATTCAAAACAGTAAACAGTTTTGTTACTGTTTATAGGGTCAATATATGTAACAATCCAATGCATTTGACTAATTATAAGAGTTCGGGTTGAATTTGGAGTGTTTAGACAACACTTATACTCTTTTTGTCCCAAAACAGGCTAAAACTGAGAAAACATTGATTCAAAGCAGTAAACAGCTTTGTTACTGTTTCTAGGGTCGGAATGTATAATAATCCAATGCAATTGACTAATTATAAGAGTTCGGGTTGAATTTGGAGTGTGTAGACAACACTTATACCCATTTTCTCCCGAAACATGCTAAAACCATGAAAACATTGATTCAAAGTAGTAAACAGCTTTGCTACTGCTTCTAGGGTCAGAATATGTGACAATCCAATGCTCTTGACTAATTGTAAGAGTTTGGGATGAATTTGAAGTGTTTAGACAACAATTAAACTTGTTTTATCCCAAAACAAGCTTAAGCAGAGAAAACAGGCTAAAACCGAGAAAACATAAATTCGAAGCAGTAAACAGTTTTGTTACAGTTTATAGGGTCAATATATGTAACAATCCAATGCATTTGAGTAATTATAAGAGTTCAGGTTGAATCTGGAATGTTTAGACAACACTTATACCCATTTTGTCCCAAAACAGGCTAAACTGAGAAAACATTGATTCAAAGCAGTAAACAGCTTTGTTACTGTTTCTAGGGTCAGAATGTATAATAATCCAATGCAATTGACTAATTATAAGAGTTTGGGTTGAATTTGAAGTGTTTAGACAACAATTATACCCATTTTGTCCCAAAACAGGCTAAAACTGAGAAAACATTGATTCAAAGCAGTAAACAGCTTTGTTACTGTTTCTAGGGTCGGAATGTATAATAATCCAATGCAATTGACTAATTATAAGAGTTCGGGTTGAATTTGGAGTGTTTAGACAACACTTATACCCATTTTCTCCCGAAACATGCTAAAACCAAGAAAACATTGATTCAAAGCAGTAAACAGCTTTGCTACTGCTTCTAGGGTCAGAATATGTGACAATCCAATGCTCTTGACTAATTGTAAGAGTTTGGGATGAATTTGAAGTGTTTAGACAACAATTAAACTTGTTTTATCCCAAAACAAGCTTAAGCAGAGAAAACAGGCTAAAACCGAGAAAACATTAATTCGAAGCAGTAAACAGTTTTGTTACAGTTTATAGGGTCAATATATGTAACAGTCCAATGCATTTGACTAATTATAAGAGTTCAGGTTGAATCTGGAATGTTTAGACAACACTTATACCCATTTTGTCCCAAAACAGGCTAAAACTGAGAATACATTGATTCAAAGCAGTAAACAGCTTTGTTACTGTTTCTAGGGTCAGAATGTATAATAATCCAATGCAATTGACTAATTATAAGAGTTCGGGTTGAATTTGAAGTGTTTAGACAACAATTATACCCATTCTGTCCCGAAACAAGCTATAACCGAGAAAACATTGATTTGAAGTAGTAAACAGCTTTGTTACTGTTTCTAGGGTCAGAATGTGTGACAATCCAATGCATTTGACTAATTTTAAGAGTTTGGGATGAATTTGAAGTGTTTAGACAACAATTATACCCATTTTGTCCCGAAACAAGCTAAAACAAAGAAAACATTGATTTGAAGTAGTAAACAGCTTTGTTACTGTTTCTAGGGTCAGAATGTGTGACAATCCAATGCATTTGACTAATTTTAAGAGTTTGGGATGAATTTGAAATGTTTAGACAACACTTAAACTTGTTTTATCCCAAAAACAGCTTAAGCCGAGAAAACAGGCTTAAACAGAGAAAACATTCATTCGAAGCAGTAAACAGTTTTGTTACTGTTTATAGGGTCACTATATGTAACAATCCAATGCATTTGACTAATTCTAAGAGTTCAGGTTGAATTTGGAATGTTTAGACAACACTTATACCCATTTTGTCCCAAAACAGGCTAAAACTGAGAAAACATTGATTCAAAACAGTAAACAGTTTTGTTACTGTTTATAGGGTCAATATATGTAACAATCCAATGCATTTGACTAATTATAAGAGTTCGGGTTGAATTTGGAGTGTTTAGACAACACTTATACCCTTTTTGTCCCAAAACAGGCTAAAACTGAGAAAACATTTATTCAAAGCAGTAAACAGCTTTGTTACTGTTTCTAGGGTCGGAATGTATAATAATCTAATGCAATTGACTAATTATAAGAGTTCGGGTTGAATTTGGAGTGTTTACACAACACTTATACCCATTTTCTCCCGAAACATGCTAAAACCAAGAAAACATTGATTCAAAGCAGTAAACAGCTTTGCTACTGCTTCTAGGGTCAGAATATGTGACAATCCAATGCTCTTGACTAATTGTAAGAGTTTGGGATGAATTTGAAGTGTTTAGACAACAATTAAACTTGTTTTATCCCAAAACAAGCTTAAGCAGAGAAAACAGGCTAAAACCGAGAAAACATTAATTCGAAGCAGTAAACAGTTTTGTTACAGTTTATAGGGTCAATATATGTAACAATCCAATGCATTTGACTAATTATAAGAGTTCAGGTTGAATCTGGAATGTTTAGACAACACTTATACCCATTTTGTCCCAAAACAGGCTAAAACTGAGAAAACATTGATTCAAAGCAGTAAACAGCTTTGTTACTGTTTCTAGGGTCAGAATGTATAATAATCCAATGCAATTGACTAATTATAAGAGTTCGGGTTGAATTTGAAGTGTTTAGACAACAATTATACCCTTTTTGTCCCAAAACAGGCTAAAACTGAGAAAACATTGATTCAAAGCAGTAAACAGCTTTGTTACTGTTTCTAGGGTCGGAATGTATAATAATCCAATGCAATTGACTAATTATAAGAGTTCGGGTTGAATTTGGAGTGTTTAGACAACACTTATACCCATTTTCTCCCGTAACATGCTAAAACCAAGAAAACATTGATTCAAAGCAGTAAACAGCTTTGCTACTGCTTCTAGGGTCAGAATATGTGACAATCCAATGCTCTTGACTAATTGTAAGAGTTTGGGATGAATTTGAAGTGTTTAGACAACAATTAAACTTGTTTTATCCCAAAACAAGCTTAAGCCGAGAAAACAGGCTAAAACCGAGAAAACATTAATTCCAAGCAGTAAACAGTTTTGTTACTGTTTATAGGGTCAATATATGTAACAATCCAATGCATTTGACTTATTATAAGAGTTCAGGTTGAATTTGGAATGTTTAGACAAGACTTATACCCATTTTGTCCCAAAACAGGCTAAAACCGAGAAAACATGGATTTGAAGCAGTAAACAGTTTTGCTACTGTTGATAGTGTCAAAATATGTAACAATCCAATGCATTTGACTAATTATAAGAGTTCGGGTTGAATTTGGAGTGTTTAGACAACACTTATACCTATTTTGTCCCGAAACATGCTAAAACCAAGAAAACATTGATTCAAAGCAGTAAACAGCTTTGCTACTGCTTCTAGGGTCAGAATGTGTGACAATCCAATGCTCTTGACTAATTGTAAGAGTTTTGGATGAATTAGGAGTGTTTAGACAACACTTAAACCTCTTTTATCCCAAAACAAGCTTAAGTCGAGAAAACATGCTAAAACCGAGAAAACATTGATTCGAAGCAGTAAACAGTTTTGTTACTGTTTATAGGGTCAATATATGTAACAATCCAATGCATTTGACTAATTATAAGAGTCCGGTTGAATTTGGAGTGTTTAGACAACACTTATACCCATTTTGTCCCAAAACAGGCTAAAACTGAGAAAACATTGATTCAAAGCAGTAAACAGCTTTGTTACTGTTTCTAGGGTAGGAATGTATAATAATCCAATGCAATTGACTAATTATAAGAGTTCGGGTTGAATTTGAAGTGTTTAGACAACAATTATACCCATTCTGTCCCGAAACAAGCTATAACCGAGAAAACATTGATTTGAAGTAGTAAACAGCTTTGTTACTGTTTCTAGGGTCAGAATGTGTGACAATCCAATGCATTTGACTAATTTTAAGAGTTTGGGATGAATTTGAAGTGTTTAGACAACAATTATACCCATTTTGTCCCGAAACAGGCTAAAACAAAGAAAACATTGATTTGAAGTAGTAAACAGCTTTGTTACTGTTTCTAGGGTCAGAATGTGTGACAATCCAATGCATTTGACTAATTGCAAGAGTTTGGGATGAATTTGAAATGTTTAGGCAACACTTAAACTTGTTTTATCCCAAAACAAGCTTAAGCCGAGAAAACAGGCTAAAACCGAGAAAACATTAATTCGAAGCAGTAAACAGTTTTGTTACTGTTTATAGGGTCACTATATGTAACAATCCAATGCATTTGACTAATTATAAGAGTTCAGGTTGAATTTGGAATGTTTAGACAACACTTATACCCATTTTGTCCCAAAACAGGCTAAAACTGAGAAAACATTGATTCAAAACAGTAAACAGTTTTGTTACTGTTTATAGGGTCAATATATGTAACAATCCAATGCATTTGACTAATTATAAGAGTTCGGGTTGAATTTGGAGTGTTTAGACAACACTTATACCCTTTTTGTCCCAAAACAGGCTAAAACTGAGAAAACATTGATTCAAAGCAGTAAACAGCTTTGTTACTGTTTCTAGGGTCGGAATGTATAATAATCCAATGCAATTGACTAATTATAAGAGTTCGGGTTGAATTTGGAGTGTGTAGACAACACTTATACCCATTTTCTCCCGAAACATGCTAAAACCATGAAAACATTGATTCAAAGCAGTAAACAGCTTTGCTACTGCTTCTAGGGTCAGAATATGTGACAATCCAATGCTCTTGACTAATTGTAAGAGTTTGGGATGAATTTGAAGTGTTTAGACAACAATTAAACTTGTTTTATCCCAAAACAAGCTTAAGCAGAGAAAACAGGCTAAAACCGAGAAAACATAAATTCGAAGCAGTAAACAGTTTTGTTACAGTTTATAGGGTCAATATATGTAACAATCCAATGCATTTGACTAATTATAAGAGTTCAGGTTGAATCTGGAATGTTTAGACAACACTTATACCCATTTTGTCCCAAAACAGGCTAAACTGAGAAAACATTGATTCAAAGCAGTAAACAGCTTTGTTACTGTTTCTAGGGTCAGAATGTATAATAATCCAATGCAATTGACTAATTATAAGAGTTTGGGTTGAATTTGAAGTGTTTAGACAACAATTATACCCATTTTGTCCCAAAACAGGCTAAAACTGAGAAAACATTGATTCAAAGCAGTAAACAGCTTTGTTACTGTTTCTAGGGTCGGAATGTATAATAATTCAATGCATTTGACTAATTATAAGAGTTCGGGTTGAATTTGGAGTGTTTAGACAACACTTATACCTATTTTGTCCCGAAACATGCTAAAACCAAGAAAACATTGATTCAAAGCAGTAAACAGCTTTGCTACTGCTTCTAGGGTCAGAATGTGTGACAATCCAATGCTCTTGACTAATTGTAAGAGTTTTGGATGAATTAGGAGTGTTTAGACAACACTTAAACCTCTTTTATCCCAAAACAAGCTTAAGTCGAGAAAACATGCTAAAACCGAGAAAACATTGATTCGAAGCAGTAAACAGTTTTGTTACTGTTTATAGGGTCAATATATGTAACAATCCAATGCATTTGACTAATTATAAGAGTCCGGTTGAATTTAGAGTGTTTAGACAACACTTATACCCATTTTGTCCCAAAACAGGCTAAAACTGAGAAAACATTGATTCAAAGCAGTAAACAGCTTTGTTACTGTTTCTAGGGTAGGAATGTATAATAATCCAATGCAATTGACTAATTATAAGAGTTCGGGTTGAATTTGGAGTGTGTAGACAACACTTATACCCATTTTCTCCCGAAACATGCTAAAACCAAGAAAACATTGATTCAAAGCAGTAAACAGCTTTGCTACTGCTTCTAGGGTCAGAATATGTGACAATCCAATGCTCTTGACTAATTGTAAGAGTTTGGGATGAATTTGAAGTGTTTAGACAACAATTAAACTTGTTTTATCCCAAAACAAGCTTAAGCAGAGAAAACAGGCTAAAACCGAGAAAACATTAATTCGAAGCAGTAAACAGTTTTGTTACAGTTTATAGGGTCAATATATGTAACAATCCAATGCATTTGACTAATTATAAGAGTTCAGGTTGAATCTGGAATGTTTAGACAACACTTATACCCATTTTGTCCCAAAACAGGCTAAAACTGAGAAAACATTGATTCAAAGCAGTAAACAGCTTTGTTAGTGTTTCTAGGGTCAGAATGTATAATAATCCAATGCAATTGACTAATTATAAGAGTTCGGGTTGAATTTGAAGTGTTTAGACAACAATTATACCCATTCTGTCCCGAAACAAGCTATAACCGAGAAAACATTGATTTGAAGTAGTAAACAGCTTTGTTACTGTTTCTAGGGTCAGAATGTGTGACAATCCAATGCATTTGACTAATTTTAAGAGTTTGGGATGAATTTGAAGTGTTTAGACAACAATTATACCCATTTTGTCCCGAAACAAGCTAAAACAAAGAAAACATTGATTTGAAGTAGTAAACAGCTTTGTTACTGTTTCTAGGATCAGAATGTGTGACAATCCAATGCATTTGACTAATTTTAAGAGTTTGGGATGAATTTGAAATGTTTAGACAACACTTAAACTTGTTTTATCCCAAAACAAGCTTAAGCCGAGAAAACAGGCTAAAACAGAGAAAACATTAATTCGAAGCAGTAAACAGTTTTGTTACTGTTTATAGGGTCACTATATGTAACAATCCAATGCATTTGACTAATTCTAAGAGTTCAGGTTGAATTTGGAATGTTTAGACAACACTTATACCCATTTTGTCCCAAAACAGGCTAAAACTGAGAAAACATTGATTCAAAACAGTAAACAGTTTTGTTACTGTTTATAGGGTCAATATATGTAACAATCCAATTCATTTGACTAATTATAAGAGTTCGGGTTGAATTTGGAGTGTTTAGACAACACTTATACCCTTTTTGTCCCAAAACAGGCTAAAACTGAGAAAACATTGATTCGAAGCAGTAAACAGTTTTGTTACTGTTTATAGGGTCAATATATGTAACAATCCAATGCATTTGACTAATTATAAGAGTCCGGTTGAATTTGGAGTGTTTAGACAACACTTATACCCATTTTGTCCCAAAACAGGCTAAAACTGAGAAAACATTGATTCAAAGCAGTAAACAGCTTTGTTACTGTTTCTAGGGTAGGAATGTATAATAATCCAATGCAATTGACTAATTATAAGAGTTCGGGTTGAATTTGAAGTGTTTAGACAACAATTATACCCATTCTGTCCCGAAACAAGCTATAACCGAGAAAACATTGATTTGAAGTAGTAAACAGCTTTGTTACTGTTTCTAGGGTCGGAATGTATAATAATCCAATGCAATTGACTAATTATAAGAGTTCGGGTTGAATTTGGAGTGTTTAGACAACACTTATACCCATTTTCTCCCGAAACATGCTAAAACCATGAAAACATTGATTCAAAGCAGTAAACAGCTTTGCTACTGCTTCTAGGGTCAGAATATGTGACAATCCAATGCTCTTGACTAATTGTAAGAGTTTGGGATGAATTTGATGTAAGACTTTGTAGAATAAAGAAGAGAATCAAGAGATTGATGAGAGATATCGGTAGACAAAGAGAATGAGGAAGAAGAAAAGATTAGGTTATTGTTCCATAAGAATACATATTACAATGTAGGCTAAAGCCTATATATATCAAGGGAAAATTAGGGCTACACCCTCTACCAACCGATCGTATAAGTGATAGGGACAAGGAGAGAGATAGAACTAATCCCAACGGTGATAGTGACCCGTCCTAGTCTCCTTAAACACAACATAACCCGTGACTCCACTTGTTCCTCCTCTCTAACGGCTACAAGCGACATTCTAGATCCTTCTCATGGGCCTAAGGAGAGCAGGCCTCCTCATTGTCTTTACACACTTACATGACTCGGCCTTATTGCTTGGTTGTACGGACGGCCCCATAATTGTACGGACGGCCATGGCTGCCTTAGGCTTATTCTCTTGATCAATACTCCCCCTCAAGCTTAGCCGAGTGAAATGGCTAAGCTTGGAACCCGTGAAGCAGCACCTCATTAAAAACCTTGACTTAGAAAACCTCATGGGACAAAACCAAGTCAAGGGAAAAAGAGTGTGCTGTCCACGGATTAGGGAAGCTTGATCATGGCCGTGTAATGTCTACAAGTCCAAGTTTGCTGTAGATGTGATCACAAACCTTGGAGCTTGCAGACTTGGTGAAGATGTCAGCTAGCTGATCTTGACTCCTTGTGTGGCATGGTAACACCACTCCTTCTTCAATCTTCTCTCTCACCTTGTGGCAATCGCTTTCTATGTGCTTGGTCCTCTCATGAAAGACTGAGTTTGTGGCAATGTGGATAGCCGCTTCATTGTCGCAGTGCATGGTCATGGGCTGCTTTGTCTCGATGCCTAAGTCCTTGAGTAGGCCCTTCAGCCATGTCATCTCGTTAGTGAGCTTCCTCATAGCTCTATACTCGGCCTCGGCGCTAGAGCATGAAACCACCTTTTGTTTCTTAGACCTCCATGTAACCAAGTTGCCTCCAACAAACGTGCAGTACCCAGTGGTGGATCTCCTATCCAGCGTGTCGCCATTGTAATCCGCATCACAATAGCCAACGATTTCGGTGTTGTCATTCTTGCCCATCCAAATACCTTGACCCGGACTGCCCTTGAGATAGCTTAGGATCCTTTCGACTTGACTCCATTGGTACTTGCTTGGTGCCTTCATATGTTGGCTAACCTGATTCACAGCATAGGATATGTCAGGTCGTGTGATAGTAAGGTATATCAGCTTACCTACAAGCCGGCGGTAGCGTGTGACGTCTAAGAATGGCTCGTCCATTGGTTCCTTAGGTCGGCCTTCTTTTGCCCGTAAGCTCTCCCCCTTTCGCTTGAGCTGGTAATCTTCATCAAGGGGCGTAGCAACCGGAGACACACCAAGCTTGCCAGTCTCCTTTAACAAGTCAAGAGTATACTTGCGTTGTGAGAGGAAGAGTCCTTCCGGTGAGCGACAAATCTCAATACCAAGAAAGTATTTGAGTTCCCCAAGGTCCTTGATGTCAAATACCGACTTGAGAGAGTCCTTGGTGTCCTGAATGGCCGCCTTATCATCACCAGTCACGATGATGTCGTCGACGTATATGAGCACCACCACCCAACCAATAGAGGTGCGACGCGTGAAGAGGGTATGATCAGCCTCCGATCGCGTAAAACCATCAGTCTTGAGAGTGGAGCTTAGTTTGTGGTACCACGCTCGTGGGGACTGCTTAAGGCCATAGATGGCCTTACGTAGCCTCAAGACTTTTCCGGGTGTAACCATGTCTTCAAGGCCGGGAGGAGGCGTCATGTACACTTCTTCATCAAGTTCACCTTGAAGGAAGGCGTTCTTCACATCCATCTGCCATAAGTCCCATGAGAGGTTGACAGCAAGAGACAGCACAACCCGAACCGTATGGAGCTTGGCCACGGGTGCAAAGGTGTCCGTGTAGTCCGCGCCATAGGTTTGGGTGAAGCCACGGGCCACTAACCTGGCTTTATGCCGTTCAATGTCACCATTGCTCAAATACTTTATGGTAAACACCCATTTGGAGCTAACTGCCCGCTTGCCTTGAGGAAGATCCGATTCGTCCCACGTATGATTCCGGATCATGGCGCCAGTTTCATCCTTGACCGCATCTAACCAAACTTGATGTTCCTTGGCTTCATCATATGTCTGCGGGATCCAATTGGCGTCCACTTGGCCGAAGAAAGCTTGGTGATCAGCAGGTAACAGCTCAAGGGAACAAACGGACTGAATGGGATGAGCGACAGCTTGGCTGTTGTAATAGACACGCTTGTTCTTCCAAGTGGAGGGATCCGATCGAGGTCTGGTGCTCCGACGCAGGACTGGTGCCGGAAGTGGATCCACGCTAGGCAACACGGTGGACGTACCGTCCGTAGGAGCCGTCTCCGTGTTTTCCTCGGTAGAGGCCGCCGCCGGAGCATGCGTGTCCGTTGTAGGGCCAGGGACGGGAACACCGGTTATGGGTAGGCCAGACTCGAGAGATTCACCATCTTGGGCTGAACCATTGTCATTTGCATCTCCTTGGTCAGACCCACCATCGGTAGAAATTTGACTTAGTGCTGGCCGCACGGCACCCGTTGGTGGAGATGGGTTGCCAAGGTGATCAAGAAGGAACCGTAGACTCGAAGCTCGGTCATTAGGTGAGTGAGAGAGATCTTTAAGGCTGTTCCAATCCCTCTTGTCATGGTAGCCCACATGTTCTAGAAACCGGACATCTCGAGAGACATATAGTCGACTTGTGGCCGGATCATAACATTTGTACCCCTTTTGTGTGGTGGAGTAGCCAATGAACATACACTTTGTACTTTTGGCATCCAGCTTACTCCTTTGTTCTCCTGGTACTAACACAAAACAAACACAGCCGAAAACTCGTAAGTGATCAAGAGATGGTTTAAATTTGTTTAGTACTTCAAATGGAGATAAGTCATGAAGAACTCTAGTTGGTGTTCGGTTGATTAGGTAGCATGCAGTCATCACGGCATCACCCCAATATCGTTTAGGAACACTCGAATGGAACATGATTGCCCGCGCCACTTCCATGAGGTGCCGGTTCTTCCTCTCGGCCACACCATTTTGTTGTGGCGTGTAGGGACAACTAGTTTGATGGAGAATGCCATGCTTGGAGAGATGTTCTTTGAACTTGCAACTTGTGTATTCCCCCCCATTATCAGACCTAAGTACCTTAAGTTTAGCATTGAAGTGATTAGTCACATAATTTTGAAAATTGATAAAGGCATCAAATACTCTATCTTTAGATGGCAACAAGGTAATCCAAGTGTATTTTGATTTTTCATCAATAAAAGTCACAAAATACTTGTTATTATCTCTAGATAGGCATGGTGATGTCCAAACATCTGAGTGAACTAAATCAAAACAATTCTCATAAATAGTAGTTGACTTAGGAAAGATAGACTTGCAATGTTTTCCAAGAATACAAGGTTCACAAGTAGAATTATCAAAAGAAATATTAGGAAACATCAACCCTAAAGCACGTGAATGTGGGTGGCCTAGCCTAGCATGCCACACCATATTCGAATCAACAACAAAACAAGACTTAGTAGAGGATAAATTTGGATCGGTTTTCTCTAGGACATAGAGATCTCCACTCCCTTGCCCTTCTCCAAGAACCTTTCCAGTCTCAATATCCTGAAAATAAACATTGTTAGGACCAAAGATTGCATAACAATTCAAATCATTTGTGGCCCTCTTAACCGATAGTAAATTGGAGGTAAAGGTAGGCATAAAGAAAGCTTTTGAGGTTTTATCAAATAGTTTCAAGTCCCCTATTCCCTTTACTGGTATTTGTTCTCCATTTGCAATAACAACATTTCCTAAGGCCGGTTTTATGTTGTCAATTAAACTAGGGTTACTAATCATATGATGTGAGGCTCCCGAGTCAATAACAAGCGATTTGCTAGGCCTAGAAGTAAAGAAAGAGATACCAGACTCCTTGAGTGAAGCAATGGAGCGGATGAGAGCCTCAAGGTCTGACTTCCTCACCACATCTCCGTAGGCTGCGGTCATGGCCACCTCATCTCCCTGCTTTGATGGTCCGGCTCCTTTATCGCTAACCGCTTCCTTTGAGAGGTTGGCTTTGAACTTGGCCGGCTTGAGATGAGGATGGAGAACCCAGCACTTGTCTTTCAGATGACCCCGCTTCTTGCAGTGGTCGCACACCAACAACTTCCTCTCCTCTTGCTTGTACATTCCTTTGTTGGCCGAAGCAAGCTCCCCCTTACCGCTAAACAAATCAAGGGATCCTTGCTCTTTCTGAATTTGGGAGCAAATATCTTCAAAGGAGGGGAGCTTCTCTGCCCTTAGGATGTGCTTCAAGAGGTCGTTGAAGGACGGGTTCAAGGTAAGTAGGAGTCCGAAGACTTTGTCTTGCTCCTTTCTTTCGTTTAGCACACTTGCCTCAAGTGTACTTGGCCGCAACATGTCAAGCTCGGACCATAGTGCACGGAACTTACCAAGATGCTTAGTGAACTCCACATCATCTTGGTTAAGATCATTTATGGCCTTTTTGACCTCAAAGACTCTAGTCATGTTAGAGACATTACCATACACGCCTTTAAGTGTTTCCCACAGTTCCTTGGCCGTCTCGCAATATGAGTAGGCCTCAAGGATAGGCGTGTCCAGAGAGTTTTGGAGAACAGATAGGACAACTTGGTCTTCTTGGAACCATTTGGCCTTCCTCTCGCTCTCTTCCTCCGCTTCCGCCTCGGAAGCGTCCTCTCCTTTGGGGTTTTTCTTTGGGACATAGTCGGACTCGACATGACTCCAAAGGCCACGACCTCCAAGGGCGGTTCTTGTGGTTCTTGTCCACAGCAAGTAGTTTGTCCCCTTTAGGACAACCGGTGAAACAATGGGCTTGGCGTTTTCCATGGTCGGATTTCTATGGACCGATGGGTAAAGCTTTTACCCGGAGAATAAAAGAGATGCGAGTAAGAAGAAACGAAGATAAGGAGACTAGAGTGTAGAAATGAGTAGGAGAATGAGATTAGACTGTAGAGAATCGAAGAACTTGCTCTGATACCATGTAAGACTTTGTAGAATAAAGAAGAGAATCAAGAGATTGATGAGAGATATCGGTAGACAAAGAGAATGAGGAAGAAGAAAAGATTAGGTTATTGTTCCATAAGAATACATATTACAATGTAGGCTAAAGCCTATATATATCAAGGGAAAATTAGGGCTACACCCTCTACCAACCGATCGTATAAGTGATAGGGACAAGGAGAGAGATAGAACTAATCCCAACGGTGATAGTGACCCGTCCTAGTCTCCTTAAACACAACATAACCCGTGACTCCACTTGTTCCTCCTCTCTAACGGCTACAAGCGACATTCTAGATCCTTCTCATGGGCCTAAGGAGAGCAGGCCTCCTCATTGTCTTTACACACTTACATGACTCGGCCTTATTGCTTGGTTGTACGGACGGCCCCATAATTGTACGGACGGCCATGGCTGCCTTAGGCTTATTCTCTTGATCAATATTTGAAGTGTTTAGACAACAATTAAACTTGTTTTATCCCAAAACAAGCTTAAGCAGAGAAAACAGGCTAAAACCGAGAAAACATAAATTCGAAGCAGTAAACAGTTTTGTTACAGTTTATAGGGTCAATATATGTAACAATCCAATGCATTTAACTAATTATAAGAGTTCAGGTTGAATCTGGAATGTTTAGACAACACTTATACCCATTTTGTCCCAAAACAGGCTAAACTGAGAAAACATTGATTCAAAGCAGTAAACAGCTTTGTTACTGTTTCTAGGGTCAGAATGTATAACAATCCAATGCAATTGACTAATTATAAGAGTTTGGGTTGAATTTGAAGTGTTTAGACAACAATTATACCCATTTTGTCCCAAAACAGGCTAAAACTGAGAAAACATTGATTCAAAGCAGTAAACAGCTTTGTTACTGTTTCTAGGGTCGGAATGTATAATAATCCAATGCAATTGACTAATTATAAGAGTTCGGGTTGAATTTGGAGTGTTTAGACAACACTTATACCCATTTTCTCCCGAAACATGCTAAAACCAAGAAAACATTGATTCAAAGCAGTAAACAGCTTTGCTACTGCTTCTAGGGTCAGAATATGTGACAATCCAATGCTCTTGACTAATTGTAAGAGTTTGGGATGAATTTGAAGTGTTTAGACAACAATTAAACTTGTTTTATCCCAAAACAAGCTTAAGCAGAGAAAACAGGCTAAAACCGAGAAAACATTAATTCGAAGCAGTAAACAGTTTTGTTACAGTTTATAGGGTCAATATATGTAACAGTCCAATGCATTTGACTAATTATAAGAGTTCAGGTTGAATCTGGAATGTTTAGACAACACTTATACCCATTTTGTCCCAAAACAGGCTAAAACTGAGAATACATTGATTCAAAGCAGTAAACAGCTTTGTTACTGTTTCTAGGGTCAGAATGTATAATAATCCAATGCAATTGACTAATTATAAGAGTTCGGGTTGAATTTGAAGTGTTTAGACAACAATTATACCCATTCTGTCCCGAAACAAGCTATAACCGAGAAAACATTGATTTGAAGTAGTAAACAGCTTTGTTACTGTTTCTAGGGTCAGAATGTGTGACAATCCAATGCATTTGACTAATTTTAAGAGTTTGGGATGAATTTGAAGTGTTTAGACAACAATTATACCCATTTTGTCCCGAAACAAGCTAAAACAAAGAAAACATTGATTTGAAGTAGTAAACAGCTTTGTTACTGTTTCTAGGGTCAGAATGTGTGACAATCCAATGCATTTGACTAATTTTAAGAGTTTGGGATGAATTTGAAATGTTTAGACAACACTTAAACTTGTTTTATCCCAAAACAAGCTTAAGCCGAGAAAACAGGCTAAAACAGAGAAAACATTAATTCGAAGCAGTAAACAGTTTTGTTACTGTTTATAGGGTCACTATATGTAACAATCCAATGCATTTGACTAATTCTAAGAGTTCAGGTTGAATTTGGAATGTTTAGACAACACTTATACCCATTTTGTCCCAAAACAGGCTAAAACTGAGAAAACATTGATTCAAAACAGTAAACAGTTTTGTTACTGTTTATAGGGTCAATATATGTAACAATCCAATGCATTTGACTAATTATAAGAGTTCGGGTTGAATTTGGAGTGTTTAGACAACACTTATACCCTTTTTGTCCCAAAACAGGCTAAAACTGAGAAAACATTGATTCAAAGCAGTAAACAGCTTTGTTACTGTTTCTAGGGTCGGAATGTATAATAATCTAATGCAATTGACTAATTATAAGAGTTCGGGTTGCATTTGGAGTGTTTACACAACACTTATACCCATTTTCTCCCGAAACATGCTAAAACCAAGAAAACATTGATTCAAAGCAGTAAACAGCTTTGCTACTGCTTCTAGGGTCAGAATATGTGACAATCCAATGCTCTTGACTAATTGTAAGAGTTTGGGATGAATTTGAAGTGTTTAGACAACAATTAAACTTGTTTTATCCCAAAACAAGCTTAAGCCGAGAAAACAGGCTAAAACCGAGAAAACATTAATTCCAAGCAGTAAACAGTTTTGTTACAGTTTATAGGGTCAATATATGAAACAATCCAATGCATTTGACTAATTATAAGAGTTCAGGTTGAATCTGGAATGTTTAGACAACACTTATACCCATTTTGTCCCAAAACAGGCTAAAACTGAGAAACCATTGATTCAAAGCAGTAAACAGCTTTGTTACTGTTTCTAGGGTCAGAATGTATAATAATCCAATGCAATTGACTAATTATAAGAGTTCGGGTTGAATTTGAAGTGTTTAGACAACAATTATACCCATTTTGTCCCGAAACAAGCTATAACCGAGAAAACATTGATTTGAAGTAGTAAACAGCTTTGTTACTGTTTCTAGGATCAGAATGTGTGACAATCCAATGCATTTGACTAACTGTAAGAGTTTTGGATGAATTTGAAATGTTTAGACAACACTTAAACCTCTTTTATCCCAAAACAAGCTTAAGCCGAGAAAACAGGCTAAAACCGAGAAAACATTAATTCGAAGCAGTAAACAGTTTTGTTACTGTTTATAGGGTCAATATATGTAACAATCCAATGCATTTAACTTATTATAAGAGTTCAGGTTGAATTTGGAATGTTTAGACAAGACTTATACCCATTTTGTCCCAAAACAGGCTAAAACCGAGAAAACATGGATTTGAAGCAGTAAACAGTTTTGCTACTGTTGATAGTGTCAAAATATGTAACAATCCAATGCAATTGACTAATTATAAGAGTTCGGGTTGAATTTGGAGTGTTTAGACAACACTTATACCTATTTTGTCCCGAAACATGCTAAAACCAAGAAAACATTGATTCAAAGCAGTAAACAGCTTTGCTACTGCTTCTAGGGTCAGAATGTGTGACAATCCAATGCTCTTGACTAATTGTAAGAGTTTTGGATGAATTAGGAGTGTTTAGACAACACTTAAACCTCTTTTATCCCAAAACAAGCTTAAGTCGAGAAAACATGCTAAAACCGAGAAAACATTGATTCGAAGCAGTAAACAGTTTTGTTACTGTTTATAGGGTCAATATATGTAACAATCCAATGCATTTGACTAACTATAAGAGTCCGGTTGAATTTGGAGTGTTTAGACAACACTTATACCCATTTTGTCCCAAAACAGGCTAAAACTGAGAAAACATTGATTCAAAGCAGTAAACAGCTTTGTTACTGTTTCTAGGGTAGGAATGTATATTAATCCAATGCAATTGACTAATTATAAGAGTTCGGGTTGAATTTGAAGTGTTTAGACAACAATTATACCCATTCTGTCCCGAAACAAGCTATAACCGAGAAAACATTGATTTGAAGTAGTAAACAGCTTTGTTACTGTTTCTAGGGTCAGAATGTGTGACAATCCAATGCATTTGACTAATTTTAAGAGTTTGGGATGAATTTGAAGTGTTTAGACAACAATTATACCCATTTTGTCCCGAAACAGGCTAAAACAAAGAAAACATTGATTTGAAGTAGTAAACAGCTTTGTTACTGTTTCTAGGGTCAGAATGTGTGACAATCCAATGCATTTGACTAATTGCAAGAGTTTGGGATGAATTTGAAATGTTTAGACAACACTTAAACTTGTTTTATCCCAAAACAAGCTTAAGCCGAGAAAACAGGCTAAAACCGAGAAAACATTAATTCGAAGCAGTAAACAGTTTTGTTACTGTTTATAGGGTCACTATATGTAACAATCCAATGCATTTGACTAATTATAAGAGTTCAGGTTGAATTTGGAATGTTTAGACAACACTTATACCCATTTTGTCCCAAAACAGGCTAAAACTGAGAAAACATTGATTCAAAACAGTAAACAGTTTTGTTACTGTTTATAGGGTCAATATATGTAACAATCCAATGCATTTGACTAATTATAAGAGTTCGGGTTGAATTTGGAGTGTTTAGACAACACTTATACCCTTTTTGTCCCAAAACAGGCTAAAACTGAGAAAACATTGATTCAAAGCAGTAAACAGCTTTGTTACTGTTTCTAGGGTCGGAATGTATAATAATCCAATGCAATTGACTAATTATAAGAGTTCGGGTTGAATTTGGAGTGTGTAGACAACACTTATACCCATTTTCTCCCGAAACATGCTACAACCATGAAAACATTGATTCAAAGCAGTAAACAGCTTTGCTACTGCTTCTAGGGTCAGAATATGTGACAATCCAATGCTCTTGACTAATTGTAAGAGTTTGGGATGAATTTGATATTAGAATGTACCAAGGAGGAGAGAGGAGAGGCCGGTAAGGCCGAGCCTTGGAAGAAGAGAAGAAAGGCCGGAAAGGCCATGTAAAGGCCGGTAAGGCCATGTCCGTGTCCGTGAGCGACCATGTACCGTGTCCGGTACCATGTACCGTGTCCGTGAACGGACCCATGTCCGGTGAGCGGCCAGTTAGGCCGTGAACACATTGAAGAGAAGGCCCGTCCGTACAGGCCCGTCCGTACAGGCCCGTCCGTACAGGCCCGTCCGTACAGGCCCGTCCGTACAGGCCCGTCCGTACTATTAGTATATATGAAGGAGAAGAGAGAGTGAGGCCGGTGAGGCCGAGCTGCACAAGGAAGAAGAGAGTGGCCGGTAAGGCTGCTAGTACAAGAAGTGTGGCCGGTAAGGCCATGAGTGGTGTGGGAGCGGCCAGTAAGGCCGTGAGCACAATAAGAGTGGCCAATAAGGCCATGTGGGCCGTGAGAACAATGAGAGTGGTCAGCAAGGCCATAAGAGCAATGTGAGAAGAATTGTGAAGTAAAGGCCTTATAAGAAGAAGAGGCCCAAGAAGAAGTTAAATGTCTCACAAAGGGAAAAGAAGGGAAGGAAGGAAGCATGTGAGACCTTGGTTGGTGAAGAATGAGACAACCAAGGGAAGGAGCTGTCCCTTTCACCATACACCCACTTGTGCACCAACGGCTATATGTCACTCTCACCTCTCATTTATCTCAAACGGCCATATACATTTGTTCTCCTATATTAAGCATTGTAATCTCTCATTTTGTAACACATCACAATATTATCTAATAGAAGAGAATCCGATTTCCCCTCTCTACTTGTGTTCTTGTTCATATTCACAATGTAGATTGTTTAGGTGATTAGCGGTTAGGGGCTGCCCTTATGGCAGCCTAATTCTCTTCTCAAACCCACCTAAACTCTTCTTTATTTACTGCTTTACTTAGCCTAGATTACTGATTCTAATCCTCCTTCTCCTAAGTACACAAACTCTAAGTGTTGTGATACTAGAAGGGGATAGTCTCAAACTAGTGCTTCTCCTAGGTAGGATCCGCTTACTCTCTAGTATTTGGGTTCTATTTAGCTAGTTTATGGGGAGTTCATCACAAGTTGATGTTCTCTCCTCCCCCTTGAGAATGGGTTAGTTTGTTGTGGGTAAAGGGGGATTCATTCACCAAGTGTTTGTCTACCCTCTCTTGTGAGCTTTGTCTCATAAATCTCAACATGGTATCAGAGCAGGTTCTGTTCTTGGTGTTTTAAACTCATTCTCAAAGTCGTTTTCTTAGGAGTTAGCTTAGTTAAAGTTTTAGACTTTGCTTAGGTGTTAAATCGCTTAGCTTAGTTTCTTTAAAGCTTTAATTTTGCTTTTGTTGATTAAATCGATTCTCTAGCAGCTCATTGTTGAGTAAGCTTGGTCTCTTGTCTTGTTAGAATTTGTAGACCAAGTGTGTGGAAAGAAATCGATTTTACAAGCCCCATCCTTAAGCTTTACCGATTTGGTAATAGCTTTGTTTATTTTGGGATGTGTGGGAAGTGATGAACCATTGAGCAAATTGTGTTGTTCATGGTGAGGATTCACGGTTCTTGTGTGCTTGTATGAGCCACGAAATTCTTAGGATTTAGTTCTCTTAGGATTTAGTTAATTTTCCTCTAAAGGTTTAATTTTGCTTTTGTTAAATTTCCTTTAAAGGCTTAATTACTAAATCGCTTCTTCTTCTTCTCAAGGTTGAGAAAGCTTTGTTTCTGGTCATATGGTGTGTCCAGGTTCGAGTTTGAGGAAGAGAGAGACTTTATTTTAGCATGTAGAGCCCGCTTGGTCAAATAGATTCAAGTTGGTTCAAGATGCATTCTTTTAACCGTTGGACAATAGGTTGTTCCAAAGGCTTTTGTTGTTTCTTCTTTGCTTGGGACCACGAAAAACATCTTCTATATGTTATCTTCGTGGATCTAAAGCCTGAATCTCTTGGAGAACACTCTGTTTTAGGTGATTCTACCATGAGTTTTGTTGTTAAACCGTGGGAAACTCAAAATCCCATGGTCCTTAGAAGTTGCAGCCGCTAAACTCCCATGTTCTTGAGTAAACAAACACCATAGTGTGATACTCCCTAAAGTTCTGGGTTGTTCAAGGCTGTTTTCAAAGCTTGTTTCAACTCAAGAAAAACAGAGTTAATCTCTGTCCATAAGAACTCTTGAGCAAATTCTCTATTCTACTCACCATTCTCTTATACTTCCGCCATTATTCTCTTTAATTCTCTAATTCTTGGTTACTTATTCTCTAAATTCTATTTTATTTTCAGTAATATTCTATATTCTCTATTCTCTAATCTCTAACAATCTCTTGTTTAGAATCTGTTCCATTGAATTTGGTTTCAGCTTCAGCCTTGAAGATTGTGTGGAGCTCGCCTACTATCTCAAGAAGAAGAAGTGGCGAGGTTGAAGGCTACAAGATAGCCATGAGGAGAGCGCAGCACAATGCCTGGAGTTAGAACCAAGGGCCACCAAGTCTTTGTTAAGCTGGTGGAAGGTGATGAATCAGTCCAAGAGCATGTGTGTTAGTGCCAAGTTGTTGATCGGATGTGCACAATGGTCTTTAGGAAAGGTGATGCACAAGGTTTCAACTGTTGATTGGATGTGCACAAGAACGGTGATGCACAAGGCTTCAACTGAGGTGATGAGGTTTCAGCCCATCATCAAGTAAAGGTTACGGGGGAGATCAAGTGACTTCAGACCGTACCTCACAGATTCTGCTCGGCCACAAGCAAAAGTCTTTACTTAAAGCTCAGCCGAAGCGTCTCAAAGATCGACTCGGACGAAACCCTTCCACTGCGATTCGGCTTCCGCGTTCTTCATTAAAGTTCGAGACCACAGAGTCATCTTGCCAGTGGAAGTGGAATCATACCAATCCGAGCAGCCGTTCGAAAGTTATGTCCGATTCAGTGGGCATGTATCAGTCTGACAAATAAAACTGACCAGGTTTAAAACCATGGTTAGAGGAGCGGTCTCAAGGAGGAATTCCAAACCGCAACAGTGATCAACTCTCTCCCTCCTATCCATCAAAACACCATAAAGGCTGTGCTCTAAACTCTTCTCTATTTTAATTCATAAATTCATTACCTTAGCTTCATTACTAGTCTTTAGTCTTTAATATGTTCTCTTAAATTGTCACACTTTTAGAAATTTTCTTTGATATTCCTCATAGCAAACACTTATTCTTTTCTTCTTTATCACTTGTTTAAGGGGTAAAGGAGACTATGAGAGCCTCAAAGAAATTCTAAAGGCGCAAGGATGGAGATCATAAGGAATGTGCTAAAGGCAAGGTGGGCTAAGGAGTAGGAGCGGTTCAAATCATGAAGAGAAGGGAGCTAGTTCTTTGCAAACCAAGGTCAAGGGACATCATGGATAGTGGAGTCTATACTCTTTTTCCCTTAACAAAGTTTTATCCCAAGAGGTTTTCTTTGTTGAGGTTTTTAATGAGGTAGATGACACTAGTCCACCCTTGATCTTTGGTCCCCATGGTGTCCCACCGATCAAGCGTGCGGGGGAGTATTAGAATGTACCAAGGAGGAGAGAGGAGAGGCCGGTAAGGCCGAGCCTTGGAAGAAGAGAAGAAAGGCCGGAAAGGCCATGTAAAGGCCGGTAAGGCCATGTCCGTGTCCGTGAGCGACCATGTACCGTGTCCGGTACCATGTACCGTGTCCGTGAACGGACCCATGTCCGGTGAGCGGCCAGTTAGGCCGTGAACACATTGAAGAGAAGGCCCGTCCGTACAGGCCCGTCCGTACAGGCCCGTCCGTACAGGCCCGTCCGTACAGGCCCGTCCGTACTATTAGTATATATGAAGGAGAAGAGAGAGTGAGGCCGGTGAGGCCGAGCTGCACAAGGAAGAAGAGAGTGGCCGGTAAGGCTGCTAGTACAAGAAGTGTGGCCGGTAAGGCCATGAGTGGTGTGGGAGCGGCCAGTAAGGCCGTGAGCACAATAAGAGTGGCCAATAAGGCCATGTGGGCCGTGAGAACAATGAGAGTGGTCAGCAAGGCCATAAGAGCAATGTGAGAAGAATTGTGAAGTAAAGGCCTTATAAGAAGAAGAGGCCCAAGAAGAAGTTAAATGTCTCACAAAGGGAAAAGAAGGGAAGGAAGGAAGCATGTGAGACCTTGGTTGGTGAAGAATGAGACAACCAAGGGAAGGAGCTGTCCCTTTCACCATACACCCACTTGTGCACCAACGGCTATATGTCACTCTCACCTCTCATTTATCTCAAACGGCCATATACATTTGTTCTCCTATATTAAGCATTGTAATCTCTCATTTTGTAACACATCACAATATTATCTAATAGAAGAGAATCCGATTTCCCCTCTCTACTTGTGTTCTTGTTCATATTCACAATGTAGATTGTTTAGGTGATTAGCGGTTAGGGGCTGCCCTTATGGCAGCCTAATTCTCTTCTCAAACCCACCTAAACTCTTCTTTATTTACTGCTTTACTTAGCCTAGATTACTGATTCTAATCCTCCTTCTCCTAAGTACACAAACTCTAAGTGTTGTGATACTAGAAGGGGATAGTCTCAAACTAGTGCTTCTCCTAGGTAGGATCCGCTTACTCTCTAGTATTTGGGTTCTATTTAGCTAGTTTATGGGGAGTTCATCACAAGTTGATGTTCTCTCCTCCCCCTTGAGAATGGGTTAGTTTGTTGTGGGTAAAGGGGGATTCATTCACCAAGTGTTTGTCTACCCTCTCTTGTGAGCTTTGTCTCATAAATCTCAACATTTGAAGTGTTTAGACAACAATTAAACTTGTTTTATCCGAGAAAACATTAATTCGAAGCAGTAAACAGTTTTGTTACTGTTTATAGGGTCACTATATGTAACAATCCAATGCATTTGACTAATTATAAGAGTTCAGGTTGAATCTGGAATGTTTAGACAACACTTATACCCATTTTGTCCCAAAACAGGCTAAACTGAGAAAACATTGATTCAAAGCAGTAAACAGCTTTGTTACTGTTTCTAGGGTCAGAATGTATAATAATCCAATGCAATTGACTAATTATAAGAGTTTGGGTTGAATTTGAAGTGTTTAGACAACAATTATACCCATTTTGTCCCAAAACAGGCTAAAACTGAGAAAACATTGATTCAAAGCAGTAAACAGCTTTGTTACTGTTTCTAGGGTCGGAATGTATAATAATCCAATGCAATTGACTAATTATAAGAGTTCGGGTTGAATTTGGAGTGTTTAGACAACACTTAAACCTCTTTTATCCCAAAACATGCTAAAACCAAGAAAACATTGATTCAAAGCAGTAAACAGCTTTGCTACTGCTTCTAGGGTCAGAATATGTGACAATCCAATGCTCTTGACTAATTGTAAGAGTTTGGGATGAATTTGAAGTGTTTAGACAACAATTAAACTTGTTTTATCCCAAAACAAGCTTAAGCAGAGAAAACAGGCTAAAACCGAGAAAACATTAATTCGAAGCAGTAAACAGTTTTGTTACAGTTTATAGGGTCAATATATGTAACAATCCAATGCATTTGACTAATTATAAGAGTTCAGGTTGAATCTGGAATGTTTAGACAACACTTATACCCATTTTGTCCCAAAACAGGCTAAAACTGAGAAAACATTGATTCAAAGCAGTAAACAGCTTTGTTACTGTTTCTAGGGTCAGAATGTATAATAATCCAATGCAATTGACTAATTATAAGAGTTCGGGTTGAATTTGAAGTGTTTAGACAACAATTATACCCATTCTGTCCCGAAACAAGCTATAACCGAGAAAACATTGATTTGAAGTAGTAAACAGCTTTGTTACTGTTTCTAGGGTCAGAATGTGTGACAATCCAATGCATTTGACTAATTTTAAGAGTTTGGGATGAATTTGAAGTGTTTAGACAACAATTATACCCATTTTGTCCCGAAACAAGCTAAAACAAAGAAAACATTGATTTGAAGTAGTAAACAGCTTTGTTACTGTTTCTAGGGTCAGAATGTGTGACAATCCAATGCATTTGACTAATTTTAAGAGTTTGGGATGAATTTGAAATGTTTAGACAACACTTAAACTTGTTTTATCCCAAAACAAGCTTAAGCCGAGAAAACAGGCTAAAACAGAGAAAACATTAATTCGAAGCAGTAAACAGTTTTATTACTGTTTATAGGGTCACTATATGTAACAATCCAATGTATTTGACTAATTCTAAGAGTTCAGGTTGAATTTGGAGTGTTTAGACAACACTTATACCCTTTTTGTCCCAAAACAGGCTAAAACTGAGAAAACATTGATTCAAAGCAGTAAACAGCTTTGTTACTGTTTCTAGGGTCGGAATGTATAATAATCCAATGCAATTGACTAATTATATGAGTTCGGGTTGAATTTGGAGTGTGTAGACAACACTTATACCCATTTTCTCCCGAAACATGCTAAAACCATGAAAACATTGATTCAAAGCAGTAAACAGCTTTGCTACTGCTTCTAGGGTCAGAATATGTGACAATCCAATGCTCTTGACTAATTGTAAGAGTTTGGGATGAATTTGAAGTGTTCAGACAACAGTTAAACTTGTTTTATCCCAAAACAAGCTTAAGCAGAGAAAACAGGCTAAAACCGAGAAAACATAAATTCGAAGCAGTAAACAGTTTTGTTACAGTTTATAGGGTCAATATATGTAACAATCCAATGCATTTGAGTAATTATAAGAGTTCAGGTTGAATCTGGAATGTTTAGACAACACTTATACCCATTTTGTCCCAAAACAGGCTAAACTGAGAAAACATTGATTCAAAGCAGTAAACAGCTTTGTTACTGTTTCTAGGGTCAGAATGTATAATAATCCAATGCAATTGACTAATTATAAGAGTTCGGGTTGAATTTGAAGTGTTTAGACAACAATTATACCCATTTTGTCCCGAAACAAGCTATAACCGAGAAAACATTGATTTGAAGTAGTAAACAGCTTTGTTACTGTTTCTAGGATCAGAATGTGTGACAATCCAATGCATTTGACTAACTGTAAGAGTTTTGGATGAATTTGAAATGTTTAGACAACACTTAAACCTCTTTTATCCCAAAACAAGCTTAAGCCGAGAAAACAGGCTAAAACCGAGAAAACATTAATTCGAAGCAGTAAACAGTTTTGTTACTGTTTATAGGGTCAATATATGTAACAATCCAATGCATTTAACTTATTATAAGAGTTCAGGTTGAATTTGGAATGTTTAGACAAGACTTATACCCATTTTGTCCCAAAACAGGCTAAAACCGAGAAAACATGGATTTGAAGCAGTAAACAGTTTTGCTACTGTTGATAGTGTCAAAATATGTAACAATCCAATGCAATTGACTAATTATAAGAGTTCGGGTTGAATTTGGAGTGTTTAGACAACACTTATACCTATTTTGTCCCGAAACATGCTAAAACCAAGAAAACATTGATTCAAAGCAGTAAACAGCTTTGCTACTGCTTCTAGGGTCAGAATGTGTGACAATCCAATGCTCTTGACTAATTGTAAGAGTTTTGGATGAATTAGGAGTGTTTAGACAACACTTAAACCTCTTTTATCCCAAAACAAGCTTAAGTCGAGAAAACATGCTAAAACCGAGAAAACATTGATTCGAAGCAGTAAACAGTTTTGTTACTGTTTATAGGGTCAATATGTTGAAATAAGCGGAAGACTTAGAGAGATTTGAGAGGTTTAGAATGAAGAAGAAGAGTTGGTGGCTAATAGTATGAAAGAGAGTGATAATAGATTAGAATTAGGTAGAATATCTCAAATACAACACATGACAAGGGTTTAAATAGGGAGGCAGCTAGGGCGACCACATGACCTAAAGTAGAAACAAGAGAAATCGACAATTAGGAGAGAGAGGGGGTAGGTGATCGGTGATAGCGACTTGTCCTAGTCTTCCACTCTTGTCCACTTGCGCTTTCTCCCTAACGGCTACACAAGGGATTCTCGATCCTTCTCATGGGCCGGAGGTGAGCAGGCCTCCTCACTATCCTCACACATAGATGACTCGGCCTTAGTGCTTCACTCGGCCTTATTGCTTGCACGTACGGACGGTACGGACTGTACGGACGCCATAGGCTTATTCTTGATCAATACTCCCCCTCAAGCTTAGCCTGATGAAATGGCTAAGCTTGGAACCCGTGAAGCAGCACCTCATTAAAAACCTTGACTTAGAAAACCTCATGGGACAAAACTAAGCCAAGGGAAAAAGAGTGTGCTGTCCACGGATTAGGAAAGTTGATCACGGCCGTGTGATGTCTACAAGTCCAAGTTTGCTATGAATATAATCACAAACCTTGGGACTTGCAGATTTGGTGAAGATGTCGGCTAGCTGGTCTTGACTCCTTGTGTGGCATGGTAGAACCGCTCCCTCTTCGATCCTCTCCCTAACCTTGTGGCAGTCGCTCTCAATGTGCTTGGTCCGTTCATGGAAGACTGAGTTAGTGGCTATGTGGATCGCTGCCTCATTGTCACAATGCATTGTCATCGGCTGTCTTGTTTCAATGCCGAGATCCTTAAGTAGACCTTTCAACCATGTCATCTCATTAGTTAGCTTCCTCATAGCTCGGTACTCAGCCTCGGCACTTGAACATGACACCACCTTTTGCTTCTTAGACCTCCATGTAACTAGGTTTCCTCCAACAAAGGTGCAATATCCAGTAGTTGACCGCCTATCCAATGTGTCTCCATTATAGTCCGCATCACAATAACCCACGATCTCAGTGTTGCCGTTTTTACCCATCCAAATGCCTTGACCAGGGCTGCCCTTGAGATAGCTCAAAATCCTCTCCACTTGACTCCATTGATACTTGCTTGGAGCTTGCATGTGCTGACTCACCTGATTCACAGCATAAGAGATATCAGGTCGTGTGATAGTTAAATAGATCAACTTACCTACAAGCCGTCGGTAGCGTGTGACGTCCGGGAACGGCTCGTCCAATGGTTCGCGTGGTTTGCCTTCCTTCGCCCGAATGCTCTCCCCCTTTCGCTTGAGCTGGTAATCTTCATCCAGTGGTGTAGTAGCTGGAACCGTACCAAGTTTGCCTGTCTCAGCAAGCAAGTCCAGAGCATACTTGCGTTGTGAGAGGAAGATACCCTCCGGGGAACGGCAGATTTCGATGCCGAGGAAGTATTTGAGCTCTCCGAGGTCCTTAATGTCAAAGGCAGACTTGAGAGAGTCTTTAATGGCAACAATACCGGCCTTGTCATCGCCAGTCACGATGATGTCATCGACATAAACCAGCACCACAACCAGGCCAAGTGATGTCTTGAGAGTGAAAAGAGTGTGATCAGCCTCCGATCGTCTAAAGCCATTTGCCTTAAGAGTGGAGCTGAGCTTATGGTACCAGGCGCGTGGTGACTGTTTGAGGCCATAGATGGCCTTGCGTAACCGTAAGACTTTCCCGGGAGCAACAATGTCCTCAAGACCAGGCGGAGGAGTCATGTACACTTCTTCATCTAGCTCGCCTTGGAGGAACGCGTTCTTCACATCCATTTGCCATAAGTCCCAAGAAAGGTTCACGGCCAACGATAGCACTACTCGCACGGTATGCAATTTGGCCACGGGAGCAAACGTTGCCATGTAGTCATCTCCATAGGTTTGAGTGAACCCTCGGGCCACCAGCCGTGCCTTATGCCTTTCAATCTCTCCCGTGCTCAAGAACTTGATGGTGAATACCCACTTTGAACTTACGGCCTTCTTCCCTTTGGGGAGGTCAGCCTCATCCCATGTGTGATTTCTGATCATTGCACCAGCTTCATCCTCCACAGCATCTACCCATACCTTATGTTCTTTGGCCTCCTCGTACGTTTGGGGAACCCAGTGTTCATCAACTTGGCCGAAGAAGGCTTGGTGCTCGGTCGGAAGCAGCTCGAGCGAACATACGGCTTGGATAGGATGTGCGACGGCTTGACTGTTGTAGTAGACCCTCTTATCTTTCCATGTAGAGGGGTGAGACCGGACACGCGTGCTTCGTCGTGGAGCTGGTTGAGCTGGCGGCACTGATTGGCTGGACTGAGTGACATCTTCGATGACCGGTTCAGCATCAGGTCGTGTCTCGGTCAGGCTTGAGTTTGGCTCGGGCATCTCATGTGCCTCGGTCATGCTCTGGTTTGACTCGGGCATCTCATGGTCCGGGGATATCATCTCGGGCATAGCACCTTCCGGCTCGAGCGTATGGTCAATGGAGCTCGGGTTGGGTTCTGGCTGAGGAAGGGCTGTGGCCGTAGGCGGATTTCCGAGATGGTCAAGGAGAAACTTAAGGCTGGAGGCTCTATCATTTGGTGATGATGAAAGATCCTTCAAGCTGTTCCAGTCTTTGTTATCAAAATAACCCACATTTTCCAAGAACCGAACATCTCTTGATACATACAGCCGGCTTGTCTTTGGGTCAAAACACTTGTATCCCTTTTGAGTAGTGGAGTAGCCGATGAACATACACCTTATGCTTTTGGGATCGAGCTTACTCCGCTGTTCTCCTGGCACAAGTACAAAAGAAACACACCCAAAGACCCGTAAGTGCTCTAGAGATGGTTTAAATCCATTCAATACCTCAAATGGCGATAGGTCATTAAGGACTTTGGTTGGTGTCCGATTGATCAGGTAGCATGCTGTCATCACAGCATCACCCCAATATCGCCTTGTAACGTGTGAATGGAACATCATCGACCGTGCCACCTCCATTAGATGTCGGTTCTTCCTCTCGGCCACACCATTTTGTTGGGGCGTATAGGGACAACTTGTTTGGTGTAGTATGCCGTGTTTTGCTAGGTGTTCTCTGAATTTGTGACTTGTATACTCTCCACCATTGTCTGATCTAAGTACCTTAATTTTAGCATTGAAATGATTAGTAACATAATTTTGAAAGTTTATAAAAGCATCAAACACTCTATCCTTTGAAGGCAACAAAGTAATCCATGTGTACTTAGATTTTTCATCAATAAAAGTCACAAAATATTTGTTATTATCTCTAGAAAGGCATGGTGAAGTCCACACATCCGAGTGCACTAAATCAAAACAATGCTCATAAATAGTTTTAGACTTGGGAAAAATAGATTTGCAATGTTTACCAAGAATACAAGACTCACACATTGAACTATCAAAAGAAACACTTGGTAACATTAAAGCAAGGGCACGAGAATGAGGATGGCCTAATCTAGCATGCCACACACTATCCAAATTAACAACAAAACAAGATTTAGTAGATAAACTTGGCGAGGTTTTCTCTAGGACATAGAGATCTCCACTCCCTTGTCCCTCTCCAAGAACTTTTCCAGTCTCAATATCCTGAAAATGAACACTATTAGGACCAAAGATTGCATAACAATTCAAATCATTAGTGGTTCTCTTAACCGATAGAAGATTAGATGTGAAGGTAGGCATAAAGAAAGCTTTTGTGGTTTTATCAAATAGTTTCAAGTCCCCTATTCCTTTCACTGGTATTTGTTCTCCATTTGCAATTATAACATTTCCTAAAGCCGGTTTTATATTGTCAATTAGACTAGGATTACTAATCATGTGGTGAGAAGCACCCGAGTCTATGACAAGAGATTTACTAGGCTTAGAGGTAAAGAAAGAGATACCAGACTCCTTGAGTGAGGCAATGGAACGGATGAGCGCCTCAAGGTCTGATTTCCTAACCACTTCTCCATAGGCTGCGGTCATGGCTGCCTCATCTCCTTGCTTTGACGGCCCGGCTCCCTTGTCGCTAACCGCTTCCTTTGAGAGGTTTGCTTTGAACTTGGCCGGTTTGAGATGAGGGTGGAGAACCCAGCACTTGTCTTTCAGGTGACCCCGCCTCTTGCAGTGGTCGCATATCCACACCTTCCTCTCCTCTTGCTTGTACACTCCTTTATTAGCCGTAGCAAGCTCCCCCTTACCGCTAAACAAGTCAAGAGAACCTTGCTCTCTTTGGATTTGTGAACAAATGTCTTCAAAAGAGGGAAGTTTCTCTGCCCTGAGGATGTGCTTCAAGAGATCGTTGAAGGATGGGTTTAAAGTAAGAAGGAGACCAAAGATCTTGTCTTGCTCCTTTCTTTCAGTCAACACACTCGGATCGAGTGTACTCGGCCGCAACATGTCAAGCTCGGACCATAAAGCTCGAAACTTGCCAAGATGTTTAGTGAACTCCACATCATCTTGGTTAAGCTCATTTATGGCCTTCTTGACCTCAAAGACCCGAGTCAAGTTGGAGATATTGCCATAGACACCTTTAAGTGTCTCCCACAACTCCTTGGCCGTCTCGCAATATGAGTAGGCCTCAAGGATTGGTGTGTCAAGAGAGTTTTGGAGAACAGATAGGACAACTTGGTCTTCTTGGAACCACTTGGCCTTCCTCTCGCTCTCTTCTTCTACTTCCTCCTTGGAAGCGCCTTCATCTTCTCCTTTTAGGTTTTGTTTTGGAGCATAGTCACTCTCGACATGACTCCAAAGACCACGACCTCCAAGGGCAGTTCTTGTGGTTCTAGTCCACAGCAAGTAGTTTGTTCCTTTGAGAACAACCGGCATGACAATGGGTTTGGCGTTTTCCATGGTTTAACCGCTATGGACCGATGGACAAAGCTTTTACCCGGAGAATAAAGAGAAATAGGACTGAGAATCGAGTGAACAAGAATGAAGAATGGAAGAATAGAAGAGATAGGTTATCAAGAACGACAACCTGGCTCTGATACCATGTTGAAATAAGCGGAAGACTTAGAGAGATTTGAGAGGTTTAGAATGAAGAAGAAGAGTTGGTGGCTAATAGTATGAAAGAGAGTGATAATAGATTAGAATTAGGTAGAATATCTCAAATACAACACATGACAAGGGTTTAAATAGGGAGGCAGCTAGGGCGACCACATGACCTAAAGTAGAAACAAGAGAAATCGACAATTAGGAGAGAGAGGGGGTAGGTGATCGGTGATAGCGACTTGTCCTAGTCTTCCACTCTTGTCCACTTGCGCTTTCTCCCTAACGGCTACACAAGGGATTCTCGATCCTTCTCATGGGCCGGAGGTGAGCAGGCCTCCTCACTATCCTCACACATAGATGACTCGGCCTTAGTGCTTCACTCGGCCTTATTGCTTGCACGTACGGACGGTACGGACTGTACGGACGCCATAGGCTTATTCTTGATCAATACAATATATGTAACAATCCAATGCATTTGACTAACTATAAGAGTCCGGTTGAATTTGGAGTGTTTAGACAACACTTATACCCATTTTGTCCCAAAACAGGCTAAAACTGAGAAAACATTGATTCAAAGCAGTAAACAGCTTTGTTACTGTTTCTAGGGTAGGAATGTATATTAATCCAATGCAATTGACTAATTATAAGAGTTCGGGTTGAATTTGAAGTGTTTAGACAACAATTATACCCATTCTGTCCCGAAACAAGCTATAACCGAGAAAACATTGATTTGAAGTAGTAAACAGCTTTGTTACTGTTTCTAGGGTCAGAATGTGTGACAATCCAATGCATTTGACTAATTTTAAGAGTTTGGGATGAATTTGAAGTGTTTAGACAACAATTATACCCATTTTGTCCCGAAACAGGCTAAAACAAAGAAAACATTGATTTGAAGTAGTAAACAGCTTTGTTACTGTTTCTAGGGTCAGAATGTGTGACAATCCAATGCATTTGACTAATTGCAAGAGTTTGGGATGAATTTGAAATGTTTAGACAACACTTAAACTTGTTTTATCCCAAAACAAGCTTAAGCCGAGAAAACAGGCTAAAACCGAGAAAACATTAATTCGAAGCAGTAAACAGTTTTGTTACTGTTTATAGGGTCACTATATGTAACAATCCAATGCATTTGACTAATTATAAGAGTTCAGGTTGAATTTGGAATGTTTAGACAACACTTATACCCATTTTGTCCCAAAACAGGCTAAAACTGAGAAAACATTGATTCAAAACAGTAAACAGTTTTGTTACTGTTTATAGGGTCAATATATGTAACAATCCAATGCATTTGACTAATTATAAGAGTTCGGGTTGAATTTGGAGTGTTTAGACAACACTTATACCCTTTTTGTCCCAAAACAGGCTAAAACTGAGAAAACATTGATTCAAAGCAGTAAACAGCTTTGTTACTGTTTCTAGGGTCGGAATGTATAATAATCCAATGCAATTGACTAATTATAAGAGTTCGGGTTGAATTTGGAGTGTGTAGACAACACTTATACCCATTTTCTCCCGAAACATGCTACAACCATGAAAACATTGATTCAAAGCAGTAAACAGCTTTGCTACTGCTTCTAGGGTCAGAATATGTGACAATCCAATGCTCTTGACTAATTGTAAGAGTTTGGGATGAATTTGAAGTGTTCAGACAACAGTTAAACTTGTTTTATCCCAAAACAAGCTTAAGCAGAGAAAACAGGCTAAAACCGAGAAAACATGGATTTGAAGCAGTAAACAGTTTTGTTACAGTTTATAGGGTCAATATATGTAACAATCCAATGCATTTGAGTAATTATAAGAGTTCAGGTTGAATCTGGAATGTTTAGACAACACTTATACCCATTTTGTCCCAAAACAGGCTAAACTGAGAAAACATTGATTCAAAGCAGTAAACAGCTTTGTTACTGTTTCTAGGGTCAGAATGTATAATAATCCAATGCAATTGACTAATTATAAGAGTTTGGGTTGAATTTGAAGTGTTTAGACAACAATTATACCCATTTTGTCCCAAAACAGGCTAAAACCGAGAAAACATGGATTTGAAGCAGTAAACAGTTTTGCTACTGTTGATAGTGTCAAAATATGTAACAATCCAATGCAATTGACTAATTATAAGAGTTCGGGTTGAATTTGGAGTGTTTAGACAACACTTATACCTATTTTGTCCCGAAACATGCTAAAACCAAGAAAACATTGATTCAAAGCAGTAAACAGCTTTGCTACTGCTTCTAGGGTCAGAATGTGTGACAATCCAATGCTCTTGACTAATTGTAAGAGTTTTGGATGAATTAGGAGTGTTTAGACAACACTTAAACCTCTTTTATCCCAAAACAAGCTTAAGTCGAGAAAACATGCTAAAACCGAGAAAACATTGATTCGAAGCAGTAAACAGTTTTGTTACTGTTTATAGGGTCAATATATGTAACAATCCAATGCATTTGACTAACTATAAGAGTCCGGTTGAATTTGGAGTGTTTAGACAACACTTATACCCATTTTGTCCCAAAACAGGCTAAAACTGAGAAAACATTGATTCAAAGCAGTAAACAGCTTTGTTACTGTTTCTAGGGTAGGAATGTATATTAATCCAATGCAATTGACTAATTATAAGAGTTCGGGTTGAATTTGAAGTGTTTAGACAACAATTATACCCATTCTGTCCCGAAACAAGCTATAACCGAGAAAACATTGATTTGAAGTAGTAAACAGCTTTGTTACTGTTTCTAGGGTCAGAATGTGTGACAATCCAATGCATTTGACTAATTTTAAGAGTTTGGGATGAATTTGAAGTGTTTAGACAACAATTATACCCATTTTGTCCCGAAACAGGCTAAAACAAAGAAAACATTGATTTGAAGTAGTAAACAGCTTTGTTACTGTTTCTAGGGTCAGAATGTGTGACAATCCAATGCATTTGACTAATTGCAAGAGTTTGGGATGAATTTGAAATGTTTAGACAACACTTAAACTTGTTTTATCCCAAAACAAGCTTAAGCCGAGAAAACAGGCTAAAACCGAGAAAACATTAATTCGAAGCAGTAAACAGTTTTGTTACTGTTTATAGGGTCACTATATGTAACAATCCAATGCATTTGACTAATTATAAGAGTTCAGGTTGAATTTGGAATGTTTAGACAACACTTATACCCATTTTGTCCCAAAACAGGCTAAAACTGAGAAAACATTGATTCAAAACAGTAAACAGTTTTGTTACTGTTTATAGGGTCAATATATGTAACAATCCAATGCATTTGACTAATTATAAGAGTTCGGGTTGAATTTGGAGTGTTTAGACAACACTTATTATGAACCGGCACACACACTTGTCCGTACGACCGTACGGACGTCCGTACGACCAACCAACGGGCCATCCTCAAATAGAAGTCTTCATGAGCCCAATCCACCAAAGAGATCCTCCAACGGTCGCCATTCATCTCGATCCTTCCTTTGTAGCCGTTGGAGCAAGTTGTAAGAGAGAAGAGGAGATCACATGTTAGAATAAGGAGATGTCGCTTTCTCCTCATATTAGTGTGCATAGGATCCTAAGAGAATATCCTATTTGTATATGTCTTTAAATAGTTTGTAAGTATCATACTAATAGAAGTAAGAAAAGAGTTTATTCTCTTTCTCCAACACTCTCTCTCTCAATCGTTCACTCTCCTCACTCTTTACACGATTTCACTCTCTTCCATAATCTCTTGATTACTCTACTCTCAAACTTACATGATATCAGAGCAGATTTGATTCTGTTCTTGCCTCAAATCTCCATCACTCCCTTCCGCATTCTCTTTCTTGTTCTTGAAATTTCTTGTTCTTGAATCTTCTTTCTTTAACCGTTGGACAATAGCTTTAACCAACGGTCTCTTCATTTTTTTTTCCATGGAAACTACCAAAACTCTCATTGTTCCAGTTACTCTCAAGGGAGAGAATTACTTACTGTGGGCTAGAACCACAAAGACAGCCCTATGCGGCCGAGGACTTTGGTCCCATGTTGAGACGAGCGAAGCTCCTAGTGGCGAGACCACCAAAGACGACAAGGATCTTGTCGATGAGAAGAACAAGTGGTTTCAAGAAGATCAGGGAGTCCTAGCTATCATTCAAAACTCCCTAGATGCACCTATACTTGAAGCTTACTCTTATTGCGAGACAGCAAAAGACTTGTGGGACACTCTCAAGAATGTTTTTGGGAATGTTACAAATGTAAACCGAATTTTTGAGATTAAGAGGGCCATCAACAACCTCAACCAAGAAGACATGGAGTTCACCAAGCACTTTGGGAAGTTTAGGTCCCTTTGGGCTGAACTAGAGATGCTCCGGCCGGCGACTATAGATCCGGCCATTCTGAATGAGAGGCGTGAACAAGATAAGGTGTTCGGCCTTCTCTTGACCTTGAACCCCTCCTACAATGACCTTATCAAGCATATTCTACGGTCGGACAAGCTCCCTAGCCTTGATGATGTCTGTAACCAAATTCAAAAGGAGCATGGCTCCATGGGATTGTTTGGCGGCAAGGGAGAACTTGTGACCGCTAACAAAGCTGAGACGGCATCAGCAAACAAGGGCTACTACAAGCCGGAGGACAAGAACAACCCGCCATTTTGTGAGCATTGTAAGAAGCTTGGTCACTTCAAGAGCCGCTGCTGGATTCTACACCCTCATCTAGCACCACCGCCGGGTACCCTCCGAGGTGGACGACCAAACCGCGGAGGACCACCGAGAGCTCATCAAGCAGTAGCCATGGGGGAGTCATCAATCTCTGAGCAACCTCAACAAGTGACCAGTGGAACTGCTCTTGCTGCAGCATCGTCCGAGCTGGTAAGGCGGTCCGACCTTGATGCGCTCATCAAAGCCATCAAAGAGGCCACCGGTAAGGCGTTTCTTGCCTCAAACAAAATTAAACCCCTCATAGTTGATTCTGGTGCATCCCATCACATGATTAGTGATTCTAGGCTAATTAGTGATATTAAACCTGCTAATGGTAATGTGATAATAGCAAATGGTGAGAAAGTACCAGTTAAAGGCATTGGAAACTTGAAACTATTTGATAAGGAGACTAAGGCATTTTATATGCCAAACTTTACTTCTAACTTGCTATCAGTTAAGAGAGCCACTACTGATTTAAATTGTTATGCTATATTTGGTCCTAACAATGTTCATTTTCAGGATATTGAGACAAGTAAGGTTCTTGGTCAAGGAGGATCCAAGGATGACCTCTATGTGCTTGAGGACTTGAACTTATCTTCTAATGTATCTTGTTTTAATTCGGTTATTATGAAACCTAGTGATTCTATTTTACATGCTAGGCTAGGACACCCTCACACAAGAGCTTTATCTTTAATATTTCCTAATGTTTCTTTTCAAAATGATGAGTGTGAGGCTTGTATTCTTGGTAAACATTGCAAGGCTGTTTTTCCTAAATCTATTACTATTTATGAAAAATGTTTTGATTTAATTCATTCTGATGTTTGGACATCTCCTTGCTTATCTAGAGATAATCAAAAGTATTTTGTGACTTTTATTGATGAAAAATCAAAATATACTTGGATAACTTTACTTCCCTCTAAGGATAGAGTCCTTGAGGCCTTTACTAATTTTCAAAATTATGTCACTAACCACTTTCATGCCAAGATTAAAATTTTGAGATCAGATAATGGTGGAGAGTACACAAGCCATGCCTTTAAGCAATATCTAGCCAAACATGGAATTCTTCATCAAACTAGCTGTCCTTACACACCACAACAAAATGGAGTGGCTGAGAGAAAGAATAGGCATCTCATGGAAGTAGCAAGGTCTATGATGTTTCACACAAGGGTTCCAAAGAGGTTTTGGGGAGATGCTGTGCTAGCCGCTTGTTATCTTATTAACCGCACACCAACAAAGATCCTAAAGGATGTGTCTCCATTTGAGGTATTAACGAATGACAAACCTACATTTGATCACTTACGAGTGTTTGGTTGTGTGTGCTATGTGTTGCGACCAGGTGAGCTAAGAGACAAGCTTGATGCAAAGAGTACAAAGGCTATGTTTCTTGGCTACTCTACCACACAAAAGGGGTATAAGTGCTATGAACCTACAACAAGGAGGGTTCTAGTATCTCGTGATGTCAAGTTCATGGAGACACAAGGTTTTTTACGATGAGAAGAATTGGGATGAGCTCCGTAACCTCTCTGATTCACCATCTGATCGGACGCGCAACCTCCGAGTAATCCTTGAGCGACTAGGTTTTGAAAACGATCGGATCACTACCGAGTCAGCCAGACCAGCATCACCAGAGCAACCTGAGCCATTTACTGAGCCTGAGCCTGCTACACATGCCGATGACCATACTGAGCAGCATGAGGAAGCACCCGAGTCACTCGCGGACAACACGGCCGAAACAACTGAGGAGACGGCTGAACAGCTTGAGGAGATCATTACTCCAGGACGAGCCAACTCCGAAGCTGGGGCTATAGTTCCTCTTCGGCGCAGCCAACGTATTAGGTATCCTCCTAGTCATTGGAAGAACACCCGTGTGTACTACAACAACATGGCCGTTGCTCATCCGATTCAGGCCGTGTGCACCTTGGCTCATTTTCCGATAGAGCATCAAGTGTTTCTTGGCCATATTGATGAGGATTGGATCCCCAAGACCTATGATGAGGCTAAGCAGCACAAAGTATGGAGAGATGCAGTGGATGCCGAGAATACGGCCATGGTGCAAAATCATACATGGGACGAGGCTGACTTACCCAAGGGCAAGAAGGCTGTCACCTCTCGGTATATCTTCACAATCAAATATAAGAGCAATGGGGAGATTGAACGCCACAAAGCCCGCCTAGTCGCACGAGGGTTCACGCAAACGTATGGGGAGGACTATCTTGATACGTTTGCTCCGGTGGCTAAGCTTCACACGGTTCGAGTTGTACTCTCTCTCGCCACCAACCTCGACTGGGAACTTTGGCAAATGGACGTGAAGAACGCCTTCTTGCAAGGAGAACTGGAGGATGAAGTGTATATGCGACCACCACCAGGTTTGGAGGATACTATTGGTCCGGGAAAGGTCTTGAAACTCAACAAAGCTATCTATGGCTTGAAGCAGTCACCAAGGGCGTGGTATCACAAGCTTAGCACCACACTCCTTGACAAAGGCTTTCGCAAATCCGAAGCTGACCACACCTTGTTCACCTTACCAAGCGCCAAAGGTATAGTAGTCATTCTAGTGTATGTTGATGATATCATCATCACTGGAAGTGACTCGGTAGGTATTCAAGACTCTAAAACATTCTTGAAATCAGTTTTTGATATTAAAGATCTTGGAGAGTTGAAATACTTTCTTGGGATAGAAGTTTATAGATCAAATGAAGGGTTATTGTTGTCTCAAAGAAAGTATGCACTAGACTTATTGAGTGAAACAGGAAAACTAGGAGCTAAGGCAGTAACAACGCCCCTAGAAGAGAATTACAAGGATGGAGGACAGGGGGAGCTTGACACCGCTCCATTCGAGGACGTTAGCCTCTACCGGCGGCTAGTCGGTAAGCTCATTTATTTGACTATCACACGGCCTGACATTTGCTTTGCCGTGAACCAGGTAAGCCAGCATATGAAGAACCCCACCGTGCACCATTGGAACATGCTGACACGGATCCTCAAGTACATCAAGGGCTCACCCTGCCAAGGCATATGGATGGGACGCAACAAGAGCACTGAGTTGGTAGGCTACTGCGACGCTGACTATGCCGGAGATCGTGGGGACCGACGCTCAACCACAGGCTATTGCACGTTCCTTGGAGGGAACCTGGTCACATGGAAGAGCAAGAAGCAAAAGGTCGTCTCACTCTCAAGTGCCGAATCCGAGTATAGAGCTATGAGGAAGCTAACGACGGAGCTAATGTGGCTGAAGATGTTACTCAAGGATCTTGGAATAGAATCAACAAAGCCGATCACCATGCACTGTGATAACGAAGCAGCCATTCATATAGCAACCAATTCAGTGTTCCATGAGCGGACCAAGCACATTGAAGTGGATTGCCATAAGGTCCGAGAACAAATCAAGCTTGGAGTTGTCTTACCTTGCCATACCGAAAGCAAAGAACAACTTGCAGACGTCCTGACTAAAGCTGCGAGCCCCCAAGTGTGTGAATACATCCATCCTAAGCTTGGCCTCCTAAACCTCACTCGGCCATGACTTGCTTTGTTTTGGCGCCTACACTCTTTTTTCCCTTAAGTATAGTTTTCCCAAGAGGTTTTTCTATACTAAGGTTTTTAATGAGGTGGGTGCCTATGTTGTCAAGCTTGACTAGTTCCCCAAGTCAAGCTTGAGGGGGAGTATGAACCGGCACACACACTTGTCCGTACGACCGTACGGACGTCCGTACGACCAACCAACGGGCCATCCTCAAATAGAAGTCTTCATGAGCCCAATCCACCAAAGAGATCCTCCAACGGTCGCCATTCATCTCGATCCTTCCTTTGTAGCCGTTGGAGCAAGTTGTAAGAGAGAAGAGGAGATCACATGTTAGAATAAGGAGATGTCGCTTTCTCCTCATATTAGTGTGCATAGGATCCTAAGAGAATATCCTATTTGTATATGTCTTTAAATAGTTTGTAAGTATCATACTAATAGAAGTAAGAAAAGAGTTTATTCTCTTTCTCCAACACTCTCTCTCTCAATCGTTCACTCTCCTCACTCTTTACACGATTTCACTCTCTTCCATAATCTCTTGATTACTCTACTCTCAAACTTACACTTATACCCTTTTTGTCCCAAAACAGGCTAAAACTGAGAAAACATTGATTCAAAGCAGTAAACAGCTTTGTTACTGTTTCTAGGGTCGGAATGTATAATAATCCAATGCAATTGACTAATTATAAGAGTTCGGGTTGAATTTGGAGTGTGTAGACAACACTTATACCCATTTTCTCCCGAAACATGCTACAACCATGAAAACATTGATTCAAAGCAGTAAACAGCTTTGCTACTGCTTCTAGGGTCAGAATATGTGACAATCCAATGCTCTTGACTAATTGTAAGAGTTTGGGATGAATTTGAAGTGTTCAGACAACAGTTAAACTTGTTTTATCCCAAAACAAGCTTAAGCAGAGAAAACAGGCTAAAACCGAGAAAACATAAATTCGAAGCAGTAAACAGTTTTGTTACAGTTTATAGGGTCAATATATGTAACAATCCAATGCATTTGAGTAATTATAAGAGTTCAGGTTGAATCTGGAATGTTTAGACAACACTTATACCCATTTTGTCCCAAAACAGGCTAAACTGAGAAAACATTGATTCAAAGCAGTAAACAGCTTTGTTACTGTTTCTAGGGTCAGAATGTATAATAATCCAATGCAATTGACTAATTATAAGAGTTTGGGTTGAATTTGAAGTGTTTAGACAACAATTATACCCATTTTGTCCCAAAACAGGCTAAAACTGAGAAAACATTGATTCAAAGCAGTAAACAGCTTTGTTACTGTTTCTAGGGTCGGAATGTATAATAATCCAATGCAATTGACTAATTATAAGAGTTCGGGTTGAATTTGGAGTGTTTAGACAACACTTAAACCTCTTTTATCCCAAAACATGCTAAAACCAAGAAAACATTGATTCAAAGCAGTAAACAGCTTTGCTACTGCTTCTAGGGTCAGAATATGTGACAATCCAATGCTCTTGACTAATTGTAAGAGTTTGGGATGAATTTGAAGTGTTTAGACAACAATTAAACTTGTTTTATCCCAAAACAAGCTTAAGCAGAGAAAACAGGCTAAAACCGAGAAAACATTAATTCGAAGCAGTAAACAGTTTTGTTACAGTTTATAGGGTCAATATATGTAACAATCCAATGCATTTGACTAATTATAAGAGTTCAGGTTGAATCTGGAATGTTTAGACAACACTTATACCCATTTTGTCCCAAAACAGGCTAAAACTGAGAAAACATTGATTCAAAGCAGTAAACAGCTTTGTTACTGTTTCTAGGGTCAGAATGTATAATAATCCAATGCAATTGACTAATTATAAGAGTTCGGGTTGAATTTGAAGTGTTTAGACAACAATTATACCCATTCTGTCCCGAAACAAGCTATAACCGAGAAAACATTGATTTGAAGTAGTAAACAGCTTTGTTACTGTTTCTAGGGTCAGAATGTGTGACAATCCAATGCATTTGACTAATTTTAAGAGTTTGGGATGAATTTGAAGTGTTTAGACAACAATTATACCCATTTTGTCCCGAAACAAGCTAAAACAAAGAAAACATTGATTTGAAGTAGTAAACAGCTTTGTTACTGTTTCTAGGGTCAGAATGTGTGACAATCCAATGCATTTGACTAATTTTAAGAGTTTGGGATGAATTTGAAATGTTTAGACAACACTTAAACTTGTTTTATCCCAAAACAAGCTTAAGCCGAGAAAACAGGCTAAAACAGAGAAAACATTAATTCGAAGCAGTAAACAGTTTTATTACTGTTTATAGGGTCACTATATGTAACAATCCAATGTATTTGACTAATTCTAAGAGTTCAGGTTGAATTTGGAGTGTTTAGACAACACTTATACCCTTTTTGTCCCAAAACAGGCTAAAACTGAGAAAACATTGATTCAAAGCAGTAAACAGCTTTGTTACTGTTTCTAGGGTCGGAATGTATAATAATCCAATGCAATTGACTAATTATAAGAGTTCGGGTTGAATTTGGAGTGTGTAGACAACACTTATACCCATTTTCTCCCGAAACATGCTAAAACCATGAAAACATTGATTCAAAGCAGTAAACAGCTTTGCTACTGCTTCTAGGGTCAGAATATGTGACAATCCAATGCTCTTGACTAATTGTAAGAGTTTGGGATGAATTTGAAGTGTTCAGACAACAGTTAAACTTGTTTTATCCCAAAACAAGCTTAAGCAGAGAAAACAGGCTAAAACCGAGAAAACATAAATTCGAAGCAGTAAACAGTTTTGTTACAGTTTATAGGGTCAATATATGTAACAATCCAATGCATTTGAGTAATTATAAGAGTTCAGGTTGAATCTGGAATGTTTAGACAACACTTATACCCATTTTGTCCCAAAACAGGCTAAACTGAGAAAACATTGATTCAAAGCAGTAAACAGCTTTGTTACTGTTTCTAGGGTCAGAATGTATAATAATCCAATGCAATTGACTAATTATAAGAGTTTGGGTTGAATTTGAAGTGTTTAGACAACAATTATACCCATTTTGTCCCAAAACAGGCTAAAACTGAGAAAACATTGATTCAAAGCAGTAAACAGCTTTGTTACTGTTTCTAGGGTCGGAATGTATAATAATCCAATGCAATTGACTAATTATAAGAGTTCGGGTTGAATTTGGAGTGTTTAGACAACACTTATACCCATTTTCTCCCGAAACATGCTAAAACCAAGAAAACATTGATTCAAAGCAGTAAACAGCTTTGCTACTGCTTCTAGGGTCAGAATATGTGACAATCCAATGCTCTTGACTAATTGTAAGAGTTTGGGATGAATTTGAAGTGTTTAGACAACAATTAAACTTGTTTTATCCCAAAACAAGCTTAAGCAGAGAAAACAGGCTAAAACCGAGAAAACATTAATTCGAAGCAGTAAACAGTTTTGTTACAGTTTATAGGGTCAATATATGTAACAATCCAATGCATTTGACTAATTATAAGAGTTCAGGTTGAATCTGGAATGTTTAGACAACACTTATACCCATTTTGTCCCAAAACAGGCTAAAACTGAGAAAACATTGATTCAAAGCAGTAAACAGCTTTGTTACTGTTTCTAGGGTCAGAATGTATAATAATCCAATGCAATTGACTAATTATAAGAGTTCGGGTTGAATTTGAAGTGTTTAGACAACAATTATACCCATTCTGTCCCGAAACAAGCTATAACCGAGAAAACATTGATTTGAAGTAGTAAACAGCTTTGTTACTGTTTCTAGGGTCAGAATGTGTGACAATCCAATGCATTTGACTAATTTTAAGAGTTTGGGATGAATTTGAAGTGTTTAGACAACAATTATACCCATTTTGTCCCGAAACAAGCTAAAACAAAGAAAACATTGATTTGAAGTAGTAAACAGCTTTGTTACTGTTTCTAGGGTCAGAATGTGTGACAATCCAATGCATTTGACTAATTTTAAGAGTTTGGGATGAATTTGAAATGTTTAGACAACACTTAAACTTGTTTTATCCCAAAACAAGCTTAAGCCGAGAAAACAGGCTAAAACAGAGAAAACATTAATTCGAAGCAGTAAACAGTTTTGTTACTGTTTATAGGGTCACTATATGTAACAATCCAATGCATTTGACTAATTCTAAGAGTTCAGGTTGAATTTGGAATGTTTAGACAACACTTATACCCATTTTGTCCCAAAACAGGCTAAAACTGAGAAAACATTGATTCAAAACAGTAAACAGTTTTGTTACTGTTTATAGGGTCAATATATGTAACAATCCAATGCATTTGACTAATTATAAGAGTTCGGGTTGAATTTGGAGTGTTTAGACAACACTTATACCCTTTTTGTCCCAAAACAGGCTAAAACTGAGAAAACATTGATTCGAAGCAGTAAACAGTTTTGTTACTGTTTATAGGGTCAATATATGTAACAATCCAATGCATTTGACTAATTATAAGAGTCCGGTTGAATTTGGAGTGTTTAGACAACACTTATACCCATTTTGTCCCAAAACAGGCTAAAACTGAGAAAACATTGATTCAAAGCAGTAAACAGCTTTGTTACTGTTTCTAGGGTAGGAATGTATAATAATCCAATGCAATTGACTAATTATAAGAGTTCGGGTTGAATTTGAAGTGTTTAGACAACAATTATACCCATTCTGTCCCGAAACAAGCTATAACCGAGAAAACATTGATTTGAAGTAGTAAACAGCTTTGTTACTGTTTCTAGGGTCGGAATGTATAATAATCCAATGCAATTGACTAATTATAAGAGTTCGGGTTGAATTTGGAGTGTTTAGACAACACTTATACCCATTTTCTCCCGAAACATGCTAAAACCAAGAAAACATTGATTCAAAGCAGTAAACAGCTTTGCTACTGCTTCTAGGGTCAGAATATGTGACAATCCAATGCTCTTGACTAATTGTAAGAGTTTGGGATGAATTTGAAGTGTTTAGACAACAATTAAACTTGTTTTATCCCAAAACAAGCTTAAGCAGAGAAAACAGGCTAAAACCGAGAAAACATTAATTCGAAGCAGTAAACAGTTTTGTTACAGTTTATAGGGTCAATATATGTAACAATCCAATGCATTTGACTAATTGTAAGAGTTCAGGTTGAATTTGGAATGTTTAGACAACACTTATGTTGGGATTTATGAGACAAAGCTCACAAGAGAGGGTAGACAAACACTTGGTGAATGAATCCCCCTTTACCCACAACAAACTAACTCATTCTCAAGGGGGAGGAGAGAACATCAACTTGTGATGAACTCCCCATAGAACAGCTAGATAGAACCCAAATACTAGAGAGTAAGCGGATCCTAACTAGGAGAAGCACTAGTTTGAGACTTATCCTCTTCTAGTATCACAACACTTATAGTTTGTATACTTAGGAGAAGGAGGATTAAGAATCAGTAATCTAGGCTTAGTAAAGAGAGTAAATAAAGAAGAGTTTAGGTGGATTTGAGAAGAGAATAGGCTGCCTTAAGGGCAGCCTCTAACCGCTAATCTCCTAAACACTCTACATTGTTGATATGAACATAAACACTTGTGTAGAGAGGAGAAGATGGGAAACGGTTTCTCTTTGTTATTGAATAGAATGTGATATATTACAAAATGAGAGATTACAATGCTTAATATAGGAGAACAAATGTATATGGCCGTTTGAGATAAATGAGAGGTGAGAGTGACATATAGCCGTTGGTGCACAAGTGGGTGTATGGTGAAAGGGACAGCTCCTTCCCTTGGTTGTCTCATTCTTCACCAACCAAGGTCTCACATGCTTCCTTCCTTCCCTTCTTTTCCCTTTGTGAGACATTTAACTTCTTCTTGGGCCTCTTCTTCTTATAAGGCCTTTACTTCACAATTCTTCTCACATTGCTCTTATGGCCTTGCTGACCACTCTCATTGTTCTCACGGCCCATATGGCCTTACTGGCCACTCTTATTGTGCTCACGGCCTTACTGGCCGCTCCCACACCACTCATGGCCTTACCGGCCACACTTCTTGTACTAGCAGCCTTACCGGCTACTCTCTTCTTCCTTGTGCAGCTCGGCCTCACCGGCCTCCCTCTCTCTTCTCCTTCTTATATACTAATACTCCCCCGCACGTTTGATCTGCAGGGCACCATGGGGACCAAAGATCAAGCGTGGACACGTGAGGACTACCTCATTAAAAACCTTAACAAAGAAAACCACTTGGGAGAAAACTTTGTTAAGTAAAAAGAGTGTAGTCTCCACGGTCCTTGATGTCGCATTGATCTTGGTTTGTCAAGAACCAGCTCTCTTTCTCTTTAAGCCTTTGAACCGCTACACTTCCTTAGCCCTCCTTGCCTTTAGCACATTCCTTATGATCTCCATCCTTGCGCCTTTAGAATTTCTTTGAGGCTCTCATAGTCTCCTTTACCCTTAAACAAGTGATAAAGAAGAAAAGAATAAGTGTTTGCTATGAGGAATATCAAAGAAAATTTCTAAAAGTGTGACAATTTAAGAAGAATCATATTAAAGTGTAAAGACTAGTAATTGAACTAAAATAAATGAATTTAGGAATTTAAATAGAGTAGGGATTAGAGCACAGCCTTTTTGGTGTTTTGATGGATAGGAAGGAGAGAGTTGATCACTGATGCGGTTTGGAATTCCTCCTTGAGACCGCTTCTCTAACCATGGTTTTTAAACCCGGCCAGTTTTATCGTCAGACTGACATATGCCCACTGAATCGGACATAACTTTTGAACGGCTGCTCGGATTGGTATGATTCCACTTCCACTGGCAAGATGACTCCATGGTCTCGAACTTTGTTGAAGAACGCGGAAGCTGAATCGCAGTGGAAGGGTTTCGTCCGAGTCGATCTTTGAGACGCTTCGGCTGAGCTTTAAGTAAAAACTTTTGCTTGTGGCCGAGCAGAATCTGTGAGGTACGGTCTGAAGTCACTTGATAGTTGATCTCCCCCGTAACCTTTACTTGATGATGGGCTGAAACCTCATCACCTCAGTTGAAACCTTGTGCATCACCGTTCTTGTGCACATCCAATCAACAGTTGAAACCTTGTGCATCACCTTTCCTAAAGACCATTGTGCACATCCGATCAACAACTTGGCACTAACACACATGCTCTTGGACTGATTCATCACCTTCCACCAGCTTAACAAAGACTTGGTGGCCCTTGGTTCTAACTCCAGGCATTGTGCTGCGCTCTTACATGGCTATCTTGTAGCCTTCAACCTCGCCACTTCTTCTCCTTGAGATAGTGAGCGAGCTCCACACAATCTTCAATGCTGAAACTGAAACCAAAAATCAATGGAACAGATTCTAAACAAGAGATTGTTAGAGATTAGAGTATAGAGAATAATACTGAAATTAAATAGAGAATTTAGAGAATTAATAAGAGTATATATGGAGAATAGAAAGTGAGAGTATAAGGGAGAGTATTGGCGGTAGTATAAGATGAATGGAGAGTAGAATAGAGAATCTGCTCAAGAATTCTTATGGACAGAGTTTAACTCTGTTTTCTTGAGTTGAAAGAAGCTTTGACAGCCAAGAACATCCAAGAAGACAATCTCTTTTGGTGCTTTAATGGCTGAAACACAATGGACCTTATGGAAAATTAGTTTCTCCAAAGGTTTAACAACAAAACTCCTTGTAGAATCACTTAAACAAGTGTTCTTCAAGAGATTAAGGCTTTAGATCCACGAAGATAACATATAGAAGATGTTTTTCGTGGTCCCAAGCAAAGAAGAAACAACAAAAGCCTTTGGAACAGCCTATTGTCCAACGGTTAAAAGAATGCATCTTGGACCAACTTGAATCTATTTGACCAAGCGGGCTCTACATGCTAAAATAAAGTCTCTCTCTTCCTCAAACTCGAACCTGGACACACCATATGACCAGAAACAAAGCTTTCTCAACCTTGAGAAGAAGAAGAAGTGATTTAGTAATTAAACTTTAAAGGAAATTTAACAAAAGCAAAATTAAACCTTTAAAGGAAAATTAACTAAATCTTAAGAGAATCCTAGGAAAAATCCTAAGGATTTCGTGGCTCTATACAAGCCTAAAAACACGTGAATCCTTACCAAGAACAAGAACAATTTGCTCCTTGGTTCATCACCACCTCAATTTAAACCCAAGCTTTTACCCAATCGGTGAAGCCTAAGGATGAGGTTTTAAAATCGATTTCTTTCACACACTTGGTCTATGAACTCTACAAAGACCCAAGACCAAGCTTACTCAACATTGAGCTGCTAGAGAATCGATTTAACAACAAAAGCAAAATTAAAGTTTTAAAGAAACTAAGCTAAGCGATTTAACACCTAGGCTAGGATTAAAACTTTAATTAAGCTAACTCCTAAGAGAACTAACTTGAGAACGAGTTTGAGTCACCAAGAACAGAGCCTGCTCTGATACCATGTTGGGATTTATGAGACAAAGCTCACAAGAGAGGGTAGACAAACACTTGGTGAATGAATCCCCCTTTACCCACAACAAACTAACTCATTCTCAAGGGGGAGGAGAGAACATCAACTTGTGATGAACTCCCCATAGAACAGCTAGATAGAACCCAAATACTAGAGAGTAAGCGGATCCTAACTAGGAGAAGCACTAGTTTGAGACTTATCCTCTTCTAGTATCACAACACTTATAGTTTGTATACTTAGGAGAAGGAGGATTAAGAATCAGTAATCTAGGCTTAGTAAAGAGAGTAAATAAAGAAGAGTTTAGGTGGATTTGAGAAGAGAATAGGCTGCCTTAAGGGCAGCCTCTAACCGCTAATCTCCTAAACACTCTACATTGTTGATATGAACATAAACACTTGTGTAGAGAGGAGAAGATGGGAAACGGTTTCTCTTTGTTATTGAATAGAATGTGATATATTACTATTAGAATGTACCAAGGAGGAGAGAGGAGAGGCCGGTAAGGCCGAGCCTTGGAAGAAGAGAAGAAAGGCCGGAAAGGCCATGTAAAGGCCGGTAAGGCCATGTCCGTGTCCGTGAGCGACCATGTACCGTGTCCGGTACCATGTACCGTGTCCGTGAACGGACCCATGTCCGGTGAGCGGCCAGTTAGGCCGTGAACACATTGAAGAGAAGGCCCGTCCGTACAGGCCCGTCCGTACAGGCCCGTCCGTACAGGCCCGTCCGTACAGGCCCGTCCGTACAGGTATTAGAATGTACCAAGGAGGAGAGAGGAGAGGCCGGTAAGGCCGAGCCTTGGAAGAAGAGAAGAAAGGCCGGAAAGGCCATGTAAAGGCCGGTAAGGCCATGTCCGTGTCCGTGAGCGACCATGTACCGTGTCCGGTACCATGTACCGTGTCCGTGAACGGACCCATGTCCGGTGAGCGGCCAGTTAGGCCGTGAACACATTGAAGAGAAGGCCCGTCCGTACAGGCCCGTCCGTACAGGCCCGTCCGTACAGGCCCGTCCGTACAGGCCCGTCCGTACAGGCCCGTCCGTACGATGAAGAGAAGGCCCGTCCGTACAATGAAGAGAAGGCCCGTCCGTACGGTCGTGCTCTTAGGGCTGCTCTCGGTCCATGTGATGGAAAGGCCGAAGTTTGAGTGGCTTAGGAGAAGGAAAACGAGGCCTTACAAGAGAGAGAGGCCCATCTCACAAGGAAAAGGAAGGAAGAAGGAAAAGGAAGGAAGGGAGATTCACGTGTGCTTTTGGTTAGGTGAAGGAAGAGAGAAGTCGCTCTCTTCTTCCTCTACTCGAGACAAACGGCTACAAGTCACTTTCATACCTTCCCCTTCTCTCTTTGTGTCTAACGGTCATATGACCTTGTTTTTCCTATATTAAGATGTAATCTCTCATATGTAACACAATCACAACATTATCTAATACTAAGAGAAACCGTTTTCCCTCTCTACTTGTGTTCTTGTTCATATCAACAATGTAGAGTGTTTAGGAGATTAGCGGTTAGAGGCTGCCCTTAAGGCAGCCTATTCTCTTCTCAAATCCACCTAAACTCTTCTTATTTACTGCTTTACTTAGCCTAGATTACTGATTCTTAATCCTCCTTCTCCTAAGTACACAAACTCTAAGTGTTGTGATACTAGAAGAGGATAAGTCTCAAACTAGTGCTTCTCCTAGTTAGGATCCGCTTACTCTCTAGTATTTGGGTTCTATCTAGCCTAGTTTATGGGGAGTTCATCACAAGTTGATGTTCTCTCCTCCCCCTTGAGAATGAGTTAGTTTGTTGTGGGTAAAGGGGGATTCATTCACCAAGTGTTTGTCTACCCTCTCTTATGAGCTTTGTCTCATAAATCCCAACATGGTATCAGAGCAGGCTCTGTTCTTGGTGACTCAAACTCGTTCTCAAGTTGGTTCTCTTAGGAGTTAGCTTAATTAAAGTTTTAATCCTAGCCTAGGTGTTAAATCGCTTAGCTTAGTTTCTTTAAAACTTTAATTTTGCTTTTGTTGTTAAATCGATTCTCTAGCAGCTCAATGTTGAGTAAGCTTGGTCTTGGGTCTTTGTAGAGTTCATAGACCAAGTGTGTGAAAGAAATCGATTTTAAAACCTCATCCTTAGGCTTCACCGATTGGGTAAAAGCTTGGGTTTAAATTGAGGTGGTGATGAACCAAGGAGCAAATTGTTCTTGTTCTTGGTAAGGATTCACGTGTTTTTAGGCTTGTATAGAGCCACGAAATCCTTAGGATTTTTCCTAGGATTCTCTTAAGATTTAGTTAATTTTCCTTTAAAGGTTTAATTTTGCTTTTGTTAAATTTCCTTTAAAGTTTAATTACTAAATCACTTCTTCTTCTTCTCAAGGTTGAGAAAGCTTTGTTTCTGGTCATATGGTGTGTCCAGGTTCGAGTTTGAGGAAGAGAGAGACTATTTTAGCATGTAGAGCCCGCTTGGTCAAATAGATTCAAGTTGGTCCAAGATGCATTCTTTTAACCGTTGGACAATAGGCCGTTCCAAAGGCTTTTGTTGTTTCTTCTTTGCTTGGGACCACGAAAAACATCTTCTATATGTTATCTTCGTGGATCTAAAGCCTTAATCTCTTGAAGAACACTTGTTTAAGTGATTCTACAAGGAGTTTTGTTGTTAAACCTTTGGAGAAACTAATTTTCCATAAGGTCCATTGTGTTTCAGCCATTAAAGCACCAAAAGAGATTGTCTTCTTGGATGTTCTTGGCTGTCAAAGCTTCTTTCAACTCAAGAAAACAGAGTTAAACTCTGTCCATAAGAACTCTTGAGCAGATTCTCTATTCTACTCTCCATTCATCTTATACTACCGCCAATACTCTCCCTTATACTCTCACTTTCTATTCTCCATATATACTCTTATTAATTCTCTAAATTCTCTATTTAATTTCAGTAATATTCTCTATACTCTAATCTCTAACAATCTCTTGTTTAGAATCTGTTCCATTGATTTTTGGTTTCAGTTTCAGCATTGAAGATTGTGTGGAGCTCGCTCACTATCTCAAGGAGAAGAAGTGGCGAGGTTGAAGGCTACAAGATAGCCATGTAAGAGCGCAGCACAATGCCTGGAGTTAGAACCAAGGGCCACCAAGTCTTTGTTAAGCTGGTGGAAGGTGATGAATCAGTCCAAGAGCATGTGTGTTAGTGCCAAGTTGTTGATCGGATGTGCACAATGGTCTTTAGGAAAGGTGATGCACAAGGTTTCAACTGTTGATTGGATGTGCACAAGAACGGTGATGCACAAGGCTTCAACTGAGGTGATGAGGTTTCAGCCCATCATCAAGTAAAGGTTACGGGGGAGATCAAGTGACTTCAGACCGTACCTCACAGATTCTGCTCGGCCACAAGCAAAAGTCTTTACTTAAAGCTCAGCCGAAGCGTCTCAAAGATCGACTCGGACGAAACCCTTCCACTGCGATTCGGCTTCCGCGTTCTTCATTAAAGTTCGAGACCACAGAGTCATCTTGCCAGTGGAAGTGGAATCATACCAATCCGAGCAGCCGTTCGAAAGTTATGTCCGATTCAGTGGGCATGTGTCAGTCTGACAGATAAAACTGACCGGGTTTAAAACCATGGTTAGAGGAGCGGTCTCAAGGAGGAATTCCAAACCGCAACTGTGATCAACTCTCTCCTTCCTATCCATCAAAACACCATAAAGGCTGTGCTCTAAACCCTTCTCTATTTTAATTCATAAATTCATTACCTTAGCTTCATTACTAGTCTTTAGTCTTTAATATGATTCTTCTTAAATTGTCACACTTTTAGAATTTTTCTTTGATATTCCTCATAGCAAACACTTATTCTTTTCTTCTTTATCACTTGTTTAAGGGTAAAGGAGACTATGAGAGCCTCAAAGGAATTCTAAAGAAACAAGGATGGAGATCATAAGGAATGTGCTAAAGGCAAGGAGGGCTAAGGAAGTGTAGCGGTTCAAAGGCTTAAAGAGAAGAGAGCTGGTTCTTGACAAACCAAGATCATTGCAACATCAAGGAACGTGGAGACTACACTCTTTTTACTTAACAAAGTTTTCTCCCAAGTGGTTTTCTTTGTTAAGGTTTTTAATGAGGTAGTCCTCACGTGTCCACGCTTGATCTTTGGTCCCCATGGTGTCCCACCGATCAAGCGTGCGGGGGAGTATTAGAATGTACCAAGGAGGAGAGAGGAGAGGCCGGTAAGGCCGAGCCTTGGAAGAAGAGAAGAAAGGCCGGAAAGGCCATGTAAAGGCCGGTAAGGCCATGTCCGTGTCCGTGAGCGACCATGTACCGTGTCCGGTACCATGTACCGTGTCCGTGAACGGACCCATGTCCGGTGAGCGGCCAGTTAGGCCGTGAACACATTGAAGAGAAGGCCCGTCCGTACAGGCCCGTCCGTACAGGCCCGTCCGTACAGGCCCGTCCGTACAGGCCCGTCCGTACAGGCCCGTCCGTACGATGAAGAGAAGGCCCGTCCGTACAATGAAGAGAAGGCCCGTCCGTACGGTCGTGCTCTTAGGGCTGCTCTCGGTCCATGTGATGGAAAGGCCGAAGTTTGAGTGGCTTAGGAGAAGGAAAACGAGGCCTTACAAGAGAGAGAGGCCCATCTCACAAGGAAAAGGAAGGAAGAAGGAAAAGGAAGGAAGGGAGATTCACGTGTGCTTTTGGTTAGGTGAAGGAAGAGAGAAGTCGCTCTCTTCTTCCTCTACTCGAGACAAACGGCTACAAGTCACTTTCATACCTTCCCCTTCTCTCTTTGTGTCTAACGGTCATATGACCTTGTTTTTCCTATATTAAGATGTAATCTCTCATATGTAACACAATCACAACATTATCTAATACTAAGAGAAACCGTTTTCCCTCTCTACTTGTGTTCTTGTTCATATCAACAATGTAGAGTGTTTAGGAGATTAGCGGTTAGAGGCTGCCCTTAAGGCAGCCTATTCTCTTCTCAAATCCACCTAAACTCTTCTTATTTACTGCTTTACTTAGCCTAGATTACTGATTCTTAATCCTCCTTCTCCTAAGTACACAAACTCTAAGTGTTGTGATACTAGAAGAGGATAAGTCTCAAACTAGTGCTTCTCCTAGTTAGGATCCGCTTACTCTCTAGTATTTGGGTTCTATCTAGCCTAGTTTATGGGGAGTTCATCACAAGTTGATGTTCTCTCCTCCCCCTTGAGAATGAGTTAGTTTGTTGTGGGTAAAGGGGGATTCATTCACCAAGTGTTTGTCTACCCTCTCTTATGAGCTTTGTCTCATAAATCCCAACAATTACAAAATGAGAGATTACAATGCTTAATATAGGAGAACAAATGTATATGGCCGTTTGAGATAAATGAGAGGTGAGAGTGACATATAGCCGTTGGTGCACAAGTGGGTGTATGGTGAAAGGGACAGCTCCTTCCCTTGGTTGTCTCATTCTTCACCAACCAAGGTCTCACATGCTTCCTTCCTTCCCTTCTTTTCCCTTTGTGAGACATTTAACTTCTTCTTGGGCCTCTTCTTCTTATAAGGCCTTTACTTCACAATTCTTCTCACATTGCTCTTATGGCCTTGCTGACCACTCTCATTGTTCTCACGGCCCATATGGCCTTACTGGCCACTCTTATTGTGCTCACGGCCTTACTGGCCGCTCCCACACCACTCATGGCCTTACCGGCCACACTTCTTGTACTAGCAGCCTTACCGGCTACTCTCTTCTTCCTTGTGCAGCTCGGCCTCACCGGCCTCCCTCTCTCTTCTCCTTCTTATATACTAATAACTTATACCCATTTTGTCCCAAAACAGGCTAAAACTGAGAAAACATTGATTCAAAACAGTAAACAGTTTTGTTACTGTTTATAGGGTCAATATATGTAACAATCCAATGCATTTGACTAATTATAAGAGTTCGGGTTGAATTTGGAGTGTTTAGACAACACTTATACCCTTTTTGTCCCAAAACAGGCTAAAACTGAGAAAACATTGATTCAAAGCAGTAAACAGCTTTGTTACTGTTTCTAGGGTCGGAATGTATAATAATCCAATGCAATTGACTAATTATAAGAGTTCGGGTTGAATTTGGAGTGTTTAGACAACACTTATACCCATTTTCTCCCGAAACATGCTAAAACCATGAAAACATTGATTCAAAGCAGTAAACAGCTTTGCTACTGCTTCTAGGGTCAGAATATGTGACAATCCAATGCTCTTGACTAATTGTAAGAGTTTGGGATGAGTTTGAAGTGTTTAGACAACAATTAAACTTGTTTTATCCCAAAACAAGCTTAAGCAGAGAAAACAGGCTAAAACCGAGAAAACATTAATTCGAAGCAGTAAACAGTTTTGTTACAGTTTATAGGGTCAATATATGTAACAATCCAATGCATTTGACTAATTATAAGAGTTCAGGTTGAATCTGGAATGTTTAGACAACACTTATACCCATTTTGTCCCAAAACAGGCTAAAACTGAGAAAACATTGATTCAAAGCAGTAAACAGCTTTGTTACTGTTTCTAGGGTCAGAATGTATAATAATCCAATGCAATTGACTAATTATAAGAGTTCGGGTTGAATTTGAAGTGTTTAGACAACAATTATACCCATTCTGTCCCGAAACAAGCTATAACCGAGAAAACATTGATTCAAAGCAGTAAACAGCTTTGTTACTGTTTCTAGGGTCAGAATGTATAATAATCCAATGCAATTGACTAATTATAAGAGTTCGGGTTGAATTTGAAGTGTTTAGACAACAATTATACCCATTTTGTCCCGAAACAAGCTAAAACAAAGAAAACATTGATTTGAAGTAGTAAACAGCTTTGTTACTGTTTCTAGGATCAGAATGTGTGACAATCCAATGCATTTGACTAACTGTAAGAGTTTTGGATGAATTTGAAATGTTTAGACAACACTTAAACCTCTTTTATCCCAAAACAAGCTTAAGCCGAGAAAACAGGCTAAAACCGAGAAAACATTAATTCGAAGCAGTAAACAGTTTTGTTACTGTTTATAGGGTCAATATATGTAACAATCCAATGCATTTAACTTATTATAAGAGTTCAGGTTGAATTTGGAATGTTTAGACAAGACTTATACCCATTTTGTCCCAAAACAGGCTAAAACCGAGAAAACATGGATTTGAAGCAGTAAACAGTTTTGCTACTGTTGATAGTGTCAAAATATGTAACAATCCAATGCAATTGACTAATTATAAGAGTTCGGGTTGAATTTGGAGTGTTTAGACAACACTTATACCCATTTTCTCCCGAAACATGCTAAAACCAAGAAAACATTGATTCAAAGCAGTAAACAGCTTTGCTACTGCTTCTAGGGTCAGAATGTGTGACAATCCAATGCTCTTGACTAATTGTAAGAGTTTTGGATGAATTAGGAGTGTTTAGACAACACTTAAACCTCTTTTATCCCAAAACAAGCTTAAGTCGAGAAAACATGCTAAAACCGAGAAAACATTGATTCGAAGCAGTAAACAGTTTTGTTACTGTTTATAGGGTCAATATATGTAACAATCCAATGCATTTGACTAACTATAAGAGTCCGGTTGAATTTGGAGTGTTTAGACAACACTTATACCCATTTTGTCCCAAAACAGGCTAAAACTGAGAAAACATTGATTCAAAGCAGTAAACAGCTTTGTTACTGTTTCTAGGGTAGGAATGTATATTAATCCAATGCAATTGACTAATTATAAGAGTTCGGGTTGAATTTGAAGTGTTTAGACAACAATTATACCCATTCTGTCCCGAAACAAGCTATAACCGAGAAAACATTGATTTGAAGTAGTAAACAGCTTTGTTACTGTTTCTAGGGTCAGAATGTGTGACAATCCAATGCATTTGACTAATTTTAAGAGTTTGGGATGAATTTGAAGTGTTTAGACAACAATTATACCCATTTTGTCCCGAAACAGGCTAAAACAAAGAAAACATTGATTTGAAGTAGTAAACAGCTTTGTTACTGTTTCTAGGGTCAGAATGTGTGACAATCCAATGCATTTGACTAATTGCAAGAGTTTGGGATGAATTTGAAATATTTAGACAACACTTAAACTTGTTTTATCCCAAAACAAGCTTAAGCCGAGAAAACAGGCTAAAACCGAGAAAACATTAATTCGAAGCAGTAAACAGTTTTGTTACTGTTTATAGGGTCACTATATGTAACAATCCAATGCATTTGACTAATTATAAGAGTTCAGGTTGAATTTGGAATGTTTAGACAACACTTATACCCATTTTGTCCCAAAACAGGCTAAAACTGAGAAAACATTGATTCAAAACAGTAAACAGTTTTGTTACTGTTTATAGGGTCAATATATGTAACAATCCAATGCATTTGACTAATTATAAGAGTTCGGGTTGAATTTGGAGTGTTTAGACAACACTTATACCCTTTTTGTCCCAAAACAGGCTAAAACTGAGAAAACATTGATTCAAAGCAGTAAACAGCTTTGTTACTGTTTCTAGGGTCGGAATGTATAATAATCCAATGCAATTGACTAATTATAAGAGTTCGGGTTGAATTTGGAGTGTGTAGACAACACTTATACCCATTTTCTCCCGAAACATGCTACAACCATGAAAACATTGATTCAAAGCAGTAAACAGCTTTGCTACTGCTTCTAGGGTCAGAATATGTGACAATCCAATGCTCTTGACTAATTGTAAGAGTTTGGGATGAATTTGAAGTGTTCAGACAACAGTTAAACTTGTTTTATCCCAAAACAAGCTTAAGCAGAGAAAACAGGCTAAAACCGAGAAAACATAAATTCGAAGCAGTAAACAGTTTTGTTACAGTTTATAGGGTCAATATATGTAACAATCCAATGCATTTGAGTAATTATAAGAGTTCAGGTTGAATCTGGAATGTTTAGACAACACTTATACCCATTTTGTCCCAAAACAGGCTAAACTGAGAAAACATTGATTCAAAGCAGTAAACAGCTTTGTTACTGTTTCTAGGGTCAGAATGTATAATAATCCAATGCAATTGACTAATTATAAGAGTTTGGGTTGAATTTGAAGTGTTTAGACAACAATTATACCCATTTTGTCCCAAAACAGGCTAAAACTGAGAAAACATTGATTCAAAGCAGTAAACAGCTTTGTTACTGTTTCTAGGGTCGGAATGTATAATAATCCAATGCAATTGACTAATTATAAGAGTTCGGGTTGAATTTGGAGTGTTTAGACAACACTTAAACCTCTTTTATCCCAAAACATGCTAAAACCAAGAAAACATTGATTCAAAGCAGTAAACAGCTTTGCTACTGCTTCTAGGGTCAGAATATGTGACAATCCAATGCTCTTGACTAATTGTAAGAGTTTGGGATGAATTTGAAGTGTTTAGACAACAATTAAACTTGTTTTATCCCAAAACAAGCTTAAGCAGAGAAAACAGGCTAAAACCGAGAAAACATTAATTCGAAGCAGTAAACAGTTTTGTTACAGTTTATAGGGTCAATATATGTAACAATCCAATGCATTTGACTAATTATAAGAGTTCAGGTTGAATCTGGAATGTTTAGACAACACTTATACCCATTTTGTCCCAAAACAGGCTAAAACTGAGAAAACATTGATTCAAAGCAGTAAACAGCTTTGTTACTGTTTCTAGGGTCAGAATGTATAATAATCCAATGCAATTGACTAATTATAAGAGTTCGGGTTGAATTTGAAGTGTTTAGACAACAATTATACCCATTCTGTCCCGAAACAAGCTATAACCGAGAAAACATTGATTTGAAGTAGTAAACAGCTTTGTTACTGTTTCTAGGGTCAGAATGTGTGACAATCCAATGCATTTGACTAATTTTAAGAGTTTGGGATGAATTTGAAGTGTTTAGACAACAATTATACCCATTTTGTCCCGAAACAAGCTAAAACAAAGAAAACATTGATTTGAAGTAGTAAACAGCTTTGTTACTGTTTCTAGGGTCAGAATGTGTGACAATCCAATGCATTTGACTAATTTTAAGAGTTTGGGATGAATTTGAAATGTTTAGACAACACTTAAACTTGTTTTATCCCAAAACAAGCTTAAGCCGAGAAAACAGGCTAAAACAGAGAAAACATTAATTCGAAGCAGTAAACAGTTTTATTACTGTTTATAGGGTCACTATATGTAACAATCCAATGTATTTGACTAATTCTAAGAGTTCAGGTTGAATTTGGAGTGTTTAGACAACACTTATACCCTTTTTGTCCCAAAACAGGCTAAAACTGAGAAAACATTGATTCAAAGCAGTAAACAGCTTTGTTACTGTTTCTAGGGTCGGAATGTATAATAATCCAATGCAATTGACTAATTATAAGAGTTCGGGTTGAATTTGGAGTGTGTAGACAACACTTATACCCATTTTCTCCCGAAACATGCTAAAACCATGAAAAGATTGATTCAAAGCAGTAAACAGCTTTGCTACTGCTTCTAGGGTCAGAATATGTGACAATCCAATGCTCTTGACTAATTGTAAGAGTTTGGGATGAATTTGAAGTGTTCAGACAACAGTTAAACTTGTTTTATCCCAAAACAAGCTTAAGCAGAGAAAACAGGCTAAAACCGAGAAAACATAAATTCGAAGCAGTAAACAGTTTTGTTACAGTTTATAGGGTCAATATATGTAACAATCCAATGCATTTGAGTAATTATAAGAGTTCAGGTTGAATCTGGAATGTTTAGACAACACTTATACCCATTTTGTCCCAAAACAGGCTAAACTGAGAAAACATTGATTCAAAGCAGTAAACAGCTTTGTTACTGTTTCTAGGGTCAGAATGTATAATAATCCAATGCAATTGACTAATTATAAGAGTTTGGGTTGAATTTGTAGTGTTTAGACAACAATTATACCCATTTTGTCCCAAAACAAGCTATAACCGAGAAAACATTGATTCAAAGCAGTAAACAGCTTTGTTACTGTTTCTAGGGTCGGAATGTATAATAATCCAATGCAATTGACTAATTATAAGAGTTCGGGTTGAATTTGGAGTGTTTAGACAACACTTATACCCATTTTCTCCCGAAACATGCTAAAACCAAGAAAACATTGATTCAAAGCAGTAAACAGCTTTGCTACTGCTTCTAGGGTCAGAATATGTGACAATCCAATGCTCTTGACTAATTGCAACAATTATACCCATTCTGTCCCGAAACAAGCTATAACCGAGAAAACATTGATTTGAAGTAGTAAACAGCTTTGTTACTGTTTCTAGGGTCAGAATGTGTGACAATCCAATGCATTTGACTAATTTTAAGAGTTTGGGATGAATTTGAAGTGTTTAGACAACAATTATACCCATTTTGTCCCGAAACAAGCTAAAACAAAGAAAACATTGATTTGAAGTAGTAAACAGCTTTGTTACTGTTTCTAGGGTCAGAATGTGTGACAATCCAATGCATTTGACTAATTTTAAGAGTTTGGGATGAATTTGAAATGTTTAGACAACACTTAAACTTGTTTTATCCCAAAACAAGCTTAAGCCGAGAAAACAGGCTAAAACAGAGAAAACATTAATTCGAAGCAGTAAACAGTTTTGTTACTGTTTATAGGGTCACTATATGTAACAATCCAATGCATTTGACTAATTCTAAGAGTTCAGGTTGAATTTGGAATGTTTAGACAACACTTATACCCATTTTGTCCCAAAACAGGCTAAAACTGAGAAAACATTGATTCAAAACAGTAAACAGTTTTGTTACTGTTTATAGGGTCAATATATGTAACAATCCAATGCATTTGACTAATTATAAGAGTTCGGGTTGAATTTGGAGTGTTTAGACAACACTTATACCCTTTTTGTCCCAAAACAGGCTAAAACTGAGAAAACATTGATTCAAAGCAGTAAACAGCTTTGTTACTGTTTCTAGAGTCGGAATGTATAATAATCTAATGCAATTGACTAATTATAAGAGTTCGGGTTGAATTTGGAGTGTTTACACAACACTTATACCCATTTTCTCCCGAAACATGCTAAAACCAAGAAAACATTGATTCAAAGCAGTAAACAGCTTTGCTACTGCTTCTAGGGTCAGAATATGTGACAATCCAATGCTCTTGACTAATTGTAAGAGTTTGGGATGAATTTGAAGTGTTTAGACAACAATTAAACTTGTTTTATACCAAAACAAGCTTAAGCAGAGAAAACAGGCTAAAACCGAGAAAACATTAATTCGAAGCAGTAAACAGTTTTGTTACAGTTTATAGGGTCAATATATGTAACAATCCAATGCATTTGACTAATTATAAGAGTTCAGGTTGAATCTGGAATGTTTAGACAACACTTATACCCATTTTGTCCCAAAACAGGCTAAAACTGAGAAAACATTTATTCAAAGCAGTAAACAGCTTTGTTACTGTTTCTAGGGTCAGAATGTATAATAATCCAATGCAATTGACTAATTATAAGAGTTCGGGTTGAATTTGAAGTGTTTAGACAACAATTATACCCTTTTTGTCCCAAAACAGGCTAAAACTGAGAAAACATTGATTCAAAGCAGTAAACAGCTTTGTTACTGTTTCTAGGGTCGGAATGTATAATAATCCAATGCAATTGACTAATTATAAGAGTTCGGGTTGAATTTGGAGTGTGTAGACAACACTTATACCCATTTTCTCCCGAAACATGCTACAACCATGAAAACATTGATTCAAAGCAGTAAACAGCTTTGCTACTGCTTCTAGGGTCAGAATATGTGACAATCCAATGCTCTTGACTAATTGTAAGAGTTTGGGATGAATTTGAAGTGTTCAGACAACAGTTAAACTTGTTTTATCCCAAAACAAACTTAAGCAGAGAAAACAGGCTAAAACCGAGAAAACATAAATTCGAAGCAGTAAACAGTTTTGTTACAGTTTATAGGGTCAATATATGTAACAATCCAATGCATTTGAGTAATTATAAGAGTTCAGGTTGAATCTGGAATGTTTAGACAACACTTATACCCATTTTGTCCCAAAACAGGCTAAACTGAGAAAACATTGATTCAAAGCAGTAAACAGCTTTGTTACTGTTTCTAGGGTCAGAATGTATAATAATCCAATGCAATTGACTAATTATAAGAGTTTGGGTTGAATTTGAAGTGTTTAGACAACAATTATACCCATTTTGTCCCAAAACAGGCTAAAACTGAGAAAACATTGATTCAAAGCAGTAAACAGCTTTGTTACTGTTTCTAGGGTCGGAATGTATAATAATCCAATGCAATTGACTAATTATAAGAGTTCGGGTTGAATTTGGAGTGTTTAGACAACACTTAAACCTCTTTTATCCCAAAACATGCTAAAACCAAGAAAACATTGATTCAAAGCAGTAAACAGCTTTGCTACTGCTTCTAGGGTCAGAATATGTGACAATCCAATGCTCTTGACTAATTGTAAGAGTTTGGGATGAATTTGAAGTGTTTAGACAACAATTAAACTTGTTTTATCCCAAAACAAGCTTAAGCAGAGAAAACAGGCTAAAACCGAGAAAACATTAATTCGAAGCAGTAAACAGTTTTGTTACAGTTTATAGGGTCAATATATGTAACAATCCAATGCATTTGACTAATTATAAGAGTTCAGGTTGAATCTGGAATGTTTAGACAACACTTATACCCATTTTGTCCCAAAACAGGCTAAAACTGAGAAAACATTGATTCAAAGCAGTAAACAGCTTTGTTACTGTTTCTAGGGTCAGAATGTATAATAATCCAATGCAATTGACTAATTATAAGAGTTCGGGTTGAATTTGAAGTGTTTAGACAACAATTATACCCATTCTGTCCCGAAACAAGCTATAACCGAGAAAACATTGATTTGAAGTAGTAAACAGCTTTGTTACTGTTTCTAGGGTCAGAATGTGTGACAATCCAATGCATTTGACTAATTTTAAGAGTTTGGGATGAATTTGAAGTGTTTAGACAACAATTATACCCATTTTGTCCCGAAACAAGCTAAAACAAAGAAAACATTGATTTGAAGTAGTAAACAGCTTTGTTACTGTTTCTAGGGTCAGAATGTGTGACAATCCAATGCATTTGACTAATTTTAAGAGTTTGGGATGAATTTGAAATGTTTAGACAACACTTAAACTTGTTTTATCCCAAAACAAGCTTAAGCCGAGAAAACAGGCTAAAACAGAGAAAACATTAATTCGAAGCAGTAAACAGTTTTATTACTGTTTATAGGGTCACTATATGTAACAATCCAATGTATTTGACTAATTCTAAGAGTTCAGGTTGAATTTGGAGTGTTTAGACAACACTTATACCCTTTTTGTCCCAAAACAGGCTAAAACTGAGAAAACATTGATTCAAAGCAGTAAACAGCTTTGTTACTGTTTCTAGGGTCGGAATGTATAATAATCCAATGCAATTGACTAATTATAAGAGTTCGGGTTGAATTTGGAGTGTGTAGACAACACTTATACCCATTTTCTCCCGAAACATGCTAAAACCATGAAAAGATTGATTCAAAGCAGTAAACAGCTTTGCTACTGCTTCTAGGGTCAGAATATGTGACAATCCAATGCTCTTGACTAATTGTAAGAGTTTGGGATGAATTTGAAGTGTTCAGACAACAGTTAAACTTGTTTTATCCCAAAACAAGCTTAAGCAGAGAAAACAGGCTAAAACCGAGAAAACATAAATTCGAAGCAGTAAACAGTTTTGTTACAGTTTATAGGGTCAATATATGTAACAATCCAATGCATTTGAGTAATTATAAGAGTTCAGGTTGAATCTGGAATGTTTAGACAACACTTATACCCATTTTGTCCCAAAACAGGCTAAACTGAGAAAACATTGATTCAAAGCAGTAAACAGCTTTGTTACTGTTTCTAGGGTCAGAATGTATAATAATCCAATGCAATTGACTAATTATAAGAGTTTGGGTTGAATTTGTAGTGTTTAGACAACAATTATACCCATTTTGTCCCAAAACAGGCTAAAACTGAGAAAACATTGATTCAAAGCAGTAAACAGCTTTGTTACTGTTTCTAGGGTCGGAATGTATAATAATCCAATGCAATTGACTAATTATAAGAGTTCGGGTTGAATTTGGAGTGTTTAGACAACACTTATACCCATTTTCTCCCGAAACATGCTAAAACCAAGAAAACATTGATTCAAAGCAGTAAACAGCTTTGCTACTGCTTCTAGGGTCAGAATATGTGACAATCCAATGCTCTTGACTAATTGCAACAATTATACCCATTCTGTCCCGAAACAAGCTATAACCGAGAAAACATTGATTTGAAGTAGTAAACAGCTTTGTTACTGTTTCTAGGGTCAGAATGTGTGACAATCCAATGCATTTGACTAATTTTAAGAGTTTGGGATGAATTTGAAGTGTTTAGACAACAATTATACCCATTTTGTCCCGAAACAAGCTAAAACAAAGAAAACATTGATTTGAAGTAGTAAACAGCTTTGTTACTGTTTCTAGGGTCAGAATGTGTGACAATCCAATGCATTTGACTAATTTTAAGAGTTTGGGATGAATTTGAAATGTTTAGACAACACTTAAACTTGTTTTATCCCAAAACAAGCTTAAGCCGAGAAAACAGGCTAAAACAGAGAAAACATTAATTCGAAGCAGTAAACAGTTTTGTTACTGTTTATAGGGTCACTATATGTAACAATCCAATGCATTTGACTAATTCTAAGAGTTCAGGTTGAATTTGGAATGTTTAGACAACACTTATACCCATTTTGTCCCAAAACAGGCTAAAACTGAGAAAACATTGATTCAAAACAGTAAACAGTTTTGTTACTGTTTATAGGGTCAATATATGTAACAATCCAATGCATTTGACTAATTATAAGAGTTCGGGTTGAATTTGGAGTGTTTAGACAACACTTATACCCTTTTTGTCCCAAAACAGGCTAAAACTGAGAAAACATTGATTCAAAGCAGTAAACAGCTTTGTTACTGTTTCTAGGGTCGGAATGTATAATAATCTAATGCAATTGACTAATTATAAGAGTTCGGGTTGAATTTGGAGTGTTTACACAACACTTATACCCATTTTCTCCCGAAACATGCTAAAACCAAGAAAACATTGATTCAAAGCAGTAAACAGCTTTGCTACTGCTTCTAGGGTCAGAATATGTGACAATCCAATGCTCTTGACTAATTGTAAGAGTTTGGGATGAATTTGAAGTGTTTAGACAACAATTAAACTTGTTTTATACCAAAACAAGCTTAAGCAGAGAAAACAGGCTAAAACCGAGAAAACATTAATTCGAAGCAGTAAACAGTTTTGTTACAGTTTATAGGGTCAATATATGTAACAATCCAATGCATTTGACTAATTATAAGAGTTCAGGTTGAATCTGGAATGTTTAGACAACACTTATACCCATTTTGTCCCAAAACAGGCTAAAACTGAGAAAACATTTATTCAAAGCAGTAAACAGCTTTGTTACTGTTTCTAGGGTCAGAATGTATAATAATCCAATGCAATTGACTAATTATAAGAGTTCGGGTTGAATTTGAAGTGTTTAGACAACAATTATACCCTTTTTGTCCCAAAACAGGCTAAAACTGAGAAAACATTGATTCAAAGCAGTAAACAGCTTTGTTACTGTTTCTAGGGTCGGAATGTATAATAATCCAATGCAATTGACTAATTATAAGAGTTCGGGTTGAATTTGGAGTGTGTAGACAACACTTATACCCATTTTCTCCCGAAACATGCTACAACCATGAAAACATTGATTCAAAGCAGTAAACAGCTTTGCTACTGCTTCTAGGGTCAGAATATGTGACAATCCAATGCTCTTGACTAATTGTAAGAGTTTGGGATGAATTTGAAGTGTTCAGACAACAGTTAAACTTGTTTTATCCCAAAACAAACTTAAGCAGAGAAAACAGGCTAAAACCGAGAAAACATAAATTCGAAGCAGTAAACAGTTTTGTTACAGTTTATAGGGTCAATATATGTAACAATCCAATGCATTTGAGTAATTATAAGAGTTCAGGTTGAATCTGGAATGTTTAGACAACACTTATACCCATTTTGTCCCAAAACAGGCTAAACTGAGAAAACATTGATTCAAAGCAGTAAACAGCTTTGTTACTGTTTCTAGGGTCAGAATGTATAATAATCCAATGCAATTGACTAATTATAAGAGTTTGGGTTGAATTTGAAGTGTTTAGACAACAATTATACCCATTTTGTCCCAAAACAGGCTAAAACTGAGAAAACATTGATTCAAAGCAGTAAACAGCTTTGTTACTGTTTCTAGGGTCGGAATGTATAATAATCCAATGCAATTGACTAATTATAAGAGTTCGGGTTGAATTTGGAGTGTTTAGACAACACTTAAACCTCTTTTATCCCAAAACATGCTAAAACCAAGAAAACATTGATTCAAAGCAGTAAACAGCTTTGCTACTGCTTCTAGGGTCAGAATATGTGACAATCCAATGCTCTTGACTAATTGTAAGAGTTTGGGATGAATTTGAAGTGTTTAGACAACAATTAAACTTGTTTTATCCCAAAACAAGCTTAAGCAGAGAAAACAGGCTAAAACCGAGAAAACATTAATTCGAAGCAGTAAACAGTTTTGTTACAGTTTATAGGGTCAATATATGTAACAATCCAATGCATTTGACTAATTATAAGAGTTCAGGTTGAATCTGGAATGTTTAGACAACACTTATACCCATTTTGTCCCAAAACAGGCTAAAACTGAGAAAACATTGATTCAAAGCAGTAAACAGCTTTGTTACTGTTTCTAGGGTCAGAATGTATAATAATCCAATGCAATTGACTAATTATAAGAGTTTGGGATGAATTTGAAGTGTTTAGACAACAATTATACCCATTCTGTCCCGAAACAAGCTATAACCGAGAAAACATTGATTTGAAGTAGTAAACAGCTTTGTTACTGTTTCTAGGGTCAGAATGTGTGACAATCCAATGCATTTGACTAATTTTAAGAGTTTGGGATGAATTTGAAGTGTTTAGACAACAATTATACCCATTTTGTCCCGAAACAAGCTAAAACAAAGAAAACATTGATTTGAAGTAGTAAACAGCTTTGTTACTGTTTCTAGGGTCAGAATGTGTGACAATCCAATGCATTTGACTAATTTTAAGAGTTTGGGATGAATTTGAAATGTTTAGACAACACTTAAACTTGTTTTATCCCAAAACAAGCTTAAGCCGAGAAAACAGGCTAAAACAGAGAAAACATTAATTCGAAGCAGTAAACAGTTTTATTACTGTTTATAGGGTCACTATATGTAACAATCCAATGTATTTGACTAATTCTAAGAGTTCAGGTTGAATTTGGAGTGTTTAGACAACACTTATACCCTTTTTGTCCCAAAACAGGCTAAAACTGAGAAAACATTGATTCAAAGCAGTAAACAGCTTTGTTACTGTTTCTAGGGTCGGAATGTATAATAATCCAATGCAATTGACTAATTATAAGAGTTCGGGTTGAATTTGGAGTGTGTAGACAACACTTATACCCATTTTCTCCCGAAACATGCTAAAACCATGAAAACATTGATTCAAAGCAGTAAACAGCTTTGCTACTGCTTCTAGGGTCAGAATATGTGACAATCCTGTTGGGATTTATGAGACAAAGCTCACAAGAGAGGGTAGACAAACACTTGGTGAATGAATCCCCCTTTACCCACAACAAACTAACTCATTCTCAAGGGGGAGGAGAGAACATCAACTTGTGATGAACTCCCCATAAACAAGCTAGATAGAACCCAAATACTAGAGAGTAAGCGGATCCTAACTAGGAGAAGCACTAGTTTGAGACTTATCCTCTTCTAGTATCACAACACTTAGAGTTTGTGTACTTAGGAGAAGGAGGATTAAGAATCAGTAATCTAGGCTAAGTAAAGCAGTAAATAAGAAGAGTTTAGGTGGATTTGAGAAGAGAATAGGCTGCCTTAAGGGCAGCCTCTAACCGATTCCCTAAACTATCTACATTGAAGCTAGAACAAGAACACAAGGTAAAAGAGGGGAAATCGGATTCTCTTATTGAATAATATTGTGATGTGTTTTTGTTACAAAATGAGAGATTACAATGCTTAATATAGGAGAACAAATGTATATGGCCGTTTGAGATAAATGAGAGGTGAGAGTGACATATAGCCGTTGGTGCACAAGTGGGTGTATGGTGAAAGGGACAGCTCCTTCCCTTGGTTGTCTCATTCTTCACCAACCAAGGTCTCACATGCTTCCTTCCTTCCCTTCTTTTCCCTTTGTGAGACATTTAACTTCTTCTTGGGCCTCTTCTTCTTATAAGGCCTTTACTTCACAATTCTTCTCACATTGCTCTTATGGCCTTGCTGACCACTCTCATTGTTCTCACGGCCCACATGGCCTTATTGGCCACTCTTATTGTGCTCACGGCCTTACTGGCCGCTCCCACACCACTCATGGCCTTATCGGCCACACTTCTTGTACTAGCAGCCTTACCGGCCACTCTCTTCTTCCTTGTGCAGCTCGGCCTCACCGGCCTCACTCTCTCTTCTCCTTCATATATACTAATAGTACGGACGGGCCTGTACGGACGGGCCTGTACGGACGGGCCTGTACGGACGGGCCTGTACGGAGGGCCTTCTCTTCAATGTGTTCACGGCCTAACTGGCCGCTCACCGGACATGGGTCCGTTCACGGACACGGTACATGGTACCGGACACGGTACATGGTCGCTCACGGACACGGACATGGCCTTACCGGCCTTTACATGGCCTTTCCGGCCTTTCTTCTCTTCTTCCAAGGCTCGGCCTTACCGGCCTCTCCTCTCTCCTCCTTGGTACATTCTAATACTCCCCCGCACGCTTGATCGGTGGGACACCATGGGGACCAAAGATCAAGGGTGGACTAGTGTCATCTACCTCATTAAAAACCTCAACAAAGAAAACCTCTTGGGATAAAACTTTGTTAAGGGAAAAAGAGTATAGACTCCACTATCCATGATGTCCCTTGACCTTGGTTTGCAAAGAACTAGCTCCCTTCTCTTCATGATTTGAACCGCTCCTACTCCTTAGCCCACCTTGCCTTTAGCACATTCCTTATGATCTCCATCCTTGCGCCTTTAGAATTTCTTTGAGGCTCTCATAGTCTCCTTTACCCCTTAAACAAGTGATAAAGAAGAAAAGAATAAGTGTTTGCTATGAGGAATATCAAAGAAAATTTCTAAACGTGTGACAATTTAAGAGAACATATTAAAGACTAAAGACTAGTAATGAGGCTAAGGTAATGAATTTATGAATTAAAATAGAGAAGAGTTTAGAGCACAGCCTTTATGGTGTTTTGATGGATAGGAGGGAGAGAGTTGATCACTGTTGCGGTTTGGAATTCCTCCTTGAGACCGCTCCTCTAACCATGGTTTTAAACCCGGTCAGTTTTATTTGTCAGACTGACACATGCCCACTGAATCGGACATAACTTTCGAACGGCTGCTCGGATTGGTATGATTCCACTTCCACTGGCAAGATGACTCTGTGGTCTCGAACTTTAATGAAGAACGCGAAAGCCGAATCGCAGTGGAAGGGTTTCGTCCGAGTCGATCTTTGAGACGCTTCGGCTGAGCTTTAAGTAAAGACTTTTGCTTGTGGCCGAGCAGAATCTGTGAGGTACGGTCTGAAGTCACTTGATCTCCCCCGTAACCTTTACTTGATGATGGGCTGAAACCTCATCACCTCAGTTGAAGCCTTGTGCATCACCGTTCTTGTGCACATCCAATCAACAGTTGAAACCTTGTGCATCACCTTTCCTAAAGACCATTGTGCACATCCGATCAACGACCTGGCACTAACACACATGCTCTTGGACTGATTCATCACCTTCCACCAGCTTAACAAAGACTTGGTGGCCCTTGGTTCTAACTCCAGGCATTGTGCTGCGCTCTTACATGGCTATCTTGTAGCCTTCAACCTCGCCACTTCTTCTCCTTGAGATAGTGAGCGAGCTCCACACAATCTTCAATGCTGAAACTGAAACCAAAAATCAATGGAACAGATTCTAAACAAGAGATTGTTAGAGATTAGAGTATAGAGAATATTACTGAAATTAAATAGAGAATTTAGAGAATTAATAAGAGTATATATGGAGAATAGAAAGTGAGAGTATAAGGGAGAGTATTGGCGGTAGTATAAGATGAATGGAGAGTAGAATAGAGAATTTGCTCAAGAGTTCTTATGGACAGAGTTATACTCTGTTTTCTTGAGTTTGCAGAAGCTTTGACAGCCAAGAGCATCCAACATTCAACAAGACTTTGGTGCTTTAATGGCTGAAACACATGGACCGTTTGGAAAATTAATTTCTCCAACGGTTTGGACCTAACTCATGGTAGAATCACTTAAACAAAGTGTTCTCCAAGATCTTAAGGCTTTAGATCCATGAAAATAACATATAGAAGATGTTTTTCGTGGTCCCAAGCAAAGAAGAAACAACAAAAGCCTTTGGAACAACCTATTGTCCAACGGTTAAAAGAATGCATCTTTGAACAGCTTTAGTCTAGTTGACCAAGCGGACATGAGATGCGAAAATTAAGATCTCTCTCTTCTTCAAGCTTGAATCTGGACACACCATAGGGCCAGAAACAAAGCTTTCTCAACATTGAGAAGAAGAAGTAGCGATTTAGTAATTAAGCCTTTAAAGGAAATTTAACAAAAGCAAAATTAAACCTTTAGAGGAAAATTAACTAAATCCTAAGAGAGCTAAATCCTAAGAATTTCGTGGCTCATACAAGCACACAAAAACGTGAATCCTTACCAAGAACAAAACCGATTTGCTCCTTGGTTCATCACCACCTCATTTAAACCCAAGCTTTCACCAAATCGGTAAGCCTAAAGATGAGGTTTTAAAATCGATTTCTTTCACACACTTGGTCTACAAATTCTAACAAGACAAGAGACCAAGCTTACTCAACAATGAGCTGCTAGAGAATCGATTTAACAACAAAAGCAAAATTAAAGCTTTAAAGAACTAAGCTAAGCGAATTAACACCTAAGCTAGGATTAAAACTTTAACTAAGCTAACTCCTAAGAAAACGACATTGAGAATGAGTTTGAATCACCAAGAACAGAACCTGCTCTGATACCATGTTGGGATTTATGAGACAAAGCTCACAAGAGAGGGTAGACAAACACTTGGTGAATGAATCCCCCTTTACCCACAACAAACTAACTCATTCTCAAGGGGGAGGAGAGAACATCAACTTGTGATGAACTCCCCATAAACAAGCTAGATAGAACCCAAATACTAGAGAGTAAGCGGATCCTAACTAGGAGAAGCACTAGTTTGAGACTTATCCTCTTCTAGTATCACAACACTTAGAGTTTGTGTACTTAGGAGAAGGAGGATTAAGAATCAGTAATCTAGGCTAAGTAAAGCAGTAAATAAGAAGAGTTTAGGTGGATTTGAGAAGAGAATAGGCTGCCTTAAGGGCAGCCTCTAACCGATTCCCTAAACTATCTACATTGAAGCTAGAACAAGAACACAAGGTAAAAGAGGGGAAATCGGATTCTCTTATTGAATAATATTGTGATGTGTTTTTGTTACAAAATGAGAGATTACAATGCTTAATATAGGAGAACAAATGTATATGGCCGTTTGAGATAAATGAGAGGTGAGAGTGACATATAGCCGTTGGTGCACAAGTGGGTGTATGGTGAAAGGGACAGCTCCTTCCCTTGGTTGTCTCATTCTTCACCAACCAAGGTCTCACATGCTTCCTTCCTTCCCTTCTTTTCCCTTTGTGAGACATTTAACTTCTTCTTGGGCCTCTTCTTCTTATAAGGCCTTTACTTCACAATTCTTCTCACATTGCTCTTATGGCCTTGCTGACCACTCTCATTGTTCTCACGGCCCACATGGCCTTATTGGCCACTCTTATTGTGCTCACGGCCTTACTGGCCGCTCCCACACCACTCATGGCCTTATCGGCCACACTTCTTGTACTAGCAGCCTTACCGGCCACTCTCTTCTTCCTTGTGCAGCTCGGCCTCACCGGCCTCACTCTCTCTTCTCCTTCATATATACTAATAGTACGGACGGGCCTGTACGGACGGGCCTGTACGGACGGGCCTGTACGGACGGGCCTGTACGGACGGGCCTGTACGGAGGGCCTTCTCTTCAATGTGTTCACGGCCTAACTGGCCGCTCACCGGACATGGGTCCGTTCACGGACACGGTACATGGTACCGGACACGGTACATGGTCGCTCACGGACACGGACATGGCCTTACCGGCCTTTACATGGCCTTTCCGGCCTTTCTTCTCTTCTTCCAAGGCTCGGCCTTACCGGCCTCTCCTCTCTCCTCCTTGGTACATTCTAATAAATCCAATGCTCTTGACTAATTGTAAGAGTTTGGGATGAATTTGAAGTGTTCAGACAACAGTTAAACTTGTTTTATCCCAAAACAAGCTTAAGCAGAGAAAACAGGCTAAAACCGAGAAAACATAAATTCGAAGCAGTAAACAGTTTTGTTACAGTTTATAGGGTCAATATATGTAACAATCCAATGCATTTGAGTAATTATAAGAGTTCAGGTTGAATCTGGAATGTTTAGACAACACTTATACCCATTTTGTCCCAAAACAGGCTAAACTGAGAAAACATTGATTCAAAGCAGTAAACAGCTTTGTTACTGTTTCTAGGGTCAGAATGTATAATAATCCAATGCAATTGACTAATTATAAGAGTTTGGGTTGAATTTGAAGTGTTTAGACAACAATTATACCCATTTTGTCCCAAAACAGGCTAAAACTGAGAAAACATTGATTCAAAGCAGTAAACAGCTTTGTTACTGTTTCTAGGGTCGGAATGTATAATAATCCAATGCAATTGACTAATTATAAGAGTTCGGGTTGAATTTGGAGTGTTTAGACAACACTTATACCCATTTTCTCCCGAAACATGCTAAAACCAAGAAAACATTGATTCAAAGCAGTAAACAGCTTTGCTACTGCTTCTAGGGTCAGAATATGTGACAATCTAATGCTCTTGACTAATTGCAACAATTATACCCATTCTGTCCCGAAACAAGCTATAACCGAGAAAACATTGATTTGAAGTAGTAAACAGCTTTGTTACTGTTTCTAGGGTCAGAATGTGTGACAATCCAATGCATTTGACTAATTTTAAGAGTTTGGGATGAATTTGAAGTGTTTAGACAACAATTATACCCATTTTGTCCCGAAACAAGCTAAAACAAAGAAAACATTGATTTGAAGTAGTAAACAGCTTTGTTACTGTTTCTAGGGTCAGAATGTGTGACAATCCAATGCATTTGACTAATTTTAAGAGTTTGGGATGAATTTGAAATGTTTAGACAACACTTAAACTTGTTTTATCCCAAAACAAGCTTAAGCCGAGAAAACAGGCTAAAACAGAGAAAACATTAATTCGAAGCAGTAAACAGTTTTGTTACTGTTTATAGGGTCACTATATGTAACAATCCAATGCATTTGACTAATTCTAAGAGTTCAGGTTGAATTTGGAATGTTTAGACAACACTTATACCCATTTTGTCCCAAAACAGGCTAAAACTGAGAAAACATTGATTCAAAACAGTAAACAGTTTTGTTACTGTTTATAGGGTCAATATATGTAACAATCCAATGCATTTGACTAATTATAAGAGTTCGGGTTGAATTTGGAGTGTTTAGACAACACTTATACCCTTTTTGTCCCAAAACAGGCTAAAACTGAGAAAACATTGATTCAAAGCAGTAAACAGCTTTGTTACTGTTTCTAGGGTCGGAATGTATAATAATCTAATGCAATTGACTAATTATAAGAGTTCGGGTTGAATTTGGAGTGTTTACACAACACTTATACCCATTTTCTCCCGAAACATGCTAAAACCAAGAAAACATTGATTCAAAGCAGTAAACAGCTTTGCTACTGCTTCTAGGGCCAGAATATGTGACAATCCAATGCTCTTGACTAATTGTAAGAGTTTGGGATGAATTTGAAGTGTTTAGACAACAATTAAACTTGTTTTATACCAAAACAAGCTTAAGCAGAGAAAACAGGCTAAAACCGAGAAAACATTAATTCGAAGCAGTAAACAGTTTTGTTACAGTTTATAGGGTCAATATATGTAACAATCCAATGCATTTGACTAATTATAAGAGTTCAGGTTGAATCTGGAATGTTTAGACAACACTTATACCCATTTTGTCCCAAAACAGGCTAAAACTGAGAAAACATTTATTCAAAGCAGTAAACAGCTTTGTTACTGTTTCTAGGGTCAGAATGTATAATAATCCAATGCAATTGACTAATTATAAGAGTTCGGGTTGAATTTGAAGTGTTTAGACAACAATTATACCCTTTTTGTCCCAAAACAGGCTAAAACTGAGAAAACATTGATTCAAAGCAGTAAACAGCTTTGTTACTGTTTCTAGGGTCGGAATGTATAATAATCCAATGCAATTGACTAATTATAAGAGTTCGGGTTGAATTTGGAGTGTTTAGACAACACTTATACCCATTTTCTCCCGTAACATGCTAAAACCAAGAAAACATTGATTCAAAGCAGTAAACAGCTTTGCTACTGCTTCTAGGGTCAGAATATGTGACAATCCAATGCTCTTGACTAATTGTAAGAGTTTGGGATGAATTTGAAGTGTTTAGACAACAATTAAACTTGTTTTATCCCAAAACAAGCTTAAGCAGAGAAAACAGGCTAAAACCGAGAAAACATAAATTCGAAGCAGTAAACAGTTTTGTTACAGTTTATAGGGTCAATATATGTAACAATCCAATGCATTTAACTAATTATAAGAGTTCAGGTTGAATCTGGAATGTTTAGACAACACTTATACCCATTTTGTCCCAAAACAGGCTAAACTGAGAAAACATTGATTCAAAGCAGTAAACAGCTTTGTTACTGTTTCTAGGGTCAGAATGTATAACAATCCAATGCAATTGACTAATTATAAGAGTTTGGGTTGAATTTGAAGTGTTTAGACAACAATTATACCCATTTTGTCCCAAAACAGGCTAAAACTGAGAAAACATTGATTCAAAGCAGTAAACAGCTTTGTTACTGTTTCTAGGGTCGGAATGTATAATAATCCAATGCAATTGACTAATTATAAGAGTTCGGGTTGAATTTGGAGTGTTTAGACAACACTTATACCCATTTTCTCCCGAAACATGCTAAAACCAAGAAAACATTGATTCAATGCAGTAAACAGCTTTGCTACTGCTTCTAGGGTCAGAATATGTGACAATCCAATGCTCTTGACTAATTGTAAGAGTTTGGGATGAATTTGAAGTGTTTAGACAACAATTAAACTTGTTTTATCCCAAAACAAGCTTAAGCCGAGAAAACAGGCTAAAACCGAGAAAACATTAATTCGAAGCAGTAAACAGTTTTGTTACAGTTTATAGGGTCAATATATGTAACAATCCAATGCATTTGACTAATTGTAAGAGTTCAGGTTGAATCTAGAATGTTTAGACAACACTTATACCCATTTTGTCCCAAAACAGGCTAAAACTGAGAAAACATTGATTCAAAGCAGTAAACAGCTTTGTTACTGTTTCTAGGGTCAGAATGTATAATAATCCAATGCAATTGACTAATTATAAGAGTTCAGGTTGAATTTGAAGTGTTTAGACAACAATTATACCCATTTTGTCCCGAAACAAGCTATAACCGAGAAAACATTGATTTGAAGTAGTAAACAGCTTTGTTACTGTTTCTAGGGTCAAAATGTGTGACAATCCAATGCATTTGACTAATTTTAAGAGTTTGGGATGAATTTGAAGTGTTTAGACAACAATTATACCCATTTTGTCCCGAAACAAGCTAAAACAAAGAAAACATTGATTTGAAGTAGTAAACAGCTTTGTTACTGTTTCTAGGGTCAGAATGTGTGACAATCCAATGCATTTGACTAATTGTAAGAGTTTGAGATGAATTTGAAATGTTTAGACAACACTTAAACTTGTTTTATCCCAAAACAAGCTTAAGCCGAGAAAACATGCTAAAACCGAGAAAACATTGATTCGAAGCATTAAACAGTTTTGTTACTGTTTATAGGGTCAATATATGTAACGATCCAATGCATTTGACTAATTATAAGAGTTCGGGTTGAATTTGGAATGTTTAGACAACACTTATACCCATTTTGTCCCGAAACAGGCTAAAACCGAGAAAACATTGATTCGAAGCAGCAAACAGATTTTTAACTGTTTATAGGGTCAAAATATGTAGCAATCCAATGCATTTGACTAATTATAAGAGTTCGGGTTGAATTTGGAGTGTTTAGACAACACCTGTACCCATTTTGTCCCGAAACATGCTAAAACCAAGAAAACATTGATTCAAAGCAGTAAACAGCTTTGCTACTGCTTCTAGGGTCAGAATGTGTGACAATCCAATGCTCTTGACTAATTGTAAGAGTTTTTGGATGAATGAGGAGTGTTTAGACAACACTTAAACCTGTTTTATCCCAAAACACGCTTAAACCGAGAAAACAGGCTAAAACAGAGAAAACATTGATTCGAAGCAGTAAACAGCTTTGTTACTGTTTCTAGGGTCAGAATGTGTGACAATCCAATGCATTTGACTAATTGTAAGAGTTTGGGATGAATTTGAAATGTTTAGACAACACTTAAACTTGTTTTATCCCAAAACAAGCTTAAGCCGAGAAAACATGCTAAAACCGAGAAAACATTGATTCGAAGCATTAAACAGTTTTTTTACTGTTTATAGGATCAATATATGTAACGATCTAATGCATTTGACTAATTATAAGAGTTCGGGTTGAATTTCGAATGTTTAGACAACACTTATACCCATTTTGTCCCGAAACAGGCTAAAACCGAGAAAACATTGATTCGAAGCAGTAAACAGCTTTGTTACTGTTTATAGGGTCAAAAATATGGAGCAATCCAATGCATTTGACTAATTATAAGAGTTCGGGTTGAATTTGGAGTGTTTAGACAACACTTATACCCATTTTGTCCCGAAACAGGCTAAAACCGAGAAAAGATTGATTCAAAGCAGTAAACAGATTTGTTACTGTTTATAGGGTCAAAATATGTAGCAATGCAATGCATTTGACTAATTATAAGAATTCTGGTTGAATTTGGAGTGTTTAGACAACAATTAAACTTGTTTTATCCCAAAACAAGCTTAAGCCGAGAAAACAGGCTAAAACCGAGAAAACATTAATTCGAAGCAGTAAACAGTTTTGTTACAGTTTATAGGGTCAATATATGTAACAATCCAATGCATTCGACTAATTATAAGAGTTCAGGTTGAATCTGGAATGTTTAGACAACACTTATACCCATTTTGTCCCAAAACAGGCTAAAACTGAGAAAACATTGATTCAAAGCAGTAAACAGCTTTGTTACTGTTTCTAGGGTCAGAATGTATAATAATCCAATGCAATTGACTAATTATAAGAGTTCAGGTTGAATTTGAAGTGTTTAGACAACAATTATACCCATTTTGTCCCGAAACAAGCTATAACCGAGAAAACATTGATTTGAAGTAGTAAACAGCTTTGTTACTGTTTCTAGGGTCAAAATGTGTGACAATCCAATGCATTTGACTAATTTTAAGAGTTTGGGATGAATTTGAAGTGTTTAGACAACAATTATACCCATTTTGTCCCGAAACAAGCTAAAACAAAGAAAACATTGATTTGAAGTAGTAAACAGCTTTGTTACTGTTTCTAGGGTCAGAATGTGTGACAATCCAATGCATTTGACTAATTGTAAGAGTTTGGGATGAATTTGAAATGTTTAGACAACACTTAAACTTGTTTTATCCCAAAACAAGCTTAAGCCGAGAAAACATGCTAAAACCGAGAAAACATTAATTCGAAGCAGTAAACAGTTTTGTTACTGTTTATAGGGTCACTATATGTAACAATCCAATGCATTTGAGTAATTATAAGAGTTCAGGTTGAATTTGGAATGTTTAGACAACACTTATACCCATTTTGTCCCAAAACAGGCTAAAACTGAGAAAACATTGATTCAAAACAGTAAACAGTTTTGTTACTGTTTATAGGGTCAATATATGTAACAATCCAAAGCATTTGACTAATTATAAGAGTTCGGGTTGAATTTGGAGTGTTTAGACAACACTTATACCCATTTTGTCCCAAAACAGGCTAAAACTGAGAAAACATTGATTCAAAGCAGGAAACAGCTTTGTTACTGTTTCTAGGGTCGGAATGTATAATAATCCAATGCAATTGACTAATTATAAGAGTTCGGGTTGAATTTGGAGTGTTTAGACAACACTTATACCCATTTTCTCCCGAAACATGCTAAAACCAAGAAAACATTGATTCAAAGCAGTAAACAGCTTTGCTACTGCTTCTAGGGTCAGAATATGTGACAATCCAATGCTCTTGACTAATTGTAAGAGTTTGGGATGAATTTGAAGTGTTTAGACAACAATTAAACTTGTTTTATCCCAAAACAAGCTTAAGCCGAGAAAACAGGCTAAAACCGAGAAAACATTAATTCGAAGCAGTAAACAGTTTTGTTACAGTTTATAGGGTCAATATATGTAACAATCCAATGCATTCGACTAATTATAAGAGTTCAGGTTGAATCTGGAATGTTTAGACAACACTTATACCCATTTTGTCCCAAAACAGGCTAAAACTGAGAAAACATTGATTCAAAGCAGTAAACAGCTTTGTTACTGTTTCTAGGGTCAGAATGTATAATAATCCAATGCAATTGACTAATTATAAGAGTTCGGGTTGAATTTGAAGTGTTTAGACAACAATTATACCCATTCTGTCCCCAAACAAGCTATAACCGAGAAAACATTGATTTGAAGTATTAAACAGCTTTGTTACTGTTTCGAGGGTCAGAATGTGTGACAATCCAATGCATTTGACTAATTTTAAGAGTTTGGGATGACTTTGAATTTTTTAGACAACAATTATACCCATTTTGTCCCGAAACAAGCTAAAACAAAGAAAACATTGATTTGAAGTAGTAAACAGCTTTGTTACTGTTTCTAGGGTCAGAATGTGTGACAATCCAATGCATTTGACTAATTGTAAGAGTTTGGGATGAATTTGAAATGTTTAGACAACACTTAAACTTGTTTTATCCCAAAACAAGCTTAAGCCGAGAAAACATGCTAAAACAGAGAAAACATTAATTCGAAGCAGTAAACAGTTTTGTTACTGTTTATAGGGTCACTATATGTAACAATCTAATGCATTTGAGTAATTATAAGAGTTCAGGTTGAATTTGGAATGTTTAGACAACACTTATACCCATTTTGTCCCAAAACAGGCTAAAACTGAGAAAACATTGATTCAAAGCAGTAAACAGCTTTGTTACTGTTTCTAGGGTCGGAATGTATAATAATCCAATGCAATTGACTAATTATAAGAGTTCGGGTTGAATTTGGAGTGTTTAGACAACACTTATACCCATTTTCTCCCGAAACATGCTAAAACCAAGAAAACATTGATTCAAAGCAGTAAACAGCTTTGCCACTGCTTCTAGGGTCAGAATATGTGACAATCCAATGCTCTTGACTAATTGTAAGAGTTTGGGATGAATTTGAAGTGTTTAGACAACAATTAAACTTGTTTTATCCCAAAACAAGCTTAAGCCGAGAAAACAGGCTAAAACCGAGAAAACATTAATTCGAAGCAGTAAACAGTTTTGTTACAGTTTATAGGGTCAATATATGTAACAATCCAATGCATTCGACTAATTATAAGAGTTCAGGTTGAATCTGGAATGTTTAGACAACACTTATACCCATTTTGTCCCAAAACAGGCTAAAACTGAGAAAACATTGATTCAAAGCAGTAAACATCTTTGTTACTGTTTCTAGGGTCAGAATGTATAATAATCCAATGCAATTGACTAATTATAAGAGTTCGGGTTGAATTTGAAGTGTTTAGACAACAATTATACCCATTCTGTCCCGAAACAAGCTATAACCGAGAAAACATTGATTTCAAGTAGTAAACAGCTTTGTTACTGTTTCGAGGGTCAGAATGTGTGACAATCCAATGCATTTGACTAATTTTAAGAGTTTGGGATGACTTTGAAGTGTTTAGACAACCATTATACCCATTTTGTCCCGAAACAAGCTAAAACAAAGAAAACATTGATTTGAAGTAGTAAGCAGCTTTGTTACTCTTTCTAGGGTCAGAATGTGTGACAATCCAATGCATTTGACAAATTGTAAGAGTTTGGGATGAATTTGAAATGTTTAGACAACACTTAAACTTGTTTTATCCCAAAACAAGCTTAAGCCGAGAAAACAGGCTAAAACCGAGAAAACATTAATTCGAAGCAGTAAACAGTTTTGTTACTGTTTATAGGGTCACTATATGTAACAATCCAATGCATTTGAGTAATTATAAGAGTTCAGGTTGAATTTGGAATGTTTAGACAACACTTATACCCATTTTGTCCCAAAACAGGCTAAAACTGAGAAAACTTTGATTCAAAACAGTAAACAGTTTTGTTACTGTTTATAGGGTCAATATATGTAACAATCCAATGCATTTGACTAATTATAAGAGTTCGGGTTGAATTTGGAGTGTTTAGACAACACTTATACCCATATTGTCCCAAAACAGGCTAAAACTGAGAAAACATTGATTCAAAGCAGTAAACAGCTTTGTTACTGTTTCTAGGGTCGGAATGTATAATAATCCAATGCAATTGACTAATTATAAGAGTTCGGGTTGAATTTGGAGTGTTTAGACAACACTTATACCCATTTTCTCCCGAAACATGCTAAAACCAAGAAAACATTGATTCAAAGCAGTAAACAGCTTTGCTACTGCTTTTAGTGTCAGAATATGTGACAATCCAATGCTCTTGACTAATTGTAAGAGTTTGGGATGAATTTGAAGTGTTTAGACAACAATTAAACTTGTTTTATCCCAAAACAAGCTTAAGCCGAGAAAACAGGCTAAAACCAAGAAAACATTAATTCGAAGCAGTAAACAGTTTTGTTACAGTTTATAGGGTCAATATATGTAACAATCCAATGCATTTGACTAATTATAAGAGTTCAGGTTGAATTTGGAATGTTTAGACAACACTTATACCCATTTTGTCCCAAAACAGGCTAAAACTGAGAAAACATTGATTCAAAGCAGTAAACAGCTTTGTTACTGTTTCTAGGGTCAGAATGTATAATAATCCAATGCAATTGACTAATTATAAGAGTTCGGGTTGAATTTGAAGTGTTTAGACAACAATTATACCCATTTTGTCCTGAAACAAGCTATAACCAAGAAAACATTGATTTGAAGTAGTAAACAGCTTTGTTACTGTTTCTAGGGTCAAAATGTGTGACAATCCAATGCATTTGACTAATTATAAGAGTTCAGGTTGAATTTGGAATGTTTAGACAAGACTTATACCCATTTTGTCCCAAAACAGGCTAAAACAGAGAAAACATTGATTCGAAGCAGTAAACAGCTTTGTTACTGTTTCTAGGGTCAGAATGTGTGACAATCGAATGCATTTGAATAATTGTAAGAGTTTGGGATGAATTTTAAGTGTTTAGACAACACTTAAACCTCTTTTATCCCAAAACAAGCTTAAGCCGGGAAAACAGGCTAAAACCGAGAAAACATTGATTCAAAAAAGTAAACAGTTTTGTTACTGTTTATAGGGTCAATATATGTAACAATCCAATGCATTTGACTAATTATAAGAGTTCGGGTTGAATTTGGAGTGTTTAGACAACACTTATACCCATTTTGTCCCAAAACAGGCTAAAACTGAGAAAACATTGATTCAAAGCAGTAAACAGCTTTGTTACTGTTTCTAGGGTTGGAATGTATAATAATCCAATGCAATTGACTAATTATAAGAGTTCGGGTTGAATTTGGAGTGTTTAGACAACACTTATACCCATTCTGTCCCGAAACAAGCTATAACCAAGAAAACATTGATTTGAAGTAGTAAACAGCTTTGTTACTGTTTCTAGGGTCAAAATGTGTGACAATCCAATGCATTTGACTAATTTTAAGAGTTTGGGATGAATTTGAAGTGTTTAGACAACACTTAAACCTCTTTTATCCCGAAACAAGCTAAAACAAAGAAAACATGCTAAAACCGAGAAAACATTGATTCGAAGCAGTAAACAGTTTTGTTACTGTTTATAGGGTCAATATATGTAACGATCCAATGCATTTGACTAATTATAAGAGTTCGGGTTGAATTTGGAATGTTTAGACAACACATATACCCATTTTGTCCCGAAACAGGCTAAAACCGAGAAAACATTGATTCAAAGCAGTAAACAGCTTTGTTACTGTTTCTAGGGTCAGAATGTATAATAATCCAATGCAATTGACTAATTATAAGAGTTCGGGTTGAATTTGAAGTGTTTAGACAACAATTATACCCATTTTGTCCCGAAACAAGCTATAACCGAGAAAACATTGATTTGAAGTAGTAAACAGCTTTGTTACTGTTTCTAGGGTCAAAATGTGTGACAATCCAATGCATTTGAATAATTTTAAGAGTTTGGGATGAATTTGAAGTGTTTAGACAACAATTATACCCATTTTCTCCCGAAACATGCTAAAACTAACAAAACATTGATTCAAAGCAGTAAACAGCTTTGCTACTGCTTCTAGGGTCAGAATGTGTGATAATCCAATGCTCTTGACTAATTGTAAGAGTTTGGGATGAATTTGAAGTGTTTAGAGAACAATTAAACTTGTTTTATCCCAAAACAAGCTTAAGCCGAGAAAACAGGCTAAAACCGAGAAAACATTAATTCGAAGCAGTAAACAGTTTTGTTACAGTTTATAGGGTTTTGACTAATTATAAGAGTTCAGGTTGAATTTGGAATGTTTAGACAACACTTATTCCCATTTTGTCCCAAAACAGGCTAAAACTGAGAAAACATTGATTCAAAGCAGTAAACAGCTTTGTTACTGTTTCTAGGGTCAGAATGTATAATAATCCAATGCAATTGACTAATTATAAGAGTTCGGGTTGAATTTGAAGTGTTTAGACAACAATTATACCCATTCTGTCCCGAAACAAGCTATAACCGAGAAAACATTGATTTGAAGTAGTAAACAGCTTTGTTACTGTTTCTAGGGTCAGAATGTGTGACAATCCAATGCATTTGACTAATTTTAAGAGTTTGGGATGACTTTGAAGTGTTTAGACAACAATTATACCCATTTTGTCCCGAAACAAGCTAAAACAAAGAAAACATTGATTCGAAGTAGTAAACAGGTTTGTTACTGTTTCTAGGGTCAGAATGTGTGACAATCCAATGCATTTGACTAATTGTAAGAGTTTGGGATGAATTTGAAATGTTTAGACAACACTTAAACTTGTTTTATCCCAAAACAAGCTTAAGCCGAGAAAACAGGCTAAAACCAAGAAAACATTAATTCGAAGCAGTAAACAGTTTTGTTACTGTTTATAGGATCACTATATGTAACAATCAAATGCATTTGAGTAATTATAAGAGTTCAGGTTGAATTTGGAATGTTTAGACAACACTTATACCCATTTTGTCCCAAAACAGGCTAAAACTGAGAAAACATTGATTCAAAACAGTAAACAGTTTTGTTACTGTTTATAGGGTCAATATATGTAACAATCCAATGCATTTGACTAATTATAAGAGTTCGGGTTGAATTTGGAGTGTTTAGACAACACTTATACCCATTTTGTCCCAAAACAGGCTAAAACTGAGAAAACATTGATTCAAAGCAGTAAACAGCTTTGTTACTGTTTCTAGGGTTGGAATGTATAATAATCCAATGCAATTGACTAATTATAAGAGTTCGGGTTGAATTTGGAGTGTTTAGACAACACTTATACCCATTCTGTCCCGAAACAAGCTATAACCAAGAAAACATTGATTTGAAGTAGTAAACAGCTTTGTTACTGTTTCTAGGGTCAAAATGTGTGACAATCCAATGCATTTGACTAATTTTAAGAGTTTGGGATGAATTTGAAGTGTTTAGACAACACTTAAACCTCTTTTATCCCGAAACAAGCTAAAACAAAGAAAACATGCTAAAACCGAGAAAACATTGATTCGAAGCAGTAAACAGTTTTGTTACTGTTTATAGGGTCAATATATGTAACGATCCAATGCATTTGACTAATTATAAGAGTTCGGGTTGAATTTGGAATGTTTAGACAACACATATACCCATTTTGTCCCGAAACAGGCTAAAACCGAGAAAACATTGATTCAAAGCAGTAAACAGCTTTGTTACTGTTTCTAGGGTCAGAATGTATAATAATCCAATGCAATTGACTAATTATAAGAGTTCGGGTTGAATTTGAAGTGTTTAGACAACAATTATACCCATTTTGTCCCGAAACAAGCTATAACCGAGAAAACATTGATTTGAAGTAGTAAACAGCTTTGTTACTGTTTCTAGGGTCAAAATGTGTGACAATCCAATGCATTTGAATAATTTTAAGAGTTTGGGATGAATTTGAAGTGTTTAGACAACAATTATACCCATTTTCTCCCGAAACATGCTAAAACTAACAAAACATTGATTCAAAGCAGTAAACAGCTTTGCTACTGCTTCTAGGGTCAGAATGTGTGATAATCCAATGCTCTTGACTAATTGTAAGAGTTTGGGATGAATTTGAAGTGTTTAGAGAACAATTAAACTTGTTTTATCCCAAAACAAGCTTAAGCCGAGAAAACAGGCTAAAACCGAGAAAACATTAATTCGAAGCAGTAAACAGTTTTGTTACAGTTTATAGGGTTTTGACTAATTATAAGAGTTCAGGTTGAATTTGGAATGTTTAGACAACACTTATTCCCATTTTGTCCCAAAACAGGCTAAAACTGAGAAAACATTGATTCAAAGCAGTAAACAGCTTTGTTACTGTTTCTAGGGTCAGAATGTATAATAATCCAATGCAATTGACTAATTATAAGAGTTCGGGTTGAATTTGAAGTGTTTAGACAACAATTATACCCATTCTGTCCCGAAACAAGCTATAACCGAGAAAACATTGATTTGAAGTAGTAAACAGCTTTGTTACTGTTTCTAGGGTCAGAATGTGTGACAATCCAATGCATTTGACTAATTTTAAGAGTTTGGGATGACTTTGAAGTGTTTAGACAACAATTATACCCATTTTGTCCCGAAACAAGCTAAAACAAAGAAAACATTGATTCGAAGTAGTAAACAGGTTTGTTACTGTTTCTAGGGTCAGAATGTGTGACAATCCAATGCATTTGACTAATTGTAAGAGTTTGGGATGAATTTGAAATGTTTAGACAACACTTAAACTTGTTTTATCCCAAAACAAGCTTAAGCCGAGAAAACAGGCTAAAACCAAGAAAACATTAATTCGAAGCAGTAAACAGTTTTGTTACTGTTTATAGGATCACTATATGTAACAATCAAATGCATTTGAGTAATTATAAGAGTTCAGGTTGAATTTGGAATGTTTAGACAACACTTATACCCATTTTGTCCCAAAACAGGCTAAAACTGAGAAAACATTGATTCAAAACAGTAAACAGTTTTGTTACTGTTTATAGGGTCAATATATGTAACAATCCAATGCATTTGACTAATTATAAGAGTTCGGGTTGAATTTGGAGTGTTTAGACAACACTTATACCCATTTTGTCCCAAAACAGGCTAAAACTGAGAAAACATTGATTCAAAGCAGTAAACAGCTTTGTTACTGTTTCTAGGGTTGGAATGTATAATAATCCAATGCAATTGACTAATTATAAGAGTTCGGGTTGAATTTGGAGTGTTTAGACAACACTTATACCCATTCTGTCCCGAAACAAGCTATAACCAAGAAAACATTGATTTGAAGTAGTAAACAGCTTTGTTACTGTTTCTAGGGTCAAAATGTGTGACAATCCAATGCATTTGACTAATTTTAAGAGTTTGGGATGAATTTGAAGTGTTTAGACAACACTTAAACCTCTTTTATCCCGAAACAAGCTAAAACAAAGAAAACATGCTAAAACCGAGAAAACATTGATTCGAAGCAGTAAACAGTTTTGTTACTGTTTATAGGGTCAATATATGTAACGATCCAATGCATTTGACTAATTATAAGAGTTCGGGTTGAATTTGGAATGTTTAGACAACACATATACCCATTTTGTCCCGAAACAGGCTAAAACCGAGAAAACATTGATTCAAAGCAGTAAACAGCTTTGTTACTGTTTCTAGGGTCAGAATGTATAATAATCCAATGCAATTGACTAATTATAAGAGTTCGGGTTGAATTTGAAGTGTTTAGACAACAATTATACCCATTTTGTCCCGAAACAAGCTATAACCGAGAAAACATTGATTTGAAGTAGTAAACAGCTTTGTTACTGTTTCTAGGGTCAAAATGTGTGACAATCCAATGCATTTGAATAATTTTAAGAGTTTGGGATGAATTTGAAGTGTTTAGACAACAATTATACCCATTTTCTCCCGAAACATGCTAAAACTAACAAAACATTGATTCAAAGCAGTAAACAGCTTTGCTACTGCTTCTAGGGTCAGAATGTGTGATAATCCAATGCTCTTGACTAATTGTAAGAGTTTGGGATGAATTTGAAGTGTTTAGAGAACAATTAAACTTGTTTTATCCCAAAACAAGCTTAAGCCGAGAAAACAGGCTAAAACCGAGAAAACATTAATTCGAAGCAGTAAACAGTTTTGTTACAGTTTATAGGGTTTTGACTAATTATAAGAGTTCAGGTTGAATTTGGAATGTTTAGACAACACTTATTCCCATTTTGTCCCAAAACAGGCTAAAACTGAGAAAACATTGATTCAAAGCAGTAAACAGCTTTGTTACTGTTTCTAGGGTCAGAATGTATAATAATCCAATGCAATTGACTAATTATAAGAGTTCGGGTTGAATTTGAAGTGTTTAGACAACAATTATACCCATTCTGTCCCGAAACAAGCTATAACCGAGAAAACATTGATTTGAAGTAGTAAACAGCTTTGTTACTGTTTCTAGGGTCAGAATGTGTGACAATCCAATGCATTTGACTAATTTTAAGAGTTTGGGATGACTTTGAAGTGTTTAGACAACAATTATACCCATTTTGTCCCGAAACAAGCTAAAACAAAGAAAACATTGATTCGAAGTAGTAAACAGGTTTGTTACTGTTTCTAGGGTCAGAATGTGTGACAATCCAATGCATTTGACTAATTGTAAGAGTTTGGGATGAATTTGAAATGTTTAGACAACACTTAAACTTGTTTTATCCCAAAACAAGCTTAAGCCGAGAAAACATGTTAAAACCAAGAAAACATTAATTCGAAGCAGTAAACAGTTTTGTTACTGTTTATAGGATCACTATATGTAACAATCAAATGCATTTGAGTAATTATAAGAGTTCAGGTTGAATTTGGAATGTTTAGACAACACTTATACCCATTTTGTCCCAAAACAGGCTAAAACTGAGAAAACATTGATTCAAAACAGTAAACAGTTTTGTTACTGTTTATAGGGTCAATATATGTAACAATCCAATGCATTTGACTAATTATAAGAGTTCGGGTTGAATTTGGAGTGTTTAGACAACACTTATACCCATTTTGTCCCAAAACAGGCTAAAACTGAGAAAACATTGATTCAAAGCAGTAAACAGCTTTGTTACTGTTTCTAGGGTTGGAATGTATAATAATCCAATGCAATTGACTAATTATAAGAGTTCGGGTTGAATTTGGAGTGTTTAGACAACACTTATACCCATTTTCTCCCGAAACATGCTAAAACCAAGAAAACATTGATTCAAAGCAGTAAACAGCTTTGCTACTGCTTCTAGGGTCAGAATATGTGACAATCCAATGCTCTTGACTAATTGTAAGAGTTTGGGATGAATTTGAAGTGTTTAGACAACAATTAAACTTGTTTTATCCCAAAACAAGCTTAAGCCGAGAAAACAGGCTAAAACCGAGAAAACATTAATTCGAAGCAGTAAACAGTTTTGTTACAGTTTATAGGGTCAATATATGTAACAATCCAATGCATTTGACTAATTATAAGAGTTCAGGTTGAATTTGGAATGTTTAGACAACACTTATACCCATTTTGTCCCAAAACAGGCTAAAACTGAGAAAACATTGATTCAAAGCAGTAAACAGCTTTGTTACTGTTTCTAGGGTCAGAATGTATAATAATCCAATGCAATTGACTAATTATAAGAGTTCGGATTGAATTTGAAGTGTTTAGACAACAATTATACCCATTTTGTCCTGAAACAAGCTATAACCAAGAAAACATTGATTTGAAGTAGTAAACAGCTTTGTTACTGTTTCTAGGGTTAAAATGTGTGACAATCCAATGCATTTGACTAATTATAAGAGTTCAGGTTGAATTTGGAATGTTTAGACAAGACTTATACCCATTTTGTCCCAAAACAGGCTAAAACTGAGAAAACATTGATTCAAAGCAGTAAACAGCTTTGTTACTGTTTCTAGGGTCAGAATGTATAATAATCCAATGCAATTGACTAATTATAAGAGTTCGGGTTGAATTTGAAGTGTTTAGACAACAATTATACCCATTCTGTCCCGAAACAAGCTATAACCAAGAAAACATTGATTTGAAGTAGTAAACAGCTTTGTTACTGTTTCTAGGGTCAAAATGTGTGACAATCCAATGCATTTGACTAATTTTAAGAGTTTGGGATGAATTTGAAGTGTTTAGACAACAATTATACCCATTTTGTCCCGAAACAAGCTAAAACAAAGAAAACATTGATTTGAAGTAGTAAACAGCTTTGTTACTGTTTCTAGGGTCAGAATGTGTGACAATCCAATGCATTTGACTAATTGTAAGAGTTTGGGATGAATTTGAAATGTTTAGACAACACTTAAACTTGTTTTATCCCAAAACAAGCTTAAGCCGAGAAACAAGCTAAAACCAAGAAAACATTAATTCGAAGCAGTAAACAGTTTTGTTACTGTTTATAGGGTCACTATATGTAACAATCCAATGCATTTGACTAATTATAAGAGTTCAGGTTGAATTTGGAATGTTTAGACAACACTTATACCCATTTTGTCCCAAAACAGGCTAAAACTGAGAAAACATTGATTCAAAACAGTAAACAGTTTTGTTACTGTTTATAGGGTCAATATATGTAACAATCCAAAGCATTTGACTAATTATAAGAGTTCGGGTTGAATTTGGAATGGTTAGACAACACTTATACCCATTTTGTCCCAAAACAGGCTAAAACTGAGAAAACATTGATTCAAAGCAGGAAACAGCTTTGTTACTGTTTATAGGGTCGGAATGTATAATAATCCAATGCAATTGACTAATTATAAGAGTTCGGGTTGAATTTGGAGTGTTTAGACAACACTTATACCCATTTTCTCCCGAAACATGCTAAAACCAAGAAAACATTGATTCAAAGCAGTAAACAGCTTTGCTACTGCTTCTAGGGTCAGAATATGTGACAATCCAATGCTCTTGACTAATTGTAAGAGTTTGGGATGAATTTGAAGTGTTTAGACAACAATTAAACTTGTTTTATCCCAAAACAAGCTTAAGCCGAGAAAACAGGCTAAAACCGAGAAAACATTAATTCGAAGCAGTAAACAGTTTTGTTACAGTTTATAGGGTCAATATATGTAACAATCCAATGCATTCGACTAATTATAAGAGTTCAGGTTGAATCTGGAATGTTTAGACAACACTTATACCCATTTTGTCCCAAAACAGGCTAAAACTGAGAAAACATTGATTCAAAGCAGTAAACAGCTTTGTTACTGTTTCTAGGGTCAGAATGTATAATAATCCAATGCAATTGACTAATTATAAGAGTTCGGGTTGAATTTGAAGTGTTTAGACAACAATTATACCCATTTTGTCCCGAAACAAGCTATAACCGAGAAAACATTGATTTGAAGTAGTAAACAGCTTTGTTACTGTTTCTAGGGTCAAAATGTGTGACAATCCAATGCATTTGAATAATTTTAAGAGTTTGGGATGAATTTGAAGTGTTTAGACAACAATTATACCCATTTTCTCCCGAAACATGCTAAAACTAACAAAACATTGATTCAAAGCAGTAAACAGCTTTGCTACTGCTTCTAGGGTCAGAATGTGTGATAATCCAATGCTCTTGACTAATTGTAAGAGTTTGGGATGAATTTGAAGTGTTTAGAGAACAATTAAACTTGTTTTATCCCAAAACAAGCTTAAGCCGAGAAAACAGGCTAAAACCGAGAAAACATTAATTCGAAGCAGTAAACAGTTTTGTTACAGTTTATAGGGTTTTGACTAATTATAAGAGTTCAGGTTGAATTTGGAATGTTTAGACAACACTTATTCCCATTTTGTCCCAAAACAGGCTAAAACTGAGAAAACATTGATTCAAAGCAGTAAACAGCTTTGTTACTGTTTCTAGGGTCAGAATGTATAATAATCCAATGCAATTGACTAATTATAAGAGTTCGGGTTGAATTTGAAGTGTTTAGACAACAATTATACCCATTCTGTCCCGAAACAAGCTATAACCGAGAAAACATTGATTTGAAGTAGTAAACAGCTTTGTTACTGTTTCTAGGGTCAAAATGTGTGACAATCCAATGCATTTGAATAATTTTAAGAGTTTGGGATGAATTTGAAGTGTTTAGACAACAATTATACCCATTTTCTCCCGAAACATGCTAAAACTAACAAAACATTGATTCAAAGCAGTAAACAGCTTTGCTACTGCTTCTAGGGTCAGAATGTGTGATAATCCAATGCTCTTGACTAATTGTAAGAGTTTGGGATGAATTTGAAGTGTTTAGAGAACAATTAAACTTGTTTTATCCCAAAACAAGCTTAAGCCGAGAAAACAGGCTAAAACCGAGAAAACATTAATTCGAAGCAGTAAACAGTTTTGTTACAGTTTATAGGGTTTTGACTAATTATAAGAGTTCAGGTTGAATTTGGAATGTTTAGACAACACTTATTCCCATTTTGTCCCAAAACAGGCTAAAACTGAGAAAACATTGATTCAAAGCAGTAAACAGCTTTGTTACTGTTTCTAGGGTCAGAATGTATAATAATCCAATGCAATTGACTAATTATAAGAGTTCGGGTTGAATTTGAAGTGTTTAGACAACAATTATACCCATTCTGTCCCGAAACAAGCTATAACCGAGAAAACATTGATTTGAAGTAGTAAACAGCTTTGTTACTGTTTCTAGGGTCAGAATGTGTGACAATCCAATGCATTTGACTAATTTTAAGAGTTTGGGATGACTTTGAAGTGTTTAGACAACAATTATACCCATTTTGTCCCGAAACAAGCTAAAACAAAGAAAACATTGATTCGAAGTAGTAAACAGGTTTGTTACTGTTTCTAGGGTCAGAATGTGTGACAATCCAATGCATTTGACTAATTGTAAGAGTTTGGGATGAATTTGAAGTGTTTAGACAACACTTAAACTTGTTTTATCCCAAAACAAGCTTAAGCCGAGAAAACAGGCTAAAACCAAGAAAACATTAATTCGAAGCCGTAAACAGTTTTGTTACTGTTTATAGGATCACTATATGTAACAATCAAATGCATTTGAGTAATTATACGAGTTCAGGTTGAATTTGGAATGTTTAGACAACACTTATACCCATTTTGTCCCAAAACAGGCTAAAACTGAGAAAACATTGATTCAAAACAGTAAACAGTTTTGTTACTGTTTATAGGGTCAATATATGTAACAATCCAATGCATTTGACTAATTATAAGAGTTCGGGTTGAATTTGGAGTGTTTAGACAACACTTATACCCATTTTGTCCCAAAACAGGCTAAAACTGAGAAAACATTGATTCAAAGCAGTAAACAGCTTTGTTACTGTTTCTAGGGTTGGAATGTATAATAATCCAATGCAATTGACTAATTATAAGAGTTCGGGTTGAATTTGGAGTGTTTAGACAACACTTATACCCATTTTCTCCCGAAACATGCTAAAACCAAGAAAACATTGATTCAAAGCAGTAAACAGCTTTGCTACTGCTTCTAGGGTCAGAATATGTGACAATCCAATGCTCTTGACTAATTGTAAGAGTTTGGGATGAATTTGAAGTGTTTAGACAACAATTAAACTTGTTTTATCCCAAAACAAGCTTAAGCCGAGAAAACAGGCTAAAACCGAGAAAACATTAATTCGAAGCAGTAAACAGTTTTGTTACAGTTTATAGGGTCAATATATGTAACAATCCAATGCATTTGACTAATTATAAGAGTTCAGGTTGAATTTGGAATGTTTAGACAACACTTATACCCATTTTGTCCCAAAACAGGCTAAAACTGAGAAAACATTGATTCGAAGCAGTAAACAGCTTTGTTACTGTTTCTAGGGTCAGAATGTATAATAATCCAATGCAATTGACTAATTATAAGAGTTCGGATTGAATTTGAAGTGTTTAGACAACAATTATACCCATTTTGTCCTGAAACAAGCTATAACCAAGAAAACATTGATTTGAAGTAGTAAACAGCTTTGTTACTGTTTCTAGGGTTAAAATGTGTGACAATCCAATGCATTTGACTAATTATAAGAGTTCAGGTTGAATTTGGAATGTTTAGACAAGACTTATACCCATTTTGTCCCAAAACAGGCTAAAACTGAGAAAACATTGATTCAAAGCAGTAAACAGCTTTGTTACTGTTTCTAGGGTCAGAATGTATAATAATCCAATGCAATTGACTAATTATAAGAGTTCGGGTTGAATTTGAAATGTTTAGACAACACTTAAACTTGTTTTATCCCAAAACAAGCTTAAGCCGAGAAAACTGGCTAAAACCGAGAAAAACTTAATTCGAAGCAGTAAACAGTTTTGTTACTGTTTATAGGGTCAATATATGTAACAATCCAATGCATTTGACTAATTATAAGAGTTCAGGTTGAATTTGGAATGTTTAGACAAGACTTATACCCATTTTGTCCCAAAACAGGCCAAAACAGAGAAAACATTGATTCGAAGCAGTAAACAGCTTTGTTACTGTTTCTAGGGTCAGAATGTGTGACAATCGAATGCATTTAAATAATTGTAAGAGTTTGGGATGAATTTTAAGTGTTTAGACAACACTTAAACCTCTTTTATCCCAAAACAAGCTTAAGCCGGGAAAACAGGCTAAAACCGAGAAAACATTGATTCGAAGCAGTAAACAGTTTTGTTACAGTTTATAGGGTCAATATATGTAACAATCCAATGCATTTGACTAATTATAAGAGTTCAGGTTGAATTTGGAATGTTTAGACAACACTTATACCCATTTTGTCCCAAAACAGGCTAAAACTGAGAAAACATTGATTCAAAGCAGTAAACAGCTTTGTTACTGTTTCTAGGGTCAGAATGTATAATAATCCAATGCAATTGACTAATTATAAGAGTTCGGGTTGAATTTGAAGTGTTTAGACAACAATTATACCCATTTTGTCCTGAAACAAGCTATAACCAAGAAAACATTGATTTGAAGTAGTAAACAGCTTTGTTACTGTTTCTAGGGTCAAAATGTGTGACAATCCAATGCATTTGACTAATTATAAGAGTTCAGATTGAATTTGGAATGTTTAGACAAGACTTATACCCATTTTGTCCCAAAACAGGCTAAAACAGAGAAAACATTGATTCGAAGCAGTAAACAGCTTTGTTACTGTTTCTAGGGTCAGAATGTGTGACAATCGAATGCATTTGAATAATTGTAAGAGTTTGGGATGAATTTTAAGTGTTTAGACAACACTTAAACCTCTTTTATCCCAAAACAAGCTTAAGCCGGGAAAACAGGCTAAAACCGAGAAAACATTGATTCAAAAAAGTAAACAGTTTTGTTACTGTTTATAGGGTCAATATATGTAACAATCCAATGCATTTGACTAATTATAAGAGTTCGGGTTGAATTTGGAGTGTTTAGACAACACTTATACCCATTTTGTCCCAAAACAGGCTAAAACTGAGAAAACATTGATTCAAAGCAGTAAACAGCTTTGTTACTGTTTCTAGGGTTGGAATGTATAATAATCCAATGCAATTGACTAATTATAAGAGTTCGGGTTGAATTTGGAGTGTTTAGACAACACTTATACCCATTCTGTCCCGAAACAAGCTATAACCAAGAAAACATTGATTTGAAGTAGTAAACAGCTTTGTTACTGTTTCTATTGATCAAGAATAAGCCTATGGCGTCCGTACAGTCCGTACCGTCCGTACGTGCAAGCAATAAGGCCGAGTGAAGCACTAAGGCCGAGTCATCTATGTGTGAGGATAGTGAGGAGGCCTGCTCACCTCCGGCCCATGAGAAGGATCGAGAATCCCTTGTGTAGCCGTTAGGGAGAAAGCGCAAGTGGACAAGAGTGGAAGACTAGGACAAGTCGCTATCACCGATCACCTACCCCCTCTCTCTCCTAATTGTCGATTTCTCTTGTTTCTACTTTAGGTCATGTGGTCGCCCTAGCTGCCTCCCTATTTAAACCCTTGTCATGTGTTGTATTTGAGATATTCTACCTAATTCTAATCTATTATCACTCTCTTTCATACTATTAGCCACCAACTCTTCTTCTTCATTCTAAACCTCTCAAATCTCTCTAAGTCTTCCGCTTATTTCAACATGGTATCAGAGCCAGGTTGTCGTTCTTGATAACCTATCTCTTCTATTCTTCCATTCTTCATTCTTGTTCACTCGATTCTCAGTCCTATTTCTCTTTATTCTCCGGGTAAAAGCTTTGTCCATCGGTCCATAGCGGTTAAACCATGGAAAACGCCAAACCCATTGTCATGCCGGTTGTTCTCAAAGGAACAAACTACTTGCTGTGGACTAGAACCACAAGAACTGCCCTTGGAGGTCGTGGTCTTTGGAGTCATGTCGAGAGTGACTATGCTCCAAAACAAAACCTAAAAGGAGAAGATGAAGGCGCTTCCAAGGAGGAAGTAGAAGAAGAGAGCGAGAGGAAGGCCAAGTGGTTCCAAGAAGACCAAGTTGTCCTATCTGTTCTCCAAAACTCTCTTGACACACCAATCCTTGAGGCCTACTCATATTGCGAGACGGCCAAGGAGTTGTGGGAGACACTTAAAGGTGTCTATGGCAATATCTCCAACTTGACTCGGGTCTTTGAGGTCAAGAAGGCCATAAATTATTGATCAAGAATAAGCCTATGGCGTCCGTACAGTCCGTACCGTCCGTACGTGCAAGCAATAAGGCCGAGTGAAGCACTAAGGCCGAGTCATCTATGTGTGAGGATAGTGAGGAGGCCTGCTCACCTCCGGCCCATGAGAAGGATCGAGAATCCCTTGTGTAGCCGTTAGGGAGAAAGCGCAAGTGGACAAGAGTGGAAGACTAGGACAAGTCGCTATCACCGATCACCTACCCCCTCTCTCTCCTAATTGTCGATTTCTCTTGTTTCTACTTTAGGTCATGTGGTCGCCCTAGCTGCCTCCCTATTTAAACCCTTGTCATGTGTTGTATTTGAGATATTCTACCTAATTCTAATCTATTATCACTCTCTTTCATACTATTAGCCACCAACTCTTCTTCTTCATTCTAAACCTCTCAAATCTCTCTAAGTCTTCCGCTTATTTCAACATGGTATCAGAGCCAGGTTGTCGTTCTTGATAACCTATCTCTTCTATTCTTCCATTCTTCATTCTTGTTCACTCGATTCTCAGTCCTATTTCTCTTTATTCTCCGGGTAAAAGCTTTGTCCATCGGTCCATAGCGGTTAAACCATGGAAAACGCCAAACCCATTGTCATGCCGGTTGTTCTCAAAGGAACAAACTACTTGCTGTGGACTAGAACCACAAGAACTGCCCTTGGAGGTCGTGGTCTTTGGAGTCATGTCGAGAGTGACTATGCTCCAAAACAAAACCTAAAAGGAGAAGATGAAGGCGCTTCCAAGGAGGAAGTAGAAGAAGAGAGCGAGAGGAAGGCCAAGTGGTTCCAAGAAGACCAAGTTGTCCTATCTGTTCTCCAAAACTCTCTTGACACACCAATCCTTGAGGCCTACTCATATTGCGAGACGGCCAAGGAGTTGTGGGAGACACTTAAAGGTGTCTATGGCAATATCTCCAACTTGACTCGGGTCTTTGAGGTCAAGAAGGCCATAAATGAGCTTAACCAAGATGATGTGGAGTTCACTAAACATCTTGGCAAGTTTCGAGCTTTATGGTCCGAGCTTGACATGTTGCGGCCGAGTACACTCGATCCGAGTGTGTTGACTGAAAGAAAGGAGCAAGACAAGATCTTTGGTCTCCTTCTTACTTTAAACCCATCCTTCAACGATCTCTTGAAGCACATCCTCAGGGCAGAGAAACTTCCCTCTTTTGAAGACATTTGTTCACAAATCCAAAGAGAGCAAGGTTCTCTTGACTTGTTTAGCGGTAAGGGGGAGCTTGCTACGGCTAATAAAGGAGTGTACAAGCAAGAGGAGAGGAAGGTGTGGATATGCGACCACTGCAAGAGGCGGGGTCACCTGAAAGACAAGTGCTGGGTTCTCCACCCTCATCTCAAACCGGCCAAGTTCAAAGCAAACCTCTCAAAGGAAGCGGTTAGCGACAAGGGAGCCGGGCCGTCAAAGCAAGGAGATGAGGCAGCCATGACCGCAGCCTATGGAGAAGTGGTTAGGAAATCAGACCTTGAGGCGCTCATCCGTTCCATTGCCTCACTCAAGGAGTCTGGTATCTCTTTCTTTACCTCTAAGCCTAGTAAATCTCTTGTCATAGACTCGGGTGCTTCTCACCACATGATTAGTAATCCTAGTCTAATTGACAATATAAAACCGGCTTTAGGAAATGTTATAATTGCAAATGGAGAACAAATACCAGTGAAAGGAATAGGGGACTTGAAACTATTTGATAAAACCACAAAAGCTTTCTTTATGCCTACCTTCACATCTAATCTTCTATCGGTTAAGAGAACCACTAATGATTTGAATTGTTATGCAATCTTTGGTCCTAATAGTGTTCATTTTCAGGATATTGAGACTGGAAAAGTTCTTGGAGAGGGACAAGGGAGTGGAGATCTCTATGTCCTAGAGAAAACCTCGCCAAGTTTATCTACTAAATCTTGTTTTGTTGTTAATTTGGATAGTGTGTGGCATGCTAGATTAGGCCATCCTCATTCTCGTGCCCTTGCTTTAATGTTACCAAGTGTTTCTTTTGATAGTTCAATGTGTGAGTCTTGTATTCTTGGTAAACATTGCAAATCTATTTTTCCCAAGTCTAAAACTATTTATGAGCATTGTTTTGATTTAGTGCACTCGGATGTGTGGACTTCACCATGCCTTTCTAGAGATAATAACAAATATTTTGTGACTTTTATTGATGAAAAATCTAAGTACACATGGATTACTTTGTTGCCTTCAAAGGATAGAGTGTTTGATGCTTTTATAAACTTTCAAAATTATGTTACTAATCATTTCAATGCTAAAATTAAGGTACTTAGATCAGACAATGGTGGAGAGTATACAAGTCACAAATTCAGAGAACACCTAGCAAAACACGGCATACTACACCAAACAAGTTGTCCCTATACGCCCCAACAAAATGGTGTGGCCGAGAGGAAGAACCGACATCTAATGGAGGTGGCACGGTCGATGATGTTCCATTCACACGTTACAAGGCGATATTGGGGTGATGCTGTGATGACAGCATGCTACCTGATCAATCGGACACCAACCAAAGTCCTTAATGACCTATCGCCATTTGAGGTATTGAATGGATTTAAACCATCTCTAGAGCACTTACGGGTCTTTGGGTGTGTTTCTTTTGTACTTGTGCCAGGAGAACAGCGGAGTAAGCTCGATCCCAAAAGCATAAGGTGTATGTTCATCGGCTACTCCACTACTCAAAAGGGATACAAGTGTTTTGACCCAAAGACAAGCCGGCTGTATGTATCAAGAGATGTTCGGTTCTTGGAAAATGTGGGTTATTTTGATAACAAAGACTGGAACAGCTTGAAGGATCTTTCATCATCACCAAATGATAGAGCCTCCAGCCTTAAGTTTCTCCTTGACCATCTCGGAAATCCGCCTACGGCCACAGCCCTTCCTCAGCCAGAACCCAACCCGAGCTCCATTGACCATACGCTCGAGCCGGAAGGTGCTATGCCCGAGATGATATCCCCGGACCATGAGATGCCCGAGTCAAACCAGAGCATGACCGAGGCACATGAGATGCCCGAGCCAAACTCAAGCCTGACCGAGACACGACCTGATGCTGAACCGGTCATCGAAGATGTCACTCAGTCCAGCCAATCAGTGCCGCCAGCTCAACCAGCTCCACGACGAAGCACGCGTGTCCGGTCTCACCCCTCTACATGGAAAGATAAGAGGGTCTACTACAACAGTCAAGCCGTCGCACATCCTATCCAAGCCGTATGTTCGCTCGAGCTGCTTCCGACCGAGCACCAAGCCTTCTTCGGCCAAGTTGATGAACACTGGGTTCCCCAAACGTACGAGGAGGCCAAAGAACATAAGGTATGGGTAGATGCTGTGGAGGATGAAGCTGGTGCAATGATCAGAAATCACACATGGGATGAGGCTGACCTCCCCAAAGGGAAGAAGGCCGTAAGTTCAAAGTGGGTATTCACCATCAAGTTCTTGAGCACGGGAGAGATTGAAAGGCATAAGGCACGGCTGGTGGCCCGAGGGTTCACTCAAACCTATGGAGATGACTACATGGCAACGTTTGCTCCCGTGGCCAAATTGCATACCGTGCGAGTAGTGCTATCGTTGGCCGTGAACCTTTCTTGGGACTTATGGCAAATGGATGTGAAGAACGCGTTCCTCCAAGGCGAGCTAGATGAAGAAGTGTACATGACTCCTCCGCCTGGTCTTGAGGACATTGTTGCTCCCGGGAAAGTCTTACGGTTACGCAAGGCCATCTATGGCCTCAAACAGTCACCACGCGCCTGGTACCATAAGCTCAGCTCCACTCTTAAGGCAAATGGCTTTAGACGATCGGAGGCTGATCACACTCTTTTCACTCTCAAGACATCACTTGGCCTGGTTGTGGTGCTGGTTTATGTCGATGACATCATCGTGACTGGCGATGACAAGGCCGGTATTGTTGCCATTAAAGACTCTCTCAAGTCTGCCTTTGACATTAAGGACCTCGGAGAGCTCAAATACTTCCTCGGCATCGAAATCTGCCGTTCCCCGGAGGGTATCTTCCTCTCACAACGCAAGTATGCTCTGGACTTGCTTGCTGAGACAGGCAAACTTGGTACGGTTCCAGCTACTACACCACTGGATGAAGATTACCAGCTCAAGCGAAAGGGGGAGAGCATTCGGGCGAAGGAAGGCAAACCACGCGAACCATTGGACGAGCCGTTCCCGGACGTCACACGCTACCGACGGCTTGTAGGTAAGTTGATCTATTTCACTATCACACGACCTGATATCTCTTATGCTGTGAATCAGGTGAGTCAGCACATGCAAGCTCCAAGCAAGTATCAATGGAGTCAAGTGGAGAGGATTTTGAGCTATCTCAAGGGCAGCCCTGGTCAAGGCATTTGGATGGGTAAAAACGGCAACACTGAGATCGTGGGTTATTGTGATGCGGACTATAATGGAGACACATTGGATAGGCGGTCAACTACTGGATATTGCACCTTTGTTGGAGGAAACCTAGTTACATGGAGGTCTAAGAAGCAAAAGGTGGTGTCATGTTCAAGTGCCGAGGCTGAGTACCGAGCTATGAGGAAGCTAACTAATGAGATGACATGGTTGAAAGGTCTACTTAAGGATCTCGGCATTGAAACAAGACAGCCGATGACAATGCATTGTGACAATGAGGCAGCGATCCACATAGCCACTAACTCAGTCTTCCATGAACGGACCAAGCACATTGAGAGCGACTGCCACAAGGTTAGGGAGAGGATCGAAGAGGGAGCGGTTCTACCATGCCACACAAGGAGTCAAGACCAGCTAGCCGACATCTTCACCAAATCTGCAAGTCCCAAGGTTTGTGATTATATTCATAGCAAACTTGGACTTGTAGACATCACACGGCCGTGATCAACTTTCCTAATCCGTGGACAGCACACTCTTTTTCCCTTGGCTTAGTTTTGTCCCATGAGGTTTTCTAAGTCAAGGTTTTTAATGAGGTGCTGCTTCACGGGTTCCAAGCTTAGCCATTTCATCAGGCTAAGCTTGAGGGGGAGTATTGATCAAGAATAAGCCTATGGCGTCCGTACAGTCCGTACCGTCCGTACGTGCAAGCAATAAGGCCGAGTGAAGCACTAAGGCCGAGTCATCTATGTGTGAGGATAGTGAGGAGGCCTGCTCACCTCCGGCCCATGAGAAGGATCGAGAATCCCTTGTGTAGCCGTTAGGGAGAAAGCGCAAGTGGACAAGAGTGGAAGACTAGGACAAGTCGCTATCACCGATCACCTACCCCCTCTCTCTCCTAATTGTCGATTTCTCTTGTTTCTACTTTAGGTCATGTGGTCGCCCTAGCTGCCTCCCTATTTAAACCCTTGTCATGTGTTGTATTTGAGATATTCTACCTAATTCTAATCTATTATCACTCTCTTTCATACTATTAGCCACCAACTCTTCTTCTTCATTCTAAACCTCTCAAATCTCTCTAAGTCTTCCGCTTATTTCAACATAAATGAGCTTAACCAAGATGATGTGGAGTTCACTAAACATCTTGGCAAGTTTCGAGCTTTATGGTCCGAGCTTGACATGTTGCGGCCGAGTACACTCGATCCGAGTGTGTTGACTGAAAGAAAGGAGCAAGACAAGATCTTTGGTCTCCTTCTTACTTTAAACCCATCCTTCAACGATCTCTTGAAGCACATCCTCAGGGCAGAGAAACTTCCCTCTTTTGAAGACATTTGTTCACAAATCCAAAGAGAGCAAGGTTCTCTTGACTTGTTTAGCGGTAAGGGGGAGCTTGCTACGGCTAATAAAGGAGTGTACAAGCAAGAGGAGAGGAAGGTGTGGATATGCGACCACTGCAAGAGGCGGGGTCACCTGAAAGACAAGTGCTGGGTTCTCCACCCTCATCTCAAACCGGCCAAGTTCAAAGCAAACCTCTCAAAGGAAGCGGTTAGCGACAAGGGAGCCGGGCCGTCAAAGCAAGGAGATGAGGCAGCCATGACCGCAGCCTATGGAGAAGTGGTTAGGAAATCAGACCTTGAGGCGCTCATCCGTTCCATTGCCTCACTCAAGGAGTCTGGTATCTCTTTCTTTACCTCTAAGCCTAGTAAATCTCTTGTCATAGACTCGGGTGCTTCTCACCACATGATTAGTAATCCTAGTCTAATTGACAATATAAAACCGGCTTTAGGAAATGTTATAATTGCAAATGGAGAACAAATACCAGTGAAAGGAATAGGGGACTTGAAACTATTTGATAAAACCACAAAAGCTTTCTTTATGCCTACCTTCACATCTAATCTTCTATCGGTTAAGAGAACCACTAATGATTTGAATTGTTATGCAATCTTTGGTCCTAATAGTGTTCATTTTCAGGATATTGAGACTGGAAAAGTTCTTGGAGAGGGACAAGGGAGTGGAGATCTCTATGTCCTAGAGAAAACCTCGCCAAGTTTATCTACTAAATCTTGTTTTGTTGTTAATTTGGATAGTGTGTGGCATGCTAGATTAGGCCATCCTCATTCTCGTGCCCTTGCTTTAATGTTACCAAGTGTTTCTTTTGATAGTTCAATGTGTGAGTCTTGTATTCTTGGTAAACATTGCAAATCTATTTTTCCCAAGTCTAAAACTATTTATGAGCATTGTTTTGATTTAGTGCACTCGGATGTGTGGACTTCACCATGCCTTTCTAGAGATAATAACAAATATTTTGTGACTTTTATTGATGAAAAATCTAAGTACACATGGATTACTTTGTTGCCTTCAAAGGATAGAGTGTTTGATGCTTTTATAAACTTTCAAAATTATGTTACTAATCATTTCAATGCTAAAATTAAGGTACTTAGATCAGACAATGGTGGAGAGTATACAAGTCACAAATTCAGAGAACACCTAGCAAAACACGGCATACTACACCAAACAAGTTGTCCCTATACGCCCCAACAAAATGGTGTGGCCGAGAGGAAGAACCGACATCTAATGGAGGTGGCACGGTCGATGATGTTCCATTCACACGTTACAAGGCGATATTGGGGTGATGCTGTGATGACAGCATGCTACCTGATCAATCGGACACCAACCAAAGTCCTTAATGACCTATCGCCATTTGAGGTATTGAATGGATTTAAACCATCTCTAGAGCACTTACGGGTCTTTGGGTGTGTTTCTTTTGTACTTGTGCCAGGAGAACAGCGGAGTAAGCTCGATCCCAAAAGCATAAGGTGTATGTTCATCGGCTACTCCACTACTCAAAAGGGATACAAGTGTTTTGACCCAAAGACAAGCCGGCTGTATGTATCAAGAGATGTTCGGTTCTTGGAAAATGTGGGTTATTTTGATAACAAAGACTGGAACAGCTTGAAGGATCTTTCATCATCACCAAATGATAGAGCCTCCAGCCTTAAGTTTCTCCTTGACCATCTCGGAAATCCGCCTACGGCCACAGCCCTTCCTCAGCCAGAACCCAACCCGAGCTCCATTGACCATACGCTCGAGCCGGAAGGTGCTATGCCCGAGATGATATCCCCGGACCATGAGATGCCCGAGTCAAACCAGAGCATGACCGAGGCACATGAGATGCCCGAGCCAAACTCAAGCCTGACCGAGACACGACCTGATGCTGAACCGGTCATCGAAGATGTCACTCAGTCCAGCCAATCAGTGCCGCCAGCTCAACCAGCTCCACGACGAAGCACGCGTGTCCGGTCTCACCCCTCTACATGGAAAGATAAGAGGGTCTACTACAACAGTCAAGCCGTCGCACATCCTATCCAAGCCGTATGTTCGCTCGAGCTGCTTCCGACCGAGCACCAAGCCTTCTTCGGCCAAGTTGATGAACACTGGGTTCCCCAAACGTACGAGGAGGCCAAAGAACATAAGGTATGGGTAGATGCTGTGGAGGATGAAGCTGGTGCAATGATCAGAAATCACACATGGGATGAGGCTGACCTCCCCAAAGGGAAGAAGGCCGTAAGTTCAAAGTGGGTATTCACCATCAAGTTCTTGAGCACGGGAGAGATTGAAAGGCATAAGGCACGGCTGGTGGCCCGAGGGTTCACTCAAACCTATGGAGATGACTACATGGCAACGTTTGCTCCCGTGGCCAAATTGCATACCGTGCGAGTAGTGCTATCGTTGGCCGTGAACCTTTCTTGGGACTTATGGCAAATGGATGTGAAGAACGCGTTCCTCCAAGGCGAGCTAGATGAAGAAGTGTACATGACTCCTCCGCCTGGTCTTGAGGACATTGTTGCTCCCGGGAAAGTCTTACGGTTACGCAAGGCCATCTATGGCCTCAAACAGTCACCACGCGCCTGGTACCATAAGCTCAGCTCCACTCTTAAGGCAAATGGCTTTAGACGATCGGAGGCTGATCACACTCTTTTCACTCTCAAGACATCACTTGGCCTGGTTGTGGTGCTGGTTTATGTCGATGACATCATCGTGACTGGCGATGACAAGGCCGGTATTGTTGCCATTAAAGACTCTCTCAAGTCTGCCTTTGACATTAAGGACCTCGGAGAGCTCAAATACTTCCTCGGCATCGAAATCTGCCGTTCCCCGGAGGGTATCTTCCTCTCACAACGCAAGTATGCTCTGGACTTGCTTGCTGAGACAGGCAAACTTGGTACGGTTCCAGCTACTACACCACTGGATGAAGATTACCAGCTCAAGCGAAAGGGGGAGAGCATTCGGGCGAAGGAAGGCAAACCACGCGAACCATTGGACGAGCCGTTCCCGGACGTCACACGCTACCGACGGCTTGTAGGTAAGTTGATCTATTTAACTATCACACGACCTGATATCTCTTATGCTGTGAATCAGGTGAGTCAGCACATGCAAGCTCCAAGCAAGTATCAATGGAGTCAAGTGGAGAGGATTTTGAGCTATCTCAAGGGCAGCCCTGGTCAAGGCATTTGGATGGGTAAAAACGGCAACACTGAGATCGTGGGTTATTGTGATGCGGACTATAATGGAGACACATTGGATAGGCGGTCAACTACTGGATATTGCACCTTTGTTGGAGGAAACCTAGTTACATGGAGGTCTAAGAAGCAAAAGGTGGTGTCATGTTCAAGTGCCGAGGCTGAGTACCGAGCTATGAGGAAGCTAACTAATGAGATGACATGGTTGAAAGGTCTACTTAAGGATCTCGGCATTGAAACAAGACAGCCGATGACAATGCATTGTGACAATGAGGCAGCGATCCACATAGCCACTAACTCAGTCTTCCATGAACGGACCAAGCACATTGAGAGCGACTGCCACAAGGTTAGGGAGAGGATCGAAGAGGGAGCGGTTCTACCATGCCACACAAGGAGTCAAGACCAGCTAGCCGACATCTTCACCAAATCTGCAAGTCCCAAGGTTTGTGATTATATTCATAGCAAACTTGGACTTGTAGACATCACACGGCCGTGATCAACTTTCCTAATCCGTGGACAGCACACTCTTTTTCCCTTGGCTTAGTTTTGTCCCATGAGGTTTTCTAAGTCAAGGTTTTTAATGAGGTGCTGCTTCACGGGTTCCAAGCTTAGCCATTTCATCAGGCTAAGCTTGAGGGGGAGTATTGATCAAGAATAAGCCTATGGCGTCCGTACAGTCCGTACCGTCCGTACGTGCAAGCAATAAGGCCGAGTGAAGCACTAAGGCCGAGTCATCTATGTGTGAGGATAGTGAGGAGGCCTGCTCACCTCCGGCCCATGAGAAGGATCGAGAATCCCTTGTGTAGCCGTTAGGGAGAAAGCGCAAGTGGACAAGAGTGGAAGACTAGGACAAGTCGCTATCACCGATCACCTACCCCCTCTCTCTCCTAATTGTCGATTTCTCTTGTTTCTACTTTAGGTCATGTGGTCGCCCTAGCTGCCTCCCTATTTAAACCCTTGTCATGTGTTGTATTTGAGATATTCTACCTAATTCTAATCTATTATCACTCTCTTTCATACTATTAGCCACCAACTCTTCTTCTTCATTCTAAACCTCTCAAATCTCTCTAAGTCTTCCGCTTATTTCAACAGTTTCTAGGGTCAAAATGTGTGACAATCCAATGCATTTGACTAATTTTAAGAGTTTGGGATGAATTTTAAGTGTTTAGACAACACTTAAACCTCTTTTATCCCGAAACAAGCTAAAACAAAGAAAACATGCTAAAACCGAGAAAACATTGATTCGAAGCAGTAAACAGTTTTGTTACTGTTTATAGGGTCAATATGTGTAACGATCCAATGCATTTGACTAATTATAAGAGTTCGGGTTGAATTTGGAATGTTTAGACAACACATATACCCATTTTGTCCCGAAACAGGCTAAAACCGAGAAAACATTGATTCAAAGCAGTAAACAGCTTTGTTACTGTTTCTAGGGTCAATATATGTAACAATCCAATGCATTTGACTAATTATAAGAGTTCGGGTTGAATTTGGAGTGTTTAGACAACACTTATACCCATTTTGTCCCAAAACAGGCTAAAACTGAGAAAACATTGATTCAAAGCAGTAAACAGCTTTGTTACTGTTTCTAGGATAGGAATGTATAATAATCCAATGCAATTGACTAATTATAAGAGTTCGGGTTGAATTTGAAGTGTTTAGACAACAATTATACCCATTCTGTCCCGAAACAAGCTATAACCAAGAAAACATTGATTTGAAGTAGTAAACAGCTTTGTTACTGTTTCTAGGGTCAAAATGTGTGACAATCCAATGCATTTGACTAATTTTAAGAGTTTGGGATGAATTTGAAGTGTTTAGACAACACTTAAACCTCTTTTATCCCGAAACAAGCTAAAACAAAGAAAACATGCTAAAACCGAGAAAACATTGATTCGAAGCAGTAAACAGTTTTGTTACTGTTTATAGGGTCACTATATGTAACAATCCAATGCATTTGAGTAATTATAAGAGTTCAGGTTGAATTTGGAATGTTTAGACAACACTTATACCCATTTTGTCCCAAAACAGGCTAAAACTGAGAAAACATTGATTCAAAACAGTAAACAGTTTTGTTACTGTTTATAGGGTCAATATATGTAACAATCCAATGCATTTGACTAATTATAAGAGTTCGGGTTGAATTTGGAGTGTTTAGACAACACTTATACCCATTTTGTCCCAAAACAGGCTAAAATTGAGAAAACATTGATTCAAAGCAGTAAACAGCTTTGTTACTGTTTCTAGGGTTGGAATGTATAATAATCCAATGCAATTGACTAATTATAAGAGTTCGGGTTGAATTTGGAGTGTTTAGACAACACTTATACCCATTTTCTCCCGAAACATGCTAAAACCAAGAAAACATTGATTCAAAGCAGTAAACAGCTTTGCTACTGCTTCTAGGGTCAGAATATGTGACAATCCAATGCTCTTGACTAATTGTAAGAGTTTGGGATGAATTTGAAGTGTTTAGACAACAATTAAACTTGTTTTATCCCAAAACAAGCTTAAGCCGAGAAAACAGGCTAAAACCGAGAAAACATTAATTCGAAGCAGTAAACAGTTTTGTTACAGTTTATAGGGTCAATATATGTAACAATCCAATGCATTTGACTAATTATAAGAGTTCAGGTTGAATTTGGAATGTTTAGACAACACTTATACCCATTTTGTCCCAAAACAGGCTAAAACTGAGAAAACATTGATTCAAAGCAGTAAACAGCTTTGTTACTGTTTCTAGGGTCAGAATGTATAATAATCCAATGCAATTGACTAATTATAAGAGTTCGGATTGAATTTGAAGTGTTTAGACAACAATTATACCCATTTTGTCCTGAAACAAGCTATAACCAAGAAAACATTGATTTGAAGTAGTAAACAGCTTTGTTACTGTTTCTAGGGTTAAAATGTGTGACAATCCAATGCATTTGACTAATTATAAGAGTTCAGGTTGAATTTGGAATGTTTAGACAAGACTTATACCCATTTTGTCCCAAAACAGGCTAAAACAGAGAAAACATTGATTCGAAGCAGTAAACAGCTTTGTTACTGTTTCTAGGGTCAGAATGTGTGACAATCGAATGCATTTGAATAATTGTAAGAGTTTGGGATGAATTTTAAGTGTTTAGACAACACTTAAACCTCTTTTATCCCAAAACAAGCTTAAGCCGGGAATGTAAGACTTTGTAGAATAAAGAAGAGAATCAAGAGATTGATGAGAGATATCGGTAGACAAAGAGAATGAGGAAGAAGAAAAGATTAGGTTATTGTTCCATAAGAATACATATTACAATGTAGGCTAAAGCCTATATATATCAAGGGAAAATTAGGGCTACACCCTCTACCAACCGATCGTATAAGTGATAGGGACAAGGAGAGAGATAGAACTAATCCCAACGGTGATAGTGACCCGTCCTAGTCTCCTTAAACACAACATAACCCGTGACTCCACTTGTTCCTCCTCTCTAACGGCTACAAGCGACATTCTAGATCCTTCTCATGGGCCTAAGGAGAGCAGGCCTCCTCATTGTCTTTACACACTTACATGACTCGGCCTTATTGCTTGGTTGTACGGACGGCCCCATAATTGTACGGACGGCCATGGCTGCCTTAGGCTTATTCTCTTGATCAATACTCCCCCTCAAGCTTAGCCGAGTGAAATGGCTAAGCTTGGAACCCGTGAAGCAGCACCTCATTAAAAACCTTGACTTAGAAAACCTCATGGGACAAAACCAAGTCAAGGGAAAAAGAGTGTGCTGTCCACGGATTAGGGAAGCTTGATCATGGCCGTGTAATGTCTACAAGTCCAAGTTTGCTGTAGATGTGATCACAAACCTTGGAGCTTGCAGACTTGGTGAAGATGTCAGCTAGCTGATCTTGACTCCTTGTGTGGCATGGTAACACCACTCCTTCTTCAATCTTCTCTCTCACCTTGTGGCAATCGCTTTCTATGTGCTTGGTCCTCTCATGAAAGACTGAGTTTGTGGCAATGTGGATAGCCGCTTCATTGTCGCAGTGCATGGTCATGGGCTGCTTTGTCTCGATGCCTAAGTCCTTGAGTAGGCCCTTCAGCCATGTCATCTCGTTAGTGAGCTTCCTCATAGCTCTATACTCGGCCTCGGCGCTAGAGCATGAAACCACCTTTTGTTTCTTAGACCTCCATGTAACCAAGTTGCCTCCAACAAACGTGCAGTACCCAGTGGTGGATCTCCTATCCAGCGTGTCGCCATTGTAATCCGCATCACAATAGCCAACGATTTCGGTGTTGTCATTCTTGCCCATCCAAATACCTTGACCCGGACTGCCCTTGAGATAGCTTAGGATCCTTTCGACTTGACTCCATTGGTACTTGCTTGGTGCCTTCATATGTTGGCTAACCTGATTCACAGCATAGGATATGTCAGGTCGTGTGATAGTAAGGTATATCAGCTTACCTACAAGCCGGCGGTAGCGTGTGACGTCTAAGAATGGCTCGTCCATTGGTTCCTTAGGTCGGCCTTCTTTTGCCCGTAAGCTCTCCCCCTTTCGCTTGAGCTGGTAATCTTCATCAAGGGGCGTAGCAACCGGAGACACACCAAGCTTGCCAGTCTCCTCTAACAAGTCAAGAGTATACTTGCGTTGTGAGAGGAAGAGTCCTTCCGGTGAGCGACAAATCTCAATACCAAGAAAGTATTTGAGTTCCCCAAGGTCCTTGATGTCAAATACCGACTTGAGAGAGTCCTTGGTGTCCTGAATGGCCGCCTTATCATCACCAGTCACGATGATGTCGTCGACGTATATGAGCACCACCACCCAACCAATAGAGGTGCGACGCGTGAAGAGGGTATGATCAGCCTCCGATCGCGTAAAACCATCAGTCTTGAGAGTGGAGCTTAGTTTGTGGTACCACGCTCGTGGGGACTGCTTAAGGCCATAGATGGCCTTACGTAGCCTCAAGACTTTTCCGGGTGTAACCATGTCTTCAAGGCCGGGAGGAGGCGTCATGTACACTTCTTCATCAAGTTCACCTTGAAGGAAGGCGTTCTTCACATCCATCTGCCATAAGTCCCATGAGAGGTTGACAGCAAGAGACAGCACAACCCGAACCGTATGGAGCTTGGCCACGGGTGCAAAGGTGTCCGTGTAGTCCGCGCCATAGGTTTGGGTGAAGCCACGGGCCACTAACCTGGCTTTATGCCGTTCAATGTCACCATTGCTCAAATACTTTATGGTAAACACCCATTTGGAGCTAACTGCCCGCTTGCCTTGAGGAAGATCCGATTCGTCCCACGTATGATTCCGGATCATGGCGCCAGTTTCATCCTTGACCGCATCTAACCAAACTTGATGTTCCTTGGCTTCATCATATGTCTGCGGGATCCAATTGGCGTCCACTTGGCCGAAGAAAGCTTGGTGATCAGCAGGTAACAGCTCAAGGGAACAAACGGACTGAATGGGATGAGCGACAGCTTGGCTGTTGTAATAGACACGCTTGTTCTTCCAAGTGGAGGGATCCGATCGAGGTCTGGTGCTCCGACGCAGGACTGGTGCCGGAAGTGGATCCACGCTAGGCAACACGGTGGACGTACCGTCCGTAGGAGCCGTCTCCGTGTTTTCCTCGGTAGAGGCCGCCGCCGGAGCATGCGTGTCCGTTGTAGGGCCAGGGACGGGAACACCGGTTATGGGTAGGCCAGACTCGAGAGATTCACCATCTTGGGCTGAACCATTGTCATTTGCATCTCCTTGGTCAGACCCACCATCGGTAGAAATTTGACTTAGTGTTGGCCGCACGGCACCCGTTGGTGGAGATGGGTTGCCAAGGTGATCAAGAAGGAACCGTAGACTCGAAGCTCGGTCATTAGGTGAGTGAGAGAGATCTTTAAGGCTGTTCCAATCCCTCTTGTCATGGTAGCCCACATGTTCTAGAAACCGGACATCTCGAGAGACATATAGTCGACTTGTGGCCGGATCATAACATTTGTACCCCTTTTGTGTGGTGGAGTAGCCAATGAACATACACTTTGTACTTTTGGCATCCAGCTTACTCCTTTGTTCTCCTGGTACTAACACAAAACAAACACAGCCGAAAACTCGTAAGTGATCAAGAGATGGTTTAAATTTGTTTAGTACTTCAAATGGAGATAAGTCATGAAGAACTCTAGTTGGTGTTCGGTTGATTAGGTAGCATGCAGTCATCACGGCATCACCCCAATATCGTTTAGGAACACTTGAATGGAACATGATTGCCCGCGCCACTTCCATGAGGTGCCGGTTCTTCCTCTCGGCCACACCATTTTGTTGTGGCGTGTAGGGACAACTAGTTTGATGGAGAATGCCATGCTTGGAGAGATGTTCTTTGAACTTGCAACTTGTGTATTCCCCCCCATTATCAGACCTAAGTACCTTAAGTTTAGCATTGAAGTGATTAGTCACATAATTTTGAAAATTGATAAAGGCATCAAATACTCTATCTTTAGATGGCAACAAGGTAATCCAAGTGTATTTTGATTTTTCATCAATAAAAGTCACAAAATACTTGTTATTATCTCTAGATAGGCATGGTGATGTCCAAACATCTGAGTGAACTAAATCAAAACAATTCTCATAAATAGTAGTTGACTTAGGAAAGATAGACTTGCAATGTTTTCCAAGAATACAAGGTTCACAAGTAGAATTATCAAAAGAAATATTAGGAAACATCAACCCTAAAGCACGTGAATGTGGGTGGCCTAGCCTAGCATGCCACACCATATTCGAATCAACAACAAAACAAGACTTAGTAGAGGATAAATTTGGATCGGTTTTCTCTAGGACATAGAGATCTCCACTCCCTTGCCCTTCTCCAAGAACCTTTCCAGTCTCAATATCCTGAAAATAAACATTGTTAGGACCAAAGATTGCATAACAATTCAAATCATTTGTGGCCCTCTTAACCGATAGTAAATTGGAGGTAAAGGTAGGCATAAAGAAAGCTTTTGAGGTTTTATCAAATAGTTTCAAGTCCCCTATTCCCTTTACTGGTATTTGTTCTCCATTTGCAATAACAACATTTCCTAAGGCCGGTTTTATGTTGTCAATTAAACTAGGGTTACTAATCATATGATGTGAGGCTCCCGAGTCAATAACAAGCGATTTGCTAGGCCTAGAAGTAAAGAAAGAGATACCAGACTCCTTGAGTGAAGCAATGGAGCGGATGAGAGCCTCAAGGTCTGACTTCCTCACCACATCTCCGTAGGCTGCGGTCATGGCCACCTCATCTCCCTGCTTTGATGATCCGGCTCCTTTATCGCTAACCGCTTCCTTTGAGAGGTTGGCTTTGAACTTGGCCGGCTTGAGATGAGGATGGAGAACCCAGCACTTGTCTTTCAGATGACCCCGCTTCTTGCAGTGGTCGCACACCAACAACTTCCTCTCCTCTTGCTTGTACATTCCTTTGTTGGCCGAAGCAAGCTCCCCCTTACCGCTAAACAAATCAAGGGATCCTTGCTCTTTCTGAATTTGGGAGCAAATATCTTCAAAGGAGGGGAGCTTCTCTGCCCTTAGGATGTGCTTCAAGAGGTCGTTGAAGGACGGGTTCAAGGTAAGTAGGAGTCCGAAGACTTTGTCTTGCTCCTTTCTTTCGTTTAGCACACTTGCCTCAAGTGTACTTGGCCGCAACATGTCAAGCTCGGACCATAGTGCACGGAACTTACCAAGATGCTTAGTGAACTCCACATCATCTTGGTTAAGATCATTTATGGCCTTTTTGACCTCAAAGACTCTAGTCATGTTAGAGACATTACCATACACGCCTTTAAGTGTTTCCCACAGTTCCTTGGCCGTCTCGCAATATGAGTAGGCCTCAAGGATAGGCGTGTCCAGAGAGTTTTGGAGAACAGATAGGACAACTTGGTCTTCTTGGAACCATTTGGCCTTCCTCTCGCTCTCTTCCTCCGCTTCCGCCTCGGAAGCGTCCTCTCCTTTGGGGTTTTTCTTTGGGACATAGTCGGACTCGACATGACTCCAAAGGCCACGACCTCCAAGGGCGGTTCTTGTGGTTCTTGTCCACAGCAAGTAGTTTGTCCCCTTTAGGACAACCGGTGAAACAATGGGCTTGGCGTTTTCCATGGTCGGATTTCTATGGACCGATGGGTAAAGCTTTTACCCGGAGAATAAAAGAGATGCGAGTAAGAAGAAACGAAGATAAGGAGACTAGAGTGTAGAAATGAGTAGGAGAATGAGATTAGACTGTAGAGAATCGAAGAACTTGCTCTGATACCATGTAAGACTTTGTAGAATAAAGAAGAGAATCAAGAGATTGATGAGAGATATCGGTAGACAAAGAGAATGAGGAAGAAGAAAAGATTAGGTTATTGTTCCATAAGAATACATATTACAATGTAGGCTAAAGCCTATATATATCAAGGGAAAATTAGGGCTACACCCTCTACCAACCGATCGTATAAGTGATAGGGACAAGGAGAGAGATAGAACTAATCCCAACGGTGATAGTGACCCGTCCTAGTCTCCTTAAACACAACATAACCCGTGACTCCACTTGTTCCTCCTCTCTAACGGCTACAAGCGACATTCTAGATCCTTCTCATGGGCCTAAGGAGAGCAGGCCTCCTCATTGTCTTTACACACTTACATGACTCGGCCTTATTGCTTGGTTGTACGGACGGCCCCATAATTGTACGGACGGCCATGGCTGCCTTAGGCTTATTCTCTTGATCAATAGGGAAAACAGGCTAAAACCGAGAAAACATTGATTCAAAAAAGTAAACAGTTTTGTTACTGTTTATAGGGTCAATATATGTAACAATCCAATGCATTTGACTAATTATAAGAGTTCGGGTTGAATTTGGAGTGTTTAGACAACACTTATACCCATTTTGTCCCAAAACAGGCTAAAACTGAGAAAACATTGATTCAAAGCAGTAAACAGCTTTGTTACTGTTTCTAGGATAGGAATGTATAATAATCCAATGCAATTGACTAATTATAAGAGTTCGGGTTGAATTTGAAGTGTTTAGACAACAATTATACCCATTCTGTCCCGAAACAAGCTATAACCAAGAAAACATTGATTTGAAGTAGTAAACAGCTTTGTTACTGTTTCTAGGGTCAAAATGTGTGACAATCCAATGCATTTGACTAATTTTAAGAGTTTGGGATGAATTTGAAGTGTTTAGACAACACTTAAACCTCTTTTATCCCGAAACAAGCTAAAACAAAGAAAACATGCTAAAACCGAGAAAACATTGATTCGAAGCAGTAAACAGTTTTGTTACTGTTTATAGGGTCAATATATGTAACGATCCAATGCATTTGACTAATTATAAGAGTTCGGGTTGAATTTGGAATGTTTAGACAACACATATACCCATTTTGTCCCGAAACAGGCTAAAACCGAGAAAACATTGATTCAAAGCAGTAAAGAGCTTTGTTACTGTTTCTGGGGTCAGAATGTATAATAATCCAATGCAATTGACTAATTATAAGAGTTCGGGTTGAATTTGAAGTGTTTAGACAACAATTATACCCATTTTGTCCCGAAACAAGCTATAACCGAGAAAACATTGATTTGAAGTAGTAAACAGCTTTGTTACTGTTTCTAGGGTCAAAATGTGTGACAATCCAATGCATTTGAATAATTTTAAGAGTTTGGGATGAATTTGAAGTGTTTAGACAACAATTATACCCATTTTCTCCCGAAACATGCTAAAACTAAGAAAACATTGATTCAAAGCAGTAAACAGCTTTGCTACTGCTTCTAGGGTCAGAATGTGTGACAATCCAATGCTCTTGACTAATTGTAAGAGTTTGGGATGAATTTGAAGTGTTTAGACAACAATTAAACTTGTTTTATCCCAAAACAAGCTTAAGCCGAGAAAACAGGCTAAAACCGAGAAAACATTAATTCGAAGCAGTAGACAGTTTTGTTACAGTTTATAGGGTTTTGACTAATTATAAGAGTTCAGGTTGAATTTGGAATGTTTAGACAACACTTATACCCATTTTGTCCCAAAACAGGCTAAAACTGAGAAAACATTGATTCAAAGCAGTAAACAGCTTTGTTACTGTTTCTAGGTTCAGAATGTATAATAATCCAATGCAATTGACTAATTATAAGAGTTCGGGTTGAATTTGAAGTGTTTAGACAACAATTATACCCATTCTGTCCCGAAACAAGCTATAACCGAGAAAACATTGATTTGAAGTAGTAAACAGCTTTGTTACTGTTTCTAGGGTCAGAATGTGTGACAATCCAATGCATTTGACTAATTTTTAAGAGTTTGGGATGACTTTGAAGTGTTTAGACAACAATTATACCCATTTTGTCCCGAAACAAGCTAAAACAAAGAAAACATTGATTCGAAGTAGTAAACAGGTTTGTTACTGTTTCTAGGGTCAGAATGTGTGACAATCCAATGCATTTGACTAATTGTAAGAGTTTGGGATGAATTTGAAATGTTTAGACAACACTTAAACTTGTTTTATCCCAAAACAAGCTTAAGCCGAGAAAACAGGCTAAAACCAAGAAAACATTAATTCGAAGCAGTAAACAGTTTTGTTACTGTTTATAGGGTCACTATATGTAACAATCCAATGCATTTGAGTAATTATAAGAGTTCAGGTTGAATTTGGAATGTTTAGACAACACTTATACCCATTTTGTCCCAAAACAGGCTAAAACTGAGAAAACATTGATTCAAAACAGTAAACAGTTTTGTTACTGTTTATAGGGTCAATATATGTAACAATCCAATGCATTTGACTAATTATAAGAGTTCGGGTTGAATTTGGAGTGTTTAGACAACACTTATACCCATTTTGTCCCAAAACAGGCTAAAACTGAGAAAACATTGATTCAAAGCAGTAAACAGCTTTGTTACTGTTTCTAGGGTTGGAATGTATAATAATCCAATGCAATTGACTAATTATAAGAGTTCGGGTTGAATTTGGAGTGTTTAGACAACACTTATACCCATTTTCTCCCGAAACATGCTAAAACCAAGAAAACATTGATTCAAAGCAGTAAACAGCTTTGCTACTGCTTCTAGGGTCAGAATATGTGACAATCCAATGCTCTTGACTAATTGTAAGAGTTTGGGATGAATTTGAAGTGTTTAGACAACAATTAAACTTGTTTTATCCCAAAACAAACTTAAGCCGAGAAAACAGGCTAAAACCGAGAAAACATTAATTCGAAGCAGTAAACAGTTTTGTTACAGTTTATAGGGTTAATATATGTAACAATCCAATGCATTTGACTAATTATAAGAGTTCAGGTTGAATTTGGAATGTTTAGACAACACTTATACCCATTTTGTCCCAAAACAAGCTAAAACTGAGAAAACATTGATTCAAAGCAGTAAACAGCTTTGTTACTGTTTCTAGGGTCAGAATGTATAATAATCCAATGCAATTGACTAATTATAAGAGTTCGGGTTGAATTTGAAGTGTTTAGACAACAATTATACCCATTTTGTCCCGAAACAAGCTATAACCGAGAAAACATTGATTTGAAGTAGTAAACAGCTTTGTTACTGTTTCTAGGGTCAAAATGTGTGACAATCCAATGCATTTGACTAATTTTAAGAGTTTGGGATGAATTTGAAGTGTTTAGACAACAATTATACCCATTTTGTCCCGAAACAAGCTAAAACAAAGAAAACATTGATTTGAAGTAGTAAACAGCTTTGTTACTGTTTCTAGGGTCAGAATGTGTGACAATCCAATGCATTTGACTAATTGTAAGAGTTTGGGATGAATTTGAAATGTTTAGACAACACTTAAACTTGTTTTATCCCAAAACAAGCTTAAGCCGAGAAAACTGGCTAAAACCGAGAAAAACTTAATTCGAAGCAGTAAACAGTTTTGTTACTGTTTATAGGGTCAATATATGTAACAATCCAATGCATTTGACTAATTATAAGAGTTCAGGTTGAATTTGGAATGTTTAGACAAGACTTATACCCATTTTGTCCCAAAACAGGCCAAAACAGAGAAAACATTGATTCGAAGCAGTAAACAGCTTTGTTACTGTTTCTAGGGTCAGAATGTGTGACAATCGAATGCATTTAAATAATTGTAAGAGTTTGGGATGAATTTTAAGTGTTTAGACAACACTTAAACCTCTTTTATCCCAAAACAAGCTTAAGCCGGGAAAACAGGCTAAAACCGAGAAAACATTGATTCAAAAAAGTAAACAGTTTTGTTACTGTTTATAGGGTCAATATATGTAACAATCCAATGCATTTGACTAATTATAAGAGATCGGGTTGAATTTGGAGTGTTTAGACAACACTTATACCCATTTTGTCCCAAAACAGGCTAAAACTGAGAAAACATTGATTCAAAGCAGTAAACAGCTTTGTTACTGTTTCTAGGATAGGAATGTATAATAATCCAATGCAATTGACTAATTATAAGAGTTCGGGTTGAATTTGAAGTGTTTAGACAACAATTATACCCATTTTGTCCCGAAACAGGCTAAAACTGAGAAAATATTGATTCGAAGCAGTAAACAGTTTTGTTACTGTTTCTAGGGTCAGAATGTGTGACAGTCAAATGCATTTGAATAATTGTAAGAGTTTGGGATGAATTTGAAGTGTTTAGACAACACTTAAACCTCTTTTATCCCACAACAAGCTTAAGACGGGAAAACATGCTAAAACCGAGAAAACATTGATTCAAAAAAGTAAACAGTTTTGTTACTGTTTATAGGGTCAATATATGTAACAATCCAATGCATTTGACTAATTATAAGAGTTCGGGTTGAATTTGGAGTGTTTAGACAACACTTATACCCATTTTGTCCCAAAACAGGCTAAAACTGAGAAAACATTGATTCAAAGCAGTAAACAGCTTTGTTACTGTTTCTAGGATAGGAATGTATAATAATCCAATGCAATTGACTAATTATAAGAGTTCGGGTTGAATTTGAAGTGTTTAGACAACAATTATACCCATTTTGTCCCGAAACAGGCTAAAACAGAGAAAACATTGATTTGAAGCAGTAAACAGCTTTGTTACTGTTTCTAGGGTCAGAATGTGTGACAGTCAAATGCATTTGAATAATTGTAAGAGTTTGGGATGAATTTGAAGTGTTTAGACAACACTTAAACCTCTTTTATCCCAAAACAAGCTTAAGCCGAGAAAACATGCTAAAACCGAGAAAACATTGATTCGAAGCAGTAAACAGTTTTGTTACTGTTTATAGGGTCAATATATGTAACGATCCAATGCATTTGACTAATTATGAGAGTTCGGGTTGAATTTGGAATGTTTAGACAACACATATACCCATTTTGTCCCGAAACAGGCTAAAACCAAGAAAACATTGATTCAAAGCAGTAAACAGATTTGTTACTGTTTCTAGGGTCAGAATGTATAATAATCCAATGCAATTGACTAATTATAAGAGTTCGGGCTGAATTTGAAGTGTTTAGACAACAATTATACCCATTTTGTCCCGAAACAAGCTATAACCGAGAAAACATTGATTTGAAGTAGTAAACAGCTTTGTTACTGTTTCTAGGGTCAAAATGTGTGACAATCCAATGCATTTGACTAATTTTAAGAGTTTGGGATGAATTTGAAGTGTTTAGACAACAATTATACCCATTTTGTCCCGAAACAAGCTAAAACAAAGAAAACATTGATTTGAAGTAGTAAACAGCTTTGTTACTGTTTCTAGGGTCAGAATGTGTGACAATCCAATGCATTTGACTAATTGTAAGAGTTTGGGATGAATTTGAAATGTTTAGACAACACTTAAACTTGTTTTATCCCAAAACAAGCTTAAGCCGAGAAAACTGGCTAAAACCGAGAAAAACTTAATTCGAAGCAGTAAACAGTTTTGTTACTGTTTATAGGGTCAATATATGTAACAATCCAATGCATTTGACTAATTATAAGAGTTCAGGTTGAATTTGGAATGTTTAGACAACACTTCTACCCATTTTGTCCCAAAACAGGCTAAAACTGAGAAAACATTGATTCAAAGCAGTAAACAGATTTGTTACTGTTTCTAGGTTCAGAATGTATAATAATCCAATGCAATTGACTAATTATAAGAGTTCGGGTTGAATTTGAAGTGTTTAGACAACAATTATACCCATTTTGTCCCGAAACAAGCTAAAACAAAGAAAACATTGATTTGAAGTAGTAAACAACTTTGTTACTGTTACTAGGGTCAGAATATGTAACAATCCAATGCATTCGACTAATTATAAGAGTTCGGGTTGAATTTGGAGTGTTTAGACAACACTTATACCCATTTTGTCCCGAAACAGGCTAAAACTGAGAAAATATTGATTCGAAGCAGTAAACAGTTTTGTTACTGTTTATAGGGTCAATATATGTAACAATCCAATGCATTTGACTAATTATAAGAGTTCAGGTTGAATTTGGAATGTTTAGACAACACATATACCCATTTTGTCCCGAAACAGGCTAAAACCAAGAAAACATTGATTCAAAGCAGTAAACAGATTTATTACTGTTTCTAGGGTCAGAATGTGTGACAATCCAATGCATTTGACTAATTTTAAGAGTTTGGGATGACTTTGAAGTGTTTAGACAACAATTATACCCATTTTGTCCCGAAACAAGCTAAAACAAAGAAAACATTGATTCGAAGTAGTAAACAGGTTTGTTACTGTTTCTGGGGTCAGAATGTGTGACAATCCAATGCATTTGACTAATTGTAAGAGTTTGGGATGAATTTGAAATGTTTAGACAACACTTAAACTTGTTTTATCCCAAAACAAGCTTAAGCCGAGAAAACAGGCTAAAACCGAGAAAACATTAATTCGAAGCAGTAAACAGTTTTGTTACTGTTTATAGGGTCACTATATGTAACAATCCAATGCATTTGAGTAATTATAAGAGTTCAGGTTGAATTTGGAATGTTTAGACAACACTTATACCCATTTTGTCCCAAAACAGGCTAAAACTGAGAAAACATTGATTCAAAACAGTAAACAGTTTTGTTACTGTTTATAGGGTCAATATATGTAACAATCCAATGCATTTGACTAATTATAAGAGTTCAGGTTGAATTTGGAATGTTTAGACAAGACTTATACCCATTTTGTCCCAAAACAGGCCAAAACAGAGGAAACATTGATTCGAAGCAGTAAACAGCTTTGTTACTGTTTCTAGGGTCAGAATGTGTGACAATCGAATGCATTTAAATAATTGTAAGAGTTTGGGATGAATTTTAAGTGTTTAGACAACACTTATACCCATTTTCTCCCGAAACATGCTAAAACCAAGAAAACATTGATTCAAAGCAGTAAACAGCTTTGCTACTGCTTCTAGGGTCAGAATATGTGACAATCCAATGCTCTTGACTAATTGTAAGAGTTTGGGATGAATTTGAAGTGTTTAGACAACAATTAAACTTGTTTTATACCAAAACAAACTTAAGCCGAGAAAACAGGCTAAAACCGAGAAAACATTAATTCGAAGCAGTAAACAGTTTTGTTACAGTTTATAGGGTTAATATATGTAACAATCCAATGCATTTGACTAATTATAAGAGTTCAGGTTGAATTTGGAATGTTTAGACAACACTTATACCCATTTTGTCCCAAAACAGGCTAAAACTGAGAAAACATTGATTCAAAGCAGTAAACAGCTTTGTTACTGTTTCTAGGGTCAGAATGTATAATAATCCAATGCAATTGACTAATTATAAGAGTTCGGGTTGAATTTGAAGTGTTTAGACAACAATTATACCCATTTTGTCCCGAAACAAGCTATAACCGAGAAAACATTGATTTGAAGTAGTAAACAGCTTTGTTACTGTTTCTAGGGTCAGAATGTGTGACAATCCAATGCATTTGACTAATTGTAAGAGTTTGGGATGAATTTGAAATGTTTAGACAACACTTAAACTTGTTTTATCCCAAAACAAGCTTAAGCCGAGAAAACTGGCTAAAACCGAGAAAAACTTAATTCGAAGCAGTAAACAGTTTTGTTACTGTTTATAGGGTCAATATATGTAACAATCCAATGCATTTGACTAATTATAAGAGTTCAGGTTGAATTTGGAATGTTTAGACAAGACTTATACCCATTTTGTCCCAAAACAGGCCAAAACAGAGAAAACATTGATTCGAAGCAGTAAACAGCTTTGTTACTGTTTCTAGGGTCAGAATGTGTGACAATCGAATGCATTTAAATAATTGTAAGAGTTTGGGATGAATTTTAAGTGTTTAGACAACACTTAAACCTCTTTTATCCCAAAACAAGCTTAAGCCGGGAAAACAGGCTAAAACCGAGAAAACATTGATTCAAAAAAGTAAACAGTTTTGTTACTGTTTATAGGGTCAATATATGTAACAATCCAATGCATTTGACTAATTATAAGAGTTCGGGTTGAATTTGGAGTGTTTAGACAACACTTATACCCATTTTGTCCCAAAACAGGCTAAAACTGAGAAAACATTGATTCAAAGCAGTAAACAGCTTTGTTACTGTTTCTAGGATAGGAATGTATAATAATCCAATGCAATTGACTAATTATAAGAGTTCGGGTTGAATTTGAAGTGTTTAGACAACAATTATACCCATTTTGTCCCGAAACAGGCTAAAACTGAGAAAATATTGATTCGAAGCAGTAAACAGTTTTGTTACTGTTTCTAGGGTCAGAATGTGTGACAGTCAAATGCATTTGAATAATTGTAAGAGTTTGGGATGAATTTGAAGTGTTTAGACAACACTTAAACCTCTTTTATCCCAAAACAAGCTTAAGCCGGGAAAACAGGCTAAAACCGAGAAAACATTGATTCAAAAAAGTAACCAGTTTTGTTACTGTTTATAGGGTCAATATATGTAACAATCCAATGCATTTGACTAATTATAAGAGTTCGGGTTGAATTTGGAGTGTTTAGACAACACTTATACCCATTTTGTTCCAAAACAGGCTAAAACTGAGAAAACATTGATTCAAAGCAGTAAACAGCTTTGTTACTGTTTCTAGGATAGGAATGTATAATAATCCAATGCAATTGACTAATTATAAGAGTTCGGGTTGAATTTGAAGTGTTTAGACAACAATTATACCCATTTTGTCCCGAAACAGGCTAAAACTGAGAAAATATTGATTCGAAGCAGTAAACAGTTTTGTTACTGTTTCTAGGGTCAGAATGTGTGACAGTCAAATGCATTTGAATAATTGTAAGAGTTTGGGATGAATTTGAAGTGTTTAGACAACACTTAAACCTCTTTTATCCCAAAACAAGCTTAAGCCGGGAAAACAGGCTAAAACCGAGAAAACATTGATTCAAAAAAGTAACCAGTTTTGTTACTGTTTATAGGGTCAATATATGTAACAATCCAATGCATTTGACTAATTATAAGAGTTCGGGTTGAATTTGGAGTGTTTAGACAACACTTATACCCATTTTGTCCCAAAACAGGCTAAAACTGAGAAAACATTGATTCAAAGCAGTAAACAGCTTTGTTACTGTTTCTAGGATAGGAATGTATAATAATCCAATGCAATTGACTAATTATAAGAGTTCGGGTTGAATTTGAAGTGTTTAGACAACAATTATACCCATTTTGTCCCGAAACAGGCTAAAACAGAGAAAACATTGATTTGAAGCAGTAAACAGCTTTGTTACTGTTTCTAGGGTCAGAATGTGTGACAGTCAAATGCATTTGAATAATTGTAAGAGTTTGGGATGAATTTGAAGTGTTTAGACAACACTTAAACCTCTTTTATCCCAAAACAAGCTTAAGCCGAGAAAACAGGCTAAAACCGAGAAAACATTAATTCGAAGCAGTAAACAGTTTTGTTACAGTTTATAGGGTCAATATATGTAACAATCCAATGCATTTGACTAATTATAAGAGTTCAGGTTGAATTTGGAATGTTTAGACAACACTTATACCCATTTTGTCCCAAAACAGGCTAAAACTGAGAAAACATTGATTCAAAGCAGTAAACAGGTTTGTTACTGTTTCTAGGGTCAGAATGTATAAGAATCCAATGCAATTGACTAATTATAAGAGTTCGGGTTGAATTTGAAGTGTTTAGACAACAATTATACCCATTTTGTCCCGAAACAAGCTATACCCGACAAAACATTGATTCGAAGCAGTAAACAGTTTTGTTACTGTTTCTAGGGTCAGAATGTGTGACAGTCAAATGCATTTGAATAATTGTAAGAGTTTGGGATGAATTTGAAGTGTTTAGACAACACTTAAACCTCTTTTATCCCAAAACAAGCTTAAGCCGGGAAAACAGGCTAAAACCGAGAAAACATTGATTCAAAAAAGTAAACAGTTTTGTTACTGTTTATAGGGTCAATATATGTAACAATCCAATGCATTTGACTAATTATAAGAGTTCGGGTTGAATTTGGAGTGTTTAGACAACACTTATACCCATTTTGTCCCAAAACAGGCTAAAACTGAGAAAACATTGATTCAAAGCAGTAAACAGCTTTGTTACTGTTTCTAGGATAGGAATGTATAATAATCCAATGCAATTGACTAATTATAAGAGTTTGGGTTGAATTTGAAGTGTTTAGACAACAATTATACCCATTTTGTCCCGAAACAGGCTAAAACAGAGAAAACATTGATTTGAAACAGTAAACAGCTTTGTTACTGTTTCTAGGGTCAGAATGTGTGACAGTCAAATGAATTTGAATAATTGTAAGAGTTTGGGATGAATTTGAAGTGTTTAGACAACACTTAAACCTCTTTTATCCCAAAACAAGCTTAAGCCGAGAAAACATGCTAAAACCGAGAAAACATTGATTCGAAGCAGTAAACAGTTTTGTTACTGTTTATAGGGTCAATATATGTAACGATCCAATGCATTTGACTAATTATGAGAGTTCGGGTTGAATTTGGAATGTTTAGACAACACATATACCCATTTTGTCCCGAAACAGGCTAAAACCAAGAAAACATTGATTCAAAGCAGTAAACAGATTTGTTACTGTTTCTAGGGTCAGAATGTATAATAATCCAATGCAATTGACTAATTATAAGAGTTCGGGTTGAATTTGAAGTGTTTAGACAACAATATTAGAATGTACCAAGGAGGAGAGAGGAGAGGCCGGTAAGGCCGAGCCTTGGAAGAAGAGAAGAAAGGCCGGAAAGGCCATGTAAAGGCCGGTAAGGCCATGTCCGTGTCCGTGAGCGACCATGTACCGTGTCCGGTACCATGTACCGTGTCCGTGAACGGACCCATGTCCGGTGAGCGGCCAGTTAGGCCGTGAACACATTGAAGAGAAGGCCCGTCCGTACAGGCCCGTCCGTACAGGCCCGTCCGTACAGGCCCGTCCGTACGATGAAGAGAAGGCCCGTCCGTACAATGAAGAGAAGGCCCGTCCGTACGGTCTCGGCCCTTAGGCCTGCGCTCGGTCCAGTAGATAGAGAGGCCGAGTTTGAGAGGAGGAAAGCGAGGCCCTACAAGAGAGAGAGGCTTATGGGAAGATCACATGTGCCCTTGGTTGGTGAAGGAAGGAAAGGTCACTCTCACCAACACCAAATCGAGAATGTCACTTTCATCACTCTCTTCTTCTCTCTAACGGTCATATGACCTTGTATTCTCCTATATTAAGCTTTGTATTTCACCTCATATGTAACACAACACAACAATCTAATTAGAAGAGAATCCGATTTCCCCTCTCTACTTGTGTTCTTGTTCATATTCACAATGTAGATTGTTTAGGTGATTAGCGGTTAGGGGCTGCCCTTATGGCAGCCTAATTCTCTTCTCAAACCCACCTAAACTCTTCTTTATTTACTGCTTTACTTAGCCTAGATTACTGATTCTAATCCTCCTTCTCCTAAGTACACAAACTCTAAGTGTTGTGATACTAGAAGGGGATAGTCTCAAACTAGTGCTTCTCCTAGGTAGGATCCGCTTACTCTCTAGTATTTGGGTTCTATTTAGCTAGTTTATGGGGAGTTCATCACAAGTTGATGTTCTCTCCTCCCCCTTGAGAATGGGTTAGTTTGTTGTGGGTAAAGGGGGATTCATTCACCAAGTGTTTGTCTACCCTCTCTTGTGAGCTTTGTCTCATAAATCCCAACATGGTATCAGAGCAGGCTCTGTTCTTGGTGACTCAAACTCGTTCTCAAGTTGGTTCTCTTAGGAGTTAGCTTAATTAAAGTTTTAATCCTAGCCTAGGTGTTAAATCGCTTAGCTTAGTTTCTTTAAAACTTTAATTTTGCTTTTGTTGTTAAATCGATTCTCTAGCAGCTCAATGTTGAGTAAGCTTGGTCTTGGGTCTTTGTAGAGTTCATAGACCAAGTGTGTGAAAGAAATCGATTTTAAAACCTCATCCTTAGGCTTCACCGATTGGGTAAAAGCTTGGGTTTAAATTGAGGTGGTGATGAACCAAGGAGCAAATTGTTCTTGTTCTTGGTAAGGATTCACGTGTTTTTAGGCTTGTATAGAGCCACGAAATCCTTAGGATTTTTCCTAGGATTCTCTTAAGATTTAGTTAATTTTCCTTTAAAGGTTTAATTTTGCTTTTGTTAAATTTCCTTTAAAGTTTAATTACTAAATCACTTCTTCTTCTTCTCAAGGTTGAGAAAGCTTTGTTTCTGGTCATATGGTGTGTCCAGGTTCGAGTTTGAGGAAGAGAGAGACTTTATTTTAGCATGTAGAGCCCGCTTGGTCAAATAGATTCAAGTTGGTCCAAGATGCATTCTTTTAACCGTTGGACAATAGGCTGTTCCAAAGGCTTTTGTTGTTTCTTCTTTGCTTGGGACCACGAAAAACATCTTCTATATGTTATCTTCGTGGATCTAAAGCCTTAATCTCTTGAAGAACACTTGTTTAAGTGATTCTACAAGGAGTTTTGTTGTTAAACCTTTGGAGAAACTAATTTTCCATAAGGTCCATTGAATTTCAGCCATTAAAGCACCAAGAGTTTGTCTTCTTGGTTGTTCCTGGCTGTCACAGCTTCCGCAAACTCAAGAAAACAGAGTCTAACTCTGTCCATAGGAACTCTTGAGCTCTACTCTACTCTCCATTCATCTTATACTACCGCCTATACTCTCCCTTATACTCTCACTTTCTATACTCTTGGTTACTGATTCTCTGTTCTCTATTTATACTCTTACTTATTCTCTAAATTCTATTTTATTTTTCAGTAATATTCTCTATACTCTAATCTCTAACAATCTCTTGTTCAGAATCTGTTCCATTGAATTTTGGTTTCAGTTTCAGCATTGAGGATTGTGTGGAGCTCGCTCACTATCTCAAGAAGAAGAAGTGGCGAGGTTGAAGGCTACAAGATAGCCATGTAAGAGCGCAGCACAATGCCTGGAGTTAGAACCAAGGGCCACCAAGTCTTTGTTAAGCTGGTGGAAGGTGATGAATCAGTCCAAGAGCATGTGTGTTAGTGCCAAGTTGTTGATCGGATGTGCACAATGGTCTTTAGGAAAGGTGATGCACAAGGTTTCAACTGTTGATTGGATGTGCACAAGAACGGTGATGCACAAGGCTTCAACTGAGGTGATGAGGTTTCAGCCCATCATCAAGTAAAGGTTACGGGGGAGATCAAGTGACTTCAGACCGTACCTCACAGATTCTGCTCGGCCACAAGCAAAAGTCTTTACTTAAAGCTCAGCCGAAGCGTCTCAAAGATCGACTCGGACGAAACCCTTCCACTGCGATTCAGCTTCCGCGTTCTTCACCAAAGTTCTAGACCACAGAGTTATCTTGCCAGTGGAAGTGAAATCATACCATTCCGAGTAGCCGATCAAAAGTTATGCCCGATTCAGTGGGCATATATCAGTCAGTAGCGGTCTCAAGAAGAGAGGTCAAAACCGCAACAATGATCAACACTCTCTCCCTCCTATTCATAAAAACACCAAAAGGCTGTGCTCTAAACCCTACTCTCTTTAAATTCCTAATTATTTTTAGTTCCATTGCTAGTCTTTACACTTCCATATGATTTTTCTTAAATTGTCACACTTATAGAAATTGTCTTTGATATTCCTCATAGCATACACTTACACTTTTCTTCTTTATCACTTGTTTAAAGGGTAAAGGAGACTATGAGAGCCTCAAAGAAATTCTAAAGGTGCAAGGATGGAGATCATAAGGAAGGTGCCAAAGGCAAGGTGGGCTAAGGAGAAGTAGCGGTTCAAATAATGAAGAGAAGAGAGCTGGTTCTTTTTAAACCAAGGTCAAGGGACATCATGGATAGTGGAGGCTATACTCTTTTTCCCTTTAACAAAGTTTTATCCCAAGAGGTTTTCTTTGTTGAGGTTTTTAATGAGGTAGACTACACTACTCCACCCTTGATCTTTGGTCCCCATGGTGTCCCACCGATCAAGCGTGCGGGGGAGTATTAGAATGTACCAAGGAGGAGAGAGGAGAGGCCGGTAAGGCCGAGCCTTGGAAGAAGAGAAGAAAGGCCGGAAAGGCCATGTAAAGGCCGGTAAGGCCATGTCCGTGTCCGTGAGCGACCATGTACCGTGTCCGGTACCATGTACCGTGTCCGTGAACGGACCCATGTCCGGTGAGCGGCCAGTTAGGCCGTGAACACATTGAAGAGAAGGCCCGTCCGTACAAGCCCGTCCGTACAGGCCCGTCCGTACAGGCCCGTCCGTACGATGAAGAGAAGGCCCGTCCGTACAATGAAGAGAAGGCCCGTCCGTACGGTCTCGGCCCTTAGGCCTGCGCTCGGTCCAGTAGATAGAGAGGCCGAGTTTGAGAGGAGGAAAGCGAGGCCCTACAAGAGAGAGAGGCTTATGGGAAGATCACATGTGCCCTTGGTTGGTGAAGGAAGGAAAGGTCACTCTCACCAACACCAAATCGAGAATGTCACTTTCATCACTCTCTTCTTCTCTCTAACGGTCATATGACCTTGTATTCTCCTATATTAAGCTTTGTATTTCACCTCATATGTAACACAACACAACAATCTAATTAGAAGAGAATCCGATTTCCCCTCTCTACTTGTGTTCTTGTTCATATTCACAATGTAGATTGTTTAGGTGATTAGCGGTTAGGGGCTGCCCTTATGGCAGCCTAATTCTCTTCTCAAACCCACCTAAACTCTTCTTTATTTACTGCTTTACTTAGCCTAGATTACTGATTCTAATCCTCCTTCTCCTAAGTACACAAACTCTAAGTGTTGTGATACTAGAAGGGGATAGTCTCAAACTAGTGCTTCTCCTAGGTAGGATCCGCTTACTCTCTAGTATTTGGGTTCTATTTAGCTAGTTTATGGGGAGTTCATCACAAGTTGATGTTCTCTCCTCCCCCTTGAGAATGGGTTAGTTTGTTGTGGGTAAAGGGGGATTCATTCACCAAGTGTTTGTCTACCCTCTCTTGTGAGCTTTGTCTCATAAATCCCAACAAATTGGAGGTAAAGGTAGGCATAAAGAAAGCTTTTGAGGTTTTATCAAATAGTTTCAAGTCCCCTATTCCCTTTACTGGTATTTGTTCTCCATTTGCAATAACAACATTTCCTAAGGCCGGTTTTATGTTGTCAATTAAACTAGGGTTACTAATCATATGATGTGAGGCTCCCGAGTCAATAACAAGCGATTTGCTAGGCCTAGAAGTAAAGAAAGAGATACCAGACTCCTTGAGTGAAGCAATGGAGCGGATGAGAGCCTCAAGGTCTGACTTCCTCACCACATCTCCGTAGGCTGCGGTCATGGCCACCTCATCTCCCTGCTTTGATGATCCGGCTCCTTTATCGCTAACCGCTTCCTTTGAGAGGTTGGCTTTGAACTTGGCCGGCTTGAGATGAGGATGGAGAACCCAGCACTTGTCTTTCAGATGACCCCGCTTCTTGCAGTGGTCGCACACCAACAACTTCCTCTCCTCTTGCTTGTACATTCCTTTGTTGGCCGAAGCAAGCTCCCCCTTGCCGCTAAACAAATCAAGGGATCCTTGCTCTTTCTGAATTTGGGAGCAAATATCTTCAAAGGAGGGGAGCTTCTCTGCCCTTAGGATGTGCTTCAAGAGGTCGTTGAAGGACGGGTTCAAGGTAAGTAGGAGTCCGAAGACTTTGTCTTGCTCCTTTCTTTCGTTTAGCACACTTGCCTCAAGTGTACTTGGCCGCAACATGTCAAGCTCGGACCATAGTGCACGGAACTTACCAAGATGCTTAGTGAACTCCACATCATCTTGGTTAAGATCATTTATGGCCTTCTTGACCTCAAAGACTCTAGTCATGTTAGAGACATTACCATACACGCCTTTAAGTGTTTCCCACAGTTCCTTGGCCGTCTCGCAATATGAGTAGGCCTCAAGGATAGGCGTGTCCAGAGAGTTTTGGAGAACAGATAGGACAACTTGGTCTTCTTGGAACCATTTGGCCTTCCTCTCGCTCTCTTCCTCCGCTTCCGCCTCGGAAGCGTCCTCTCCTTTGGGGTTTTTCTTTGGGACATAGTCGGACTCGACATGACTCCAAAGGCCACGACCTCCAAGGGCGGTTCTTGTGGTTCTTGTCCACAGCAAGTAGTTTGTCCCCTTTAGGACAACCGGTGAAACAATGGGCTTGGCGTTTTCCATGGTCGGATTTCTATGGACCGATGGGTAAAGCTTTTACCCGGAGAATAAAAGAGATGCGAGTAAGAAGAAACGAAGATAAGGAGACTAGAGTGTAGAAATGAGTAGGAGAATGAGATTAGACTGTAGAGAATCGAAGAACTTGCTCTGATACCATGTAAGACTTTGTAGAATAAAGAAGAGAATCAAGAGATTGATGAGAGATATCGGTAGACAAAGAGAATGAGGAAGAAGAAAAGATTAGGTTATTGTTCCGTAAACAGCTTTGCTACTGCTTCTAGGGTCAGAATATGTGACAATCCAATGCTCTTAACTAATTGTAAGAGTTTGGGATGAATTTGAAGTGTTTAGACAACAATTAAACTTGTTTTATCCCAAAACAAGCTTAAGCCGAGAAAACAGGCTAAAACCGAGAAAACATTAATTCGAAGCAGTAAACAGTTTTGTTACAGTTTATAGGGTCAATATATGTAACAATCCAATGCATTTGACTAATTATAAGAGTTCAGGTTGAATTTGGAATGTTTAGACAACACTTATACCCATTTTGTCCCAAAACAGGCTAAAACTGAGAAAACATTGATTCAAAGCAGTAAACAGCTTTGTTATTGTTTCTAGGGTCAGAATGTATAAGAATCCAATGCAATTGACTAATTATAAGAGTTCGGGTTGAATTTGAAGTGTTTAGACAACAATTATACCCATTTTGTCCCGAAACAAGCTATAACCGACAAAACATTGATTTGAAGTAGTAAACAGATTTGTTACTGTTTCTAGGGTCAAAATGTGTGACAATCCAATGCATTTGACTAATTTTAAGAGTTTGGGATGAATTTGAAGTGTTTAGACAACAATTATACCCATTTTGTCCCGAAACAAGCTAAAACAAAGAAAACATTGATTTGAAGTAGTAAACAGCTTTGTTACTGTTTCTAGGGTCAGAATGTGTGACAATCCAATGCATTTGACTAATTGTAAGAGTTTGGGATGAATTTGAAATGTTTAGACAACACTTAAACTTGTTTTATCCCAAAACAAGCTTAAGCCGAGAAAACAGGCTAAAACCGAGAAAAACTTAATTCGAAGCAGTAAACAGTTTTGTTACTGTTTATAGGGTCAATATATGTAACAATCCAATGCATTTGACTAATTATAAGAGTTCAGGTTGAATTTGGAATGTTTAGACAACACTTCTACCCATTTTGTCCCAAAACAGGCTAAAACTGAGAAAACATTGATTCAAAGCAGTAAACAGATTTGTTACTGTTTCTAGGTTCAGAATGTATAATAATCCAATGCAATTGACTAATTATAAGAGTTCGGGTTGAATTTGAAGTGTTTAGACAACAATTATACCCATTTTGTCCCGAAACAAGCTAAAACAAAGAAAACATTGATTTGAAGTAGTAAACAACTTTGTTACTGTTACTAGGGTCTGAATATGTAACAATCCAATGCATTCGACTAATTATAAGAGTTCGGGTTGAATTTGGAGTGTTTAGACAACACTTATACCCTGTCCCGAAACAGGCTAAAACTGAGAAAATATTGATTCGAAGCAGTAAACAGTTTTGTTACTGTTTATAGGGTCAATATATGTAACAATCCAATGCATTTGACTAATTATAAGAGTTCAGGTTGAATTTGGAATGTTTAGACAACACATATACCCATTTTGTCCCGAAACAGGCTAAAACCAAGAAAACATTGATTCAAAGCAGTAAACAGATTTGTTACTGTTTCTAGGGTCAGAATGTATAATAATCCAATGCAATTGACTAATTATAAGAGTTCGGGTTGAATTTGAAGTGTTTAGACAACAATTATACCCATTTTGTCCCGAAACAAGCTATAACCGAGAAAACATTGATTTGAAGTAGTAAACAGCTTTGTTACTGTTTCTAGGGTCAAAATGTGTGACAATCCAATGCATTTGACTAATTTTAAGAGTTTGGGATGAATTTGAAGTGTTTAGACAACAATTATACCCATTTTGTCCCGAAACAAGCTAAAACAAAGAAAACATTGATTTGAAGTAGTAAACAGCTTTGTTACTGTTTCTAGGGTCAGAATGTGTGACAATCCAATGCATTTGACTAATTGTAAGAGTTTGGGATGAATTTGAAATGTTTAGACAACACTTAAACTTGTTTTATCCCAAAACAAGCTTAAGCCGAGAAAACTGGCTAAAACCGAGAAAAACATAATTCGAAGCAGTAAACAGTTTTGTTACTGTTTATAGGGTCAATATATGTAACAATCCAATGCATTTGACTAATTATAAGAGTTCGGGTTGAATTTGGAGTGTTTAGACAACACTTATACCCATTTTTCCCAAAACAGGCAAAAACCAAGAAAACATTGATTCAAAGCAGTAAACAGCTTTGCTACTGCTTCTAGGGTCAGAATATGTGACAATCCAATGCTCTTAACTAATTGTAAGAGTTTGGGATGAATTTGAAGTGTTTAGACAACAATTAAACTTGTTTTATCCCAAAACAAGCTTAAGCCGAGAAAACAGGCTAAAACCGAGAAAACATTAATTCGAAGCAGTAAACAGTTTTGTTACAGTTTATAGGGTCAATATATGTAACAATCCAATGCATTTGACTAATTATAAGAGTTCAGGTTGAATTTGGAATGTTTAGACAACACTTATACCCATTTTGTCCCAAAACAGGCTAAAACTGAGAAAACATTGATTCAAAGCAGTAAACAGCTTTGTTACTGTTTCTAGGGTCAGAATGTATAAGAATCCAATGCAATTGACTAATTATAAGAGTTCGGGTTGAATTTGAAGTGTTTAGACAACAATTATACCCATTTTGTCCCGAAACAAGCTATAACCGACAAAACATTGATTTGAAGTAGTAAACAGATTTGTTACTGTTTCTAGGGTCAAAATGTGTGACAATCCAATGCATTTGACTAATTTTAAGAGTTTGGGATGAATTTGAAGTGTTTAGACAACAATTATACCCATTTTGTCCCGAAACAAGCTAAAACAAAGAAAACATTGATTTGAAGTAGTAAACAGCTTTGTTACTGTTTCTAGGGTCAGAATGTGTGACAATCCAATGCATTTGACTAATTTTAAGAGTTTGGGATGAATTTGAAGTGTTTAGACAACAATTATACCCATTTTGTCCCGAAACAAGCTAAAACAAAGAAAACATTGATTTGAAGTAGTAAATAGCTTTGTTACTGTTTCTAGGGTCAGAATGTGTGACAATCCAATGCATTTGACTAATTGTAAGAGTTTGGGATGAATTTGAAATGTTTAGACAACACTTAAACTTGTTTTATCCCAAAACAAGCTTAAGCCGAGAAAACTGGCTAAAACCGAGAAAAACTTAATTCGAAGCAGTAAACAGTTTTGTTACTGTTTATAGGGTCAATATATGTAACAATCCAATGCATTTGACTAATTATAAGAGTTCAGGTTGAATTTGGAATGTTTAGACAACACTTCTACCCATTTTGTCCCAAAACAGGCTAAAACTGAGAAAACATTGATTCAAAGCAGTAAACAGATTTGTTACTGTTTCTAGGTTCAGAATGTATAATAATCCAATGCAATTGACTAATTATAAGAGTTCGGGTTGAATTTGAAGTGTTTAGACAACAATTATACCCATTTTGTCCCGAAACAAGCTAAAACAAAGAAAACATTGATTTGAAGTAGTAAACAACTTTGTTACTGTTACTAGGGTCTGAATATGTAACAATCCAATGCATTCGACTAATTATAAGAGTTCGGGTTGAATTTGGAGTGTTTAGACAACACTTATACCCTGTCCCGAAACAGGCTAAAACTGAGAAAATATTGATTCGAAGCAGTAAACAGTTTTGTTACTGTTTATAGGGTCAATATATGTAACAATCCAATGCATTTGACTAATTATAAGAGTTCAGGTTGAATTTGGAATGTTTAGACAACACATATACCCATTTTGTCCCGAAACAGGCTAAAACCAAGAAAACATTGATTCAAAGCAGTAAACAGATTTGTTACTGTTTCTAGGGTCAGAATGTATAATAATCCAATGCAATTGACTAATTATAAGAGTTCGGGTTGAATTTGAAGTGTTTAGACAACAATTATACCCATTTTGTCCCGAAACAAGCTATAACCGAGAAAACATTGATTTGAAGTAGTAAACAGCTTTGTTACTGTTTCTAGGGTCAAAATGTGTGACAATCCAATGCATTTGACTAATTTTAAGAGTTTGGGATGAATTTGAAGTGTTTAGACAACAATTATACCCATTTTGTCCCGAAACAAGCTAAAACAAAGAAAACATTGATTTGAAGTAGTAAACAGCTTTGTTACTGTTTCTAGGGTCAGAATGTGTGACAATCCAATGCATTTGACTAATTGTAAGAGTTTGGGATGAATTTGAAATGTTTAGACAACACTTAAACTTGTTTTATCCCAAAACAAGCTTAAGCCGAGAAAACTGGCTAAAACCGAGAAAAACATAATTCGAAGCAGTAAACAGTTTTGTTACTGTTTATAGGGTCAATATATGTAACAATCCAATGCATTTGACTAATTATAAGAGTTCGGGTTGAATTTGGAGTGTTTAGACAACACTTATACCCATTTTTCCCAAAACAGGCAAAAACCAAGAAAACATTGATTCAAAGCAGTAAACAGCTTTGCTACTGCTTCTAGGGTCAGAATATGTGACAATCCAATGCTCTTAACTAATTGTAAGAGTTTGGGATGAATTTGAAGTGTTTAGACAACAATTAAACTTGTTTTATCCCAAAACAAGCTTAAGCCGAGAAAACAGGCTAAAACCGAGAAAACATTAATTCGAAGCAGTAAACAGTTTTGTTACAGTTTATAGGGTCAATATATGTAACAATCCAATGCATTTGACTAATTATAAGAGTTCAGGTTGAATTTGGAATGTTTAGACAACACTTATACCCATTTTGTCCCAAAACAGGCTAAAACTGAGAAAACATTGATTCAAAGCAGTAAACAGCTTTGTTACTGTTTCTAGGGTCAGAATGTATAAGAATCCAATGCAATTGACTAATTATAAGAGTTCGGGTTGAATTTGAAGTGTTTAGACAACAATTATACCCATTTTGTCCCGAAACAAGCTATAACCGACAAAACATTGATTTGAAGTAGTAAACAGATTTGTTACTGTTTCTAGGGTCAAAATGTGTGACAATCCAATGCATTTGACTAATTTTAAGAGTTTGGGATGAATTTGAAGTGTTTAGACAACAATTATACCCATTTTGTCCCGAAACAAGCTAAAACAAAGAAAACATTGATTTGAAGTAGTAAACAGCTTTGTTACTGTTTCTAGGGTCAGAATGTGTGACAATCCAATGCATTTGACTAATTTTAAGAGTTTGGGATGAATTTGAAGTGTTTAGACAACAATTATACCCATTTTGTCCCGAAACAAGCTAAAACAAAGAAAACATTGATTTGAAGTAGTAAATAGCTTTGTTACTGTTTCTAGGGTCAGAATGTGTGACAATCCAATGCATTTGACTAATTGTAAGAGTTTGGGATGAATTTGAAATGTTTAGACAACACTTAAACTTGTTTTATCCCAAAACAAGCTTAAGCCGAGAAAACTGGCTAAAACCGAGAAAAACTTAATTCCAAGCAGTAAACAGTTTTGTTACTGTTTATAGGGTCAATATATGTAACAATCCAATGCATTTGACTAATTATAAGAGTTCAGGTTGAATTTGGAATGTTTAGACAACACTTCTACCCATTTTGTCCCAAAACAGGCTAAAACTGAGAAAACATTGATTCAAAGCAGTAAACAGATTTGTTACTGTTTCTAGGTTCAGAATGTATAATAATCCAATGCAATTGACTAATTATAAGAGTTCGGGTTGAATTGGAAGTGTTTAGACAACAATTATACCCATTTTGTCCCGAAACAAGCTAAAACAAAGAAAACATTGATTTGAAGTAGTAAACAACTTTGTTACTGTTACTAGGGTCAGAATATGTAACAATCCAATGCATTCGACTAATTATAAGAGTTCGGGTTGAATTTGGAGTGTTTAGACAACACTTATACCCATTTTGTCCCGAAACAAGCTAAAACAAAGAAAACATTGATTTGAAGTAGTAAACAGCTTTGTTACTGTTTCTATTGTCAGAATGTGTGACACTCCAATGCATTTGACTAATTGTAAGAGTTTGGGATGAATTTGAAATGTTTAGACAACACTTAAACTTGTTTTATCCCAAAACAAGCTTAAGCCGAGAAAACAGGCTAAAACCGAGAAAAACTTAATTCGAAGCAGTAAACAGTTTTGTTACTGTTTATAGGGTCAATATATGTAACAATCCAATGCATTTGACTAATTATAAGAGTTCAGGTTGAATTTGGAATGTTTAGACAACACTTCTACCCATTTTGTCCCAAAACAGGCTAAAACTGAGAAAACATTGATTCAAAGCAGTAAACAGATTTGTTACTGTTTCTAGGTTCAGAATGTATAATAATCCAATGCAATTGACTAATTATAAGAGTTCGGGTTGAATTTGAAGTGTTTAGACAACAATTATACCCATTTTGTCCCGAAACAAGCTAAAACAAAGAAAACATTGATTTGAAGTAGTAAACAACTTTGTTACTGTTACTAGGGTCTGAATATGTAACAATCCAATGCATTCGACTAATTATAAGAGTTCGGGTTGAATTTGGAGTGTTTAGACAACACTTATACCCTGTCCCGAAACAGGCTAAAACTGAGAAAATATTGATTCGAAGCAGTAAACAGTTTTGTTACTGTTTATAGGGTCAATATATGTAACAATCCAATGCATTTGACTAATTATAAGAGTTCAGGTTGAATTTGGAATGTTTAGACAACACATATACCCATTTTGTCCCGAAACAGGCTAAAACCAAGAAAACATTGATTCAAAGCAGTAAACAGATTTGTTACTGTTTCTAGGGTCAGAATGTATAATAATCCAATGCAATTGACTAATTATAAGAGTTCGGGTTGAATTTGAAGTGTTTAGACAACAATTATACCCATTTTGTCCCGAAACAAGCTATAACCGAGAAAACATTGATTTGAAGTAGTAAACAGCTTTGTTACTGTTTCTAGGGTCAAAATGTGTGACAATCCAATGCATTTGACTAATTTTAAGAGTTTGGGATGAATTTGAAGTGTTTAGACAACAATTATACCCATTTTGTCCCGAAACAAGCTAAAACAAAGAAAACATTGATTTGAAGTAGTAAACAGCTTTGTTACTGTTTCTAGGGTCAGAATGTGTGACAATCCAATGCATTTGACTAATTGTAAGAGTTTGGGATGAATTTGAAATGTTTAGACAACACTTAAACTTGTTTTATCCCAAAACAAGCTTAAGCCGAGAAAACTGGCTAAAACCGAGAAAAACATAATTCGAAGCAGTAAACAGTTTTGTTACTGTTTATAGGGTCAATATATGTAACAATCCAATGCATTTGACTAATTATAAGAGTTCGGGTTGAATTTGGAGTGTTTAGACAACACTTATACCCATTTTTCCCAAAACAGGCAAAAACCAAGAAAACATTGATTCAAAGCAGTAAACAGCTTTGCTACTGCTTCTAGGGTCAGAATATGTGACAATCCAATGCTCTTAACTAATTGTAAGAGTTTGGGATGAATTTGAAGTGTTTAGACAACAATTAAACTTGTTTTATCCCAAAACAAGCTTAAGCCGAGAAAACAGGCTAAAACCGAGAAAACATTAATTCGAAGCAGTAAACAGTTTTGTTACAGTTTATAGGGTCAATATATGTAACAATCCAATGCATTTGACTAATTATAAGAGTTCAGGTTGAATTTGGAATGTTTAGACAACACTTATACCCATTTTGTCCCAAAACAGGCTAAAACTGAGAAAACATTGATTCAAAGCAGTAAACAACTTTGTTACTGTTTCTAGGGTCAGAATGTATAAGAATCCAATGCAATTGACTAATTATAAGAGTTCGGGTTGAATTTGAAGTGTTTAGACAACAATTATACCCATTTTGTCCCGAAACAAGCTATAACCGACAAAACATTGATTTGAAGTAGTAAACAGATTTGTTACTGTTTCTAGGGTCAAAATGTGTGACAATCCAATGCATTTGACTAATTTTAAGAGTTTGGGATGAATTTGAAGTGTTTAGACAACAATTATACCCATTTTGTCCCGAAACAAGCTAAAACAAAGAAAACATTGATTTGAAGTAGTAAACAGCTTTGTTACTGTTTCTAGGGTCAGAATGTGTGACAATCCAATGCATTTGACTAATTTTAAGAGTTTGGGATGAATTTGAAGTGTTTAGACAACAATTATACCCATTTTGTCCCGAAACAAGCTAAAACAAAGAAAACATTGATTTGAAGTAGTAAATAGCTTTGTTACTGTTTCTAGGGTCAGAATGTGTGACAATCCAATGCATTTGACTAATTGTAAGAGTTTGGGATGAATTTGAAATGTTTAGACAACACTTAAACTTGTTTTATCCCAAAACAAGCTTAAGCCGAGAAAACTGGCTAAAACCGAGAAAAACTTAATTCGAAGCAGTAAACAGTTTTGTTACTGTTTATAGGGTCAATATATGTAACAATCCAATGCATTTGACTAATTATAAGAGTTCAGGTTGAATTTGGAATGTTTAGACAACACTTCTACCCATTTTGTCCCAAAACAGGCTAAAACTGAGAAAACATTGATTCAAAGCAGTAAACAGATTTGTTACTTTTTCTAGGTTCAGAATGTATAATAATCCAATGCAATTGACTAATTATAAGAGTTCGGGTTGAATTGGAAGTGTTTAGACAACAATTATACCCATTTTGTCCCGAAACAAGCTAAAACAAAGAAAACATTGATTTGAAGTAGTAAACAACTTTGTTACTGTTACTAGGGTCAGAATATGTAACAATCCAATGCATTCGACTAATTATAAGAGTTCGGGTTGAATTTGGAGTGTTTAGACAACACTTATACCCATTTTGTCCCGAAACAAGCTAAAACAAAGAAAACATTGATTTGAAGTAGTAAACAGCTTTGTTACTGTTTCTATTGTCAGAATGTGTGACACTCCAATGCATTTGACTAATTGTAAGAGTTTGGGATGAATTTAAAATGTTTAGACAACACTTAAACTTGTTTTATCCCAAAACAAGCTTAAGCCGAGAAAACAGGCTAAAATCGAGAAAACATTAATTCGAAGCAGTAAACAGTTTTGTTACTGTTTATAGGGTCATTATATGTAACAATCCAATGCATTTGACTAATTATAAGAGTTCAGGTTGAATTTGGAATGTTTAGACAACACATATACCCATTTTGTCCCGAAACAGGCTAAAACCAAGAAAACATTGATTCAAAGCAGTAAACAGATTTGTTACTGTTTCTAGGGTCAGAATGTATAATAATCCAATGCAATTGACTAATTATAAGAGTTCGGGTTGAATTTGAAGTGTTTAGACAACAATTATACCCATTTTGTCCCGAAACAAGCTATAACCGAGAAAACATTGATTTGAAGTAGTAAACAGCTTTGTTACTGTTTCTAGGGTCAAAATGTGTGACAATCCAATGCATTTGACTAATTTTAAGAGTTTGGGATGAATTTGAAGTGTTTAGACAACAATTATACCCATTTTGTCCCGAAACAAGCTAAAACAAAGAAAACATTGATTTGAAGTAGTAAACAGCTTTGTTACTGTTTCTAGGGTCAGAATGTGTGACAATCCAATGCATTTGACTAATTGTAAGAGTTTGGGATGAATTTGAAATGTTTAGACAACACTTAAACTTGTTTTATCCCAAAACAAGCTTAAGCCGAGAAAACTGGCTAAAACCGAGAAAAACTTAATTCGAAGCAGTAAACAGTTTTGTTACTGTTTATAGGGTCTATATATGTAACAATCCAATGCATTTGACTAATTATAAGAGTTCAGGTTGAATTTGGAATGTTTAGACAACACTTATACCCATTTTGTCCCAAAACAGGCAAAAACTGAGAAAACATTGATTCAAAGCAGTAAACAGCTTTGTTACTGTTTCTAGGGTCAGAATGTATAATAATCCAATGCAATTGACTAATTATAAGAGTTCGGGTTGAATTGGAAGTGTTTAGACAACAATTATACCCATTTTGTCCCGAAACAAGCTAAAACAAAGAAAACATTGATTTGAAGTAGTAAATAGCTTTGTTACTGTTTCTAGGGTCAGAATGTGTGACAATCCAATGCATTTGACTAATTGTAAGAGTTTGGGATGAATTTGAAATGTTTAGACAACACTTAAACTTGTTTTATCCCAAAACAAGCTTAAGCCGAGAAAACTGGCTAAAACCGAGAAAAACTTAATTCGAAGCAGTAAACAGTTTTGTTACTGTTTATAGGGTCAATATATGTAACAATCCAATGCATTTGACTAATTATAAGAGTTCAGGTTGAATTTGGAATGTTTAGACAACACTTCTACCCATTTTGTCCCAAAACAGGCTAAAACTGAGAAAACATTGATTCAAAGTATTAGTATATAAGAAGGAGAAGAGGGAGTGAGGCCGGTGAGGCCGAGCCGTGGAAGAAGAGAAGAAAGGCCGGAAAGGCCATGTAAAGGCCGGTAAGGCCATGTACCGTGTCCGGTACCATGTACCGTGTCCGTGAACGGACCCATGTCCGGTGAGCGGCCAGTTAGGCCGTGAACACATTGAAGAGAAGGCCCGTCCGTACAGGCCCGTCCGTACAGGCCCGTCCGTACAGGCCCGTCCGTACGATGAAGAGAAGGCCCGTCCGTACGGTCGTGCTCTTAGGGCTGCTCTCGGTCCATGTGATGGAAAGGCCGAAGTTTGAGTGGCTTAGGAGAAGGAAAACGAGGCCTTACAAGAGAGAGAGGCCCATCTCACAAGGAAAAGGAAGGAAGGGAGAAGATTCACGTGAGCGTTTGGTGAAGGAAGGAAGTCGCTTTCACCAAGTTGAATTGAGAACGTCCCTATCACCTTCTTCTTCTCTCTTTGTGTCTAACGGTCATATGACCTTCTTCTCCTATATTAATGTATAATCTCTCATATGTAAAACATATCACAATATTATTCAATAGAAGAGAAACCGATTTCCTCTCTATACTTGTGTTCTTGTTTCATATTAACAATGTAGAGAGTTTAGGATTAGCGGTTAGGGGCTGCCCTTAAGGCAGCCTATTCTCTTCTCAAATCCACCTAAACTCTTCTTATTTACTGCTTTACTTAGCCTAGATTACTGATTCTTAATCCTCCTTCTCCTAAGTACACAAACTCTAAGTGTTGTGATACTAGAAGAGGATAAGTCTCAAACTAGTGCTTCTCCTAGTTAGGATCCGCTTACTCTCTAGTATTTGGGTTCTATCTAGCTTGTTTATGGGGAGTTCATCACAAGTTGATGTTCTCTCCTCCCCCTTGAGAATGAGTTAGTTTGTTGTGGGTAAAGGGGGATTCATTCACCAAGTGTTTGTCTACCCTCTCTTGTGAGCTTTGTCTCATAAATCCCAACACAAAGCAGTAAACAGATTTGTTACTGTTTCTAGGTTCAGAATGTATAATAATCCAATGCAATTGACTAATTATAAGAGTTCGGGTTGAATTGGAAGTGTTTAGACAACAATTATACCCATTTTGTCCCGAAACAAGCTAAAACAAAGAAAACATTGATTTGAAGTAGTAAACAACTTTGTTACTGTTACTAGGGTCAGAATATGTAACAATCCAATGCATTCGACTAATTATAAGAGTTCGGGTTGAATTTGGAGTGTTTAGACAACACTTATACCCATTTTGTCCCGAAACAAGCTAAAACAAAGAAAACATTGATTTGAAGTAGTAAACAGCTTTGTTACTGTTTCTATTGTCAGAATGTGTGACACTCCAATGCATTTGACTAATTGTAAGAGTTTGGGATGAATTTAAAATGTTTAGACAACACTTAAACTTGTTTTATCCCAAAACAAGCTTAAGCCGAGAAAACAGGCTAAAATCGAGAAAACATTAATTCGAAGCAGTAAACAGTTTTGTTACTGTTTATAGGGTCATTATATGTAACAATCCAATGCATTTGACTAATTATAAGAGTTCAGGTTGAATTTGGAATGTTTAGACAACACATATACCCATTTTGTCCCGAAACAGGCTAAAACCAAGAAAACATTGATTCAAAGCAGTAAACAGATTTGTTACTGTTTCTAGGGTCAGAATGTATAATAATCCAATGCAATTGACTAATTATAAGAGTTCGGGTTGAATTTGAAGTGTTTAGACAACAATTATACCCATTTTGTCCCGAAACAAGCTATAACCGAGAAAACATTGATTTGAAGTAGTAAACAGCTTTGTTACTGTTTCTAGGGTCAAAATGTGTGACAATCCAATGCATTTGACTAATTTTAAGAGTTTGGGATGAATTTGAAGTGTTTAGACAACAATTATACCCATTTTGTCCCGAAACAAGCTAAAACAAAGAAAACATTGATTTGAAGTAGTAAACAGCTTTGTTACTGTTTCTAGGGTCAGAATGTGTGACAATCCAATGCATTTGACTAATTGTAAGAGTTTGGGATGAATTTGAAATGTTTAGACAACACTTAAACTTGTTTTATCCCAAAACAAGCTTAAGCCGAGAAAACTGGCTAAAACCGAGAAAAACTTAATTCGAAGCAGTAAACAGTTTTGTTACTGTTTATAGGGTCAATATATGTAACAATCCAATGCATTTGACTAATTATAAGAGTTCAGGTTGAATTTGGAATGTTTAGACAACACTTCTACCCATTTTGTCCCAAAACAGGCTAAAACTGAGAAAACATTGATTCAAAGCAGTAAACAGATTTGTTACTGTTTCTAGGTTCAGAATGTATAATAATCCAATGCAATTGACTAATTATAAGAGTTTGGGGTGAATTTGAAGTGTTTAGACAACAATTATACCCATTTTGTCCCGAAACAAGCTAAAACAAAGAAAACATTGATTTGAAGTAGTAAACAACTTTGTTACTGTTACTAGGGTCAGAATATGTAACAATCCAATGCATTCGACTAATTATAAGAGTTCGGGTTGAATTTGGAGTGTTTAGACAACACTTATACCCATTTTGTCCCGAAACAGGCTAAAACCGAGAAAAACTTAATTCGAAGCAGTAAACAGTTTTGTTACTGTTTATAGGGTCAATATATGTAACAATCCAATGCATTTGACTAATTATAAGAGTTCAGGTTGAATTTGGAATGTTTAGACAACACTTCTACCCATTTTGTCCCAAAACAGGCTAAAACTGAGAAAACATTGATTCAAAGCAGTAAACAGATTTGTTACTGTTTCTAGGTTCAGAATGTATAATAATCCAATGCAATTGACTAATTATAAGAGTTCGGGTTGAATTGGAAGTGTTTAGACAACAATTATACCCATTTTGTCCCGAAACAAGCTAAAACAAAGAAAACATTGATTTGAAGTAGTAAACAGCTTTGTTACTGTTACTAGGGTCAGAATATGTAACAATCCAATGCATTCGACTAATTATAAGAGTTCGGGTTGAATTTGGAGTGTTTAGACAACACTTATACCCATTTTGTCCCGAAACAAGCTAAAACAAAGAAAACATTGATTTGAAGTAGTAAACAGCTTTGTTACTGTTTCTATTGTCAGAATGTGTGACACTCCAATGCATTTGACTAATTGTAAGAGTTTGGGATGAATTTGAAATGTTTAGACAACACTTAAACTTGTTTTATCCCAAAACAAGCTTAAGCCGAGAAAACAGGCTAAAATCGAGAAAACATTAATTCGAAGCAGTAAACAGTTTTGTTACTGTTTATAGGGTCATTATATGTAACAATCCAATGCATTTGACTAATTATAAGAGTTCAGGTTGAATTTGGAATGTTTAGACAACACATATACCCATTTTGTCCCGAAACAGGCTAAAACCAAGAAAACATTGATTCAAAGCAGTAAACAGATTTGTTACTGTTTCTAGGGTCAGAATGTATAATAATCCAATGCAATTGACTAATTATAAGAGTTCGGGTTGAATTTGAAGTGTTTAGACAACAATTATACCCATTTTGTCCCGAAACAAGCTATAACCGAGAAAACATTGATTTGAAGTAGTAAACAGCTTTGTTACTGTTTCTAGGGTCAAAATGTGTGACAATCCAATGCATTTGACTAATTTTAAGAGTTTGGGATGAATTTGAAGTGTTTAGACAACAATTATACCCATTTTGTCCCGAAACAAGCTAAAACAAAGAAAACATTGATTTGAAGTAGTAAACAGCTTTGTTACTGTTTCTAGGGTCAGAATGTGTGACAATCCAATGCATTTGACTAATTGTAAGAGTTTGGGATGAATTTGAAATGTTTAGACAACACTTAAACTTGTTTTATCCCAAAACAAGCTTAAGCCGAGAAAACTGGCTAAAACCGAGAAAAACTTAATTCGAAGCAGTAAACAGTTTTGTTACTGTTTATAGGGTCAATATATGTAACAATCCAATGCATTTGACTAATTATAAGAGTTCAGGTTGAATTTGGAATGTTTAGACAACACTTATACCCATTTTGTCCCAAAACAGGCAAAAACTGAGAAAACATTGATTCAAAGCAGTAAACAGCTTTGTTACTGTTTCTAGGGTCAGAATGTATAATAATCCAATGCAATTGACTAATTATAAGAGTTCGGGTTGAATTGGAAGTGTTTAGACAACAATTATACCCATTTTGTCCCGAAACAAGCTAAAACAAAGAAAACATTGATTTGAAGTAGTAAATAGCTTTGTTACTGTTTCTAGGGTCAGAATGTGTGACAATCCAATGCATTTGACTAATTGTAAGAGTTTGGGATGAATTTGAAATGTTTAGACAACACTTAAACTTGTTTTATCCCAAAACAAGCTTAAGCCGAGAAAACTGGCTAAAACCGAGAAAAACTTAATTCGAAGCAGTAAACAGTTTTGTTACTGTTTATAGGGTCAATATATGTAACAATCCAATGCATTTGACTAATTATAAGAGTTCAGGTTGAATTTGGAATGTTTAGACAACACTTCTACCCATTTTGTCCCAAAACAGGCTAAAACTGAGAAAACATTGATTCAAAGCAGTAAACAGATTTGTTACTGTTTCTAGGTTCAGAATGTATAATAATCCAATGCAATTGACTAATTATAAGAGTTCGGGTTGAATTGGAAGTGTTTAGACAACAATTATACCCATTTTGTCCCGAAACAAGCTAAAACAAAGAAAACATTGATTTGAAGTAGTAAACAGCTTTGTTACTGTTACTAGGGTCAGAATATGTAACAATCCAATGCATTCGACTAATTATAAGAGTTCGGGTTGAATTTGGAGTGTTTAGACAACACTTATACCCATTTTGTCCCGAAACAAGCTAAAACAAAGAAAACATTGATTTGAAGTAGTAAACAGCTTTGTTACTGTTTCTATTGTCAGAATGTGTGACACTCCAATGCATTTGACTAATTGTAAGAGTTTGGGATGAATTTAAAATGTTTAGACAACACTTAAACTTGTTTTATCCCAAAACAAGCTTAAGCCGAGAAAACAGGCTAAAATCGAGAAAACATTAATTCGAAGCAGTAAACAGTTTTGTTACTGTTTATAGGGTCATTATATGTAACAATCCAATGCATTTGACTAATTATAAGAGTTCAGGTTGAATTTGGAATGTTTAGACAACACATATACCCATTTTGTCCCGAAACAGGCTAAAACCAAGAAAACATTGATTCAAAGCAGTAAACAGATTTGTTACTGTTTCTAGGGTCAGAATGTATAATAATCCAATGCAATTGACTAATTATAAGAGTTCGGGTTGAATTTGAAGTGTTTAGACAACAATTATACCCATTTTGTCCCGAAACAAGCTATAACCGAGAAAACATTGATTTGAAGTAGTAAACAGCTTTGTTACTGTTTCTAGGGTCAAAATGTGTGACAATCCAATGCATTTGACTAATTTTAAGAGTTTGGGATGAATTTGAAGTGTTTAGACAACAATTATACCCATTTTGTCCCGAAACAAGCTAAAACAAAGAAAACATTGATTTGAAGTAGTAAACAGCTTTGTTACTGTTTCTAGGGTCAGAATGTGTGACAATCCAATGCATTTGACTAATTGTAAGAGTTTGGGATGAATTTGAAATGTTTAGACAACACTTAAACTTGTTTTATCCCAAAACAAGCTTAAGCCGAGAAAACTGGCTAAAACCGAGAAAAACTTAATTCGAAGCAGTAAACAGTTTTGTTACTGTTTATAGGGTCAATATATGTAACAATCCAATGCATTTGACTAATTATAAGAGTTCAGGTTGAATTTGGAATGTTTAGACAACACTTCTACCCATTTTGTCCCAAAACAGGCTAAAACTGAGAAAACATTGATTCAAAGCAGTAAACAGATTTGTTACTGTTTCTAGGTTCAGAATGTATAATAATCCAATGCAATTGACTAATTATAAGAGTTTGGGGTGAATTTGAAGTGTTTAGACAACAATTATACCCATTTTGTCCCGAAACAAGCTAAAACAAAGAAAACATTGATTTGAAGTAGTAAACAACTTTGTTACTGTTACTAGGGTCAGAATATGTAACAATCCAATGCATTCGACTAATTATAAGAGTTCGGGTTGAATTTGGAGTGTTTAGACAACACTTATACCCATTTTGTCCCGAAACAGGCTAAAACCGAGAAAAACTTAATTCGAAGCAGTAAACAGTTTTGTTACTGTTTATAGGGTCAATATATGTAACAATCCAATGCATTTGACTAATTATAAGAGTTCAGGTTGAATTTGGAATGTTTAGACAACACTTCTACCCATTTTGTCCCAAAACAGGCTAAAACTGAGAAAACATTGATTCAAAGCAGTAAACAGATTTGTTACTGTTTCTAGGTTCAGAATGTATAATAATCCAATGCAATTGACTAATTATAAGAGTTCGGGTTGAATTGGAAGTGTTTAGACAACAATTATACCCATTTTGTCCCGAAACAAGCTAAAACAAAGAAAACATTGATTTGAAGTAGTAAACAGCTTTGTTACTGTTACTAGGGTCAGAATATGTAACAATCCAATGCATTCGACTAATTATAAGAGTTCGGGTTGAATTTGGAGTGTTTAGACAACACTTATACCCATTTTGTCCCGAAACAAGCTAAAACAAAGAAAACATTGATTTGAAGTAGTAAACAGCTTTGTTACTGTTTCTATTGTCAGAATGTGTGACACTCCAATGCATTTGACTAATTGTAAGAGTTTGGGATGAATTTAAAATGTTTAGACAACACTTAAACTTGTTTTATCCCAAAACAAGCTTAAGCCGAGAAAACAGGCTAAAATCGAGAAAACATTAATTCGAAGCAGTAAACAGTTTTGTTACTGTTTATAGGGTCATTATATGTAACAATCCAATGCATTTGACTAATTATAAGAGTTCAGGTTGAATTTGGAATGTTTAGACAACACATATACCCATTTTGTCCCGAAACAGGCTAAAACCAAGAAAACATTGATTCAAAGCAGTAAACAGATTTGTTACTGTTTCTAGGGTCAGAATGTATAATAATCCAATGCAATTGACTAATTATAAGAGTTCGGGTTGAATTTGAAGTGTTTAGACAACAATTATACCCATTTTGTCCCGAAACAAGCTATAACCGAGAAAACATTGATTTGAAGTAGTAAACAGCTTTGTTACTGTTTCTAGGGTCAAAATGTGTGACAATCCAATGCATTTGACTAATTTTAAGAGTTTGGGATGAATTTGAAGTGTTTAGACAACAATTATACCCATTTTGTCCCGAAACAAGCTAAAACAAAGAAAACATTGATTTGAAGTAGTAAACAGCTTTGTTACTGTTTCTAGGGTCAGAATGTGTGACAATCCAATGCATTTGACTAATTGTAAGAGTTTGGGATGAATTTGAAATGTTTAGACAACACTTAAACTTGTTTTATCCCAAAACAAGCTTAAGCCGAGAAAACTGGCTAAAACCGAGAAAAACTTAATTCGAAGCAGTAAACAGTTTTGTTACTGTTTATAGGGTCAATATATGTAACAATCCAATGCATTTGACTAATTATAAGAGTTCAGGTTGAATTTGGAATGTTTAGACAACACTTCTACCCATTTTGTCCCAAAACAGGCTAAAACTGAGAAAACATTGATTCAAAGCAGTAAACAGATTTGTTACTGTTTCTAGGTTCAGAATGTATAATAATCCAATGCAATTGACTAATTATAAGAGTTTGGGGTGAATTTGAAGTGTTTAGACAACAATTATACCCATTTTGTCCCGAAACAAGCTAAAACAAAGAAAACATTGATTTGAAGTAGTAAACAACTTTGTTACTGTTACTAGGGTCAGAATATGTAACAATCCAATGCATTCGACTAATTATAAGAGTTCGGGTTGAATTTGGAGTGTTTAGACAACACTTATACCCATTTTGTCCCGAAACAGGCTAAAACCGAGAAAAACTTAATTCGAAGCAGTAAACAGTTTTGTTACTGTTTATAGGGTCAATATATGTAACAATCCAATGCATTTGACTAATTATAAGAGTTCAGGTTGAATTTGGAATGTTTAGACAACACTTCTACCCATTTTGTCCCAAAACAGGCTAAAACTGAGAAAACATTGATTCAAAGCAGTAAACAGATTTGTTACTGTTTCTAGGTTCAGAATGTATAATAATCCAATGCAATTGACTAATTATAAGAGTTCGGGTTGAATTGGAAGTGTTTAGACAACAATTATACCCATTTTGTCCCGAAACAAGCTAAAACAAAGAAAACATTGATTTGAAGTAGTAAACAGCTTTGTTACTGTTACTAGGGTCAGAATATGTAACAATCCAATGCATTCGACTAATTATAAGAGTTCGGGTTGAATTTGGAGTGTTTAGACAACACTTATACCCATTTTGTCCCGAAACAAGCTAAAACAAAGAAAACATTGATTTGAAGTAGTAAACAGCTTTGTTACTGTTTCTATTGTCAGAATGTGTGACACTCCAATGCATTTGACTAATTGTAAGAGTTTGGGATGAATTTAAAATGTTTAGACAACACTTAAACTTGTTTTATCCCAAAACAAGCTTAAGCCGAGAAAACAGGCTAAAATCGAGAAAACATTAATTCGAAGCAGTAAACAGTTTTGTTACTGTTTATAGGGTCATTATATGTAACAATCCAATGCATTTGACTAATTATAAGAGTTCAGGTTGAATTTGGAATGTTTAGACAACACATATACCCATTTTGTCCCGAAACAGGCTAAAACCAAGAAAACATTGATTCAAAGCAGTAAACAGATTTGTTACTGTTTCTAGGGTCAGAATGTATAATAATCCAATGCAATTGACTAATTATAAGAGTTCGGGTTGAATTTGAAGTGTTTAGACAACAATTATACCCATTTTGTCCCGAAACAAGCTATAACCGAGAAAACATTGATTTGAAGTAGTAAACAGCTTTGTTACTGTTTCTAGGGTCAAAATGTGTGACAATCCAATGCATTTGACTAATTTTAAGAGTTTGGGATGAATTTGAAGTGTTTAGACAACAATATACCCATTTTATGAAACCGCACACACACCTTGTCCGTACATCCGTCCGTACAACCATCACCATTGGGCCGTCCGTACAGCTAAAGGCCTACCAAGCTCAACCCATGAGGATCACGAGTCCATTCCATGCTCACCAGCCTCCAACGGTCACAAGAGCTTCTCGATCCTTCTCCTCATAGCCGTTAGTGTAGAGTGCGCAAGTGGGAAGGATCACATGTCTTCTTAAGGACATGTCGCTATCTTTATATGTAAATGTGCCTAGGATCATCTTAGTATATTCTTTTGTATATGTCTATAAGTAGATTGTAATTATGTTCTAAATGAGGTAAGAAGAGATAATATCTCTTTCTCCACAATACTCTCTCTATACTCTCTTACTATACTCTCAACGATTCTCACTCTCTTGTTATTCAAATCTTCTCACTAAACTCATAATCGATCCTATTAATTCTTACATGGTATCAGAGCCTGGTTGCTCGTCATTCTAAAGTTTTTGATCATCACTTACTTCCGCTTCTCCTTCTCTCTCATTTTCTGTTTTTGACTTGAAAGTCATTTTCTTTAACCGTTGGATAATAGCTTTACCTAACGGTCTCTTCATCATGGAAAGTGTCAAAACCATGGTTGTTCCGGTGACTCTCAAGGGAGAGAACTATCTGCTGTGGGCGAGGACCACGAAAACTGCCCTTTGTGGCCGAGGCCTTTGGTCTCACGTTGAGAAGAGCGAAGCTCCGAGTGGTGAGGCCACCAAGGACGGCAAGGAACTTGCCGGAGATGAAAAGAACAAATGGTTCCAAGAAGACCAAGGGGTCTTAGCCATCATTCAAAACTCTCTAGATGCCCCCATTCTTGAAGCCTACTCCTACTGCGAGACGGCGAAGGACTTGTGGGACACCCTCAAGAACGTTTTTGGTAATATTACCAATGTCAATCGTATCTTCGAGATTAAAAGGGCCATCAATAACCTCAACCAAGAGGATATGGAGTTTACAAAGCATTTTGGGAAGTTTAGGTCCCTTTGGGCTGAACTAGAAATGCTGCGACCGGCGACAATTGATCCGGCCATACTGAACGAGAGGCGTGAACAAGACAAAGTGTTTGGGCTGCTCTTGACCCTAAACCCCTCCTACAATGATCTCATCAAACACATCTTGCGGTCAGATAAACTCCCAAGCCTTGATGATGTTTGTAACCAAATTCAAAAGGAGCATGGCTCCATGGGATTGTTCGGCAGCAAGGGAGAGCTGGTGACCGCTAACAAAGCTGAGATGGCATCAGCAAACAAAGGCTACTACCGACCGGAGGAGAAGAACAACCCGCCGGTTTGTGAGCACTGTAAGAAACTTGGCCACTTCAAGAGCCGCTGCTGGATCCTACATCCGCATCTAGCACCACCACCGGGAACAATCCGAGGTGGACGACCAAACCGCGGAGGACAACCGAGAGCTCACCAAGCAACTGCCGTGGGGGAGCCATTGATCTCTGAGCAGCCTCAACAAGTGACCGGTGGAACTGCTCTTGCTGCAGCATCGTCCGAGCTGGTAAGGCGGTCCGACCTTGATGCGCTCATCAAAGCCCTCAAGGAGGCCACCGGTAAGGCGTTTCTTACTTCAAACAAAACTAAGTCTCTTATTGTTGATTCTGGTGCATCTCATCACATGATTAGTGATTCTAGGTTAATGAGTGATATTAAGCCTGCTAATGGTAATGTTGTGATAGCTAATGGTGAGAAAGTTCCAATTAAAGGCATAGGGAATTTAAAGTTATTTAACAAAGAAACTAAAGCTTTCTATATGCCAAATTTCACATCTAATTTGCTATCAGTTAAGAGGGCCACCACTGATTTAAATTGTTATGCAATATTTGGTCCTAACAAGGTTCATTTTCAGGATATTGAGACAAGTAAAGTTCTTGGTCAAGGAGGTTCCAAGGATGATCTATATGTGCTTGAGGACTTGAATCTATCTTCTTCTACTGCATCTTGTTTTAATTCGGTTATTATTAAACCTAGTGATTCTATTTTACATGCTAGGCTAGGACATCCTCATACTAGAGCTTTATCATTAATGTTTCCTAATATTTCTTTTAAAAATGATGAGTGTGAGGCATGTATTCTTGGTAAACATTGCAAGGCTGTTTTTCCTAAATCTATGACTATTTATGAAAATTGTTTTGATTTAATCCATTCAGATGTTTGGACTTCCCCTTGCTTGTCTAGAGAAAATCAAAAATATTTTGTGACTTTTATTGATGAAAAATCAAAATATACTTGGCTGACCTTGCTTCCTTCTAAAGATAGAGTTCTTGAAGCCTTCACTAATTTTCAAAAATATGTGACTAACCATTATAATGCAAAGATTAAAATTTTGAGATCAGATAATGGAGGAGAGTATACAAGCCATGCCTTCAAACAATACCTAGCAAACCATGGGATTATTCATCAAACAAGCTGTCCATATACACCCCAACAAAATGGTGTTGCTGAAAGGAAGAATAGGCACCTCATGGAAGTGGCAAGATCCATGATGTTTCACACCAATGTTCCAAAGAAGTTTTGGGGAGATGCTGTTCTTGCGGCTTGCTACCTCATTAACCGGACACCAACCAAAGTTCTTCAAGACAGTTCACCGTTTGAGGTAATAAACAAGGTAAAACCCTCATTTGATCATTTAAGAGTATTTGGCTGCGTGTGTTATGTGTTGAAGCCAGGAGAACTGCGCGACAAGCTTGATGCTAAGAGTGTTAAGAGCATGTTCCTTGGGTACTCGACGACTCAAAAAGGCTACAAGTGCTACGAGCCGAACATGAAGCGCGTTTTTGTCTCTCGTGATGTTAAGTTCGTGGAGTCTAAAGGCTTCTATGAGGAAAAGAACTGGGAGAGCCTTCGAGACTTGTCCACCTCACCATCTGACCGAGCTAACAACCTTCGCATCCTCCTCGAGAGACTCGGTGTTGACAATGCCCCCGCGTCAACACCGGCACCCCCAGTCAATACACCGGCCACTTCACCGCCGGAGTCTCTAGACTATGATCCCTCGGCTGCACTTGATGAACACTCGGCTGCACTTGATGAACAATCCGATGATGAAAATGGTTTAAATTCAGTTCCGGTGGACAATGCTTCCGGTGATGAGGATTATGTGCCCACCGAGGAAGACAATGACGATGAGGCCACACCACAGGAAGTTATCCCACTTCGCCGCAGTGAACGCCTCAAGTTTCCCCCCTCCAATTGGCGAAACACTCGGGTCTACTACAACAACGTTGCTGTAGCTCATCCGATTCAAGCGGTATGCACCTTGGCTCATTTTCCTCCACACCATCAAGTGTTTCTTGGCAAGATTGATGCTCATTGGATTCCCAAAGACTATGAAGAAGCCAAGAATCATAAGGAATGGTGTGATGCTGTCAATGCCGAGAAGAATGCAATGGAGGCCAATCATACATGGGACGAGGCTGACTTACCCAAAGGCAAGAAGGCTGTGACATCCAGGTGGATCTTTACCATTAAATATAAGAGTGATGGGGAGATCGAACGCTACAAAGCCAGACTCGTTGCAAGGGGGTTCACTCAAACGTATGGGGAGGACTACCAAGATACGTTTGCACCGGTGGCCAAACTTCACACGGTTCGAGTTGTTCTCTCTCTTGCAACCAACCTTGACTGGGACTTATGGCAAATGGATGTTAAGAACGCCTTCTTACAAGGAGAGCTCGAGGATGAAGTTTATATGAGGCCACCTCCGGGTTTAGAAGACATCATTGGTCCCGGGAAAGTATTAAAACTGAACAAGGCGATTTATGGACTCAAACAGTCCCCTAGGGCTTGGTATCACAAGTTAAGCACCACACTCCTTGAGAAAGGCTTCCGCAAATCAGAGGCTGACCACACTCTATTCACCTTACCAAGTGAAAAAGGTATTATAGTCATTCTAGTTTATGTTGATGATATCATCATAACTGGAAGTGACAAGGTAGGCATTCAAGAGACTAAGGCTTACCTTAAGTCAGTTTTTGATATCAAAGACCTAGGAGAACTTAAATATTTTCTTGGTATAGAAGTATATAGGACTAATGAAGGATTGTTTTTATCACAAAGAAAATATGCTCTTGATTTATTGAGTGAAGCAGGGAAGCTAGGTTCAAAAGCTGTATCTACACCCCTTGATGAAAACTATAAGGCCGGAGGAAAGGGGGAGTTTGATGCAGCTCCATTTCAAGACGTCAAGCGATACCGGCGGCTAGTAGGTAAGCTTATATACCTTACTATCACTAGACCTGATATTTGCTTTGCTGTTAATCAGGTGAGCCAACACATGCAAAGTCCTACCGTGCATCATTGGGGTATGGTGAACCGCATCCTCAAATATCTCAAGGGCTCGCCGGGGCAAGGCATATGGATGGGTCGAAATGAAAGCACGGAGCTAGTAGGGTATTGTGATGCGGATTACGCCGGAGACCGTGGAGACCGTCGCTCCACTACAGGCTATTGCACGTTCCTAGGAGGCAACTTGATCACATGGAAGAGCAAGAAACAAAAGGTGGTATCCCTATCAAGTGCTGAATCGGAGTATAGAGCCATGAGAAAGTTAACAACCGAGTTGATGTGGCTCAAGGCACTCATCAAGGATCTTGGAATCGAGTCACATAAGCCTATTACTATGCATTGCGACAATGAGGCAGCTATTCACATCGCAACAAACTCGGTGTTCCATGAGAGAACCAAGCACATTGAAGTCGACTGCCACAAAGTCCGAGAGCAAATTAAACTTGGAGTTGTTCTACCATGTCACACCGAGAGCTCTGAACAATTGGCTGACGTTTTCACCAAGGCGGCCAGTCCACAAGTGTGTGAGTACATTCACTCCAAACTTGGCCTCAAAGATCTTACTCGGCCATGATTGTCTTCACATGATGCCCACACTCTTTTTCCCTTAAGTATAGTTTTTCCCAAGTGGTTTTCTATACTAAGGTTTTTTTAATGAGGTGGGTGTGCATGAGTCCAAGCTTGATCAATGCTCATGATCAAGCTTGAGGGGGAGTATGAAACCGCACACACACCTTGTCCGTACATCCGTCCGTACAACCATCACCATTGGGCCGTCCGTACAGCTAAAGGCCTACCAAGCTCAACCCATGAGGATCACGAGTCCATTCCATGCTCACCAGCCTCCAACGGTCACAAGAGCTTCTCGATCCTTCTCCTCATAGCCGTTAGTGTAGAGTGCGCAAGTGGGAAGGATCACATGTCTTCTTAAGGACATGTCGCTATCTTTATATGTAAATGTGCCTAGGATCATCTTAGTATATTCTTTTGTATATGTCTATAAGTAGATTGTAATTATGTTCTAAATGAGGTAAGAAGAGATAATATCTCTTTCTCCACAATACTCTCTCTATACTCTCTTACTATACTCTCAACGATTCTCACTCTCTTGTTATTCAAATCTTCTCACTAAACTCATAATCGATCCTATTAATTCTTACACATTTTGTCCCGAAACAAGCTAAAACAAAGAAAACATTGATTTGAAGTAGTAAACAGCTTTGTTACTGTTTCTAGGGTCAGAATGTGTGACAATCCAATGCATTTGACTAATTGTAAGAGTTTGGGATGAATTTGAAATGTTTAGACAACACTTAAACTTGTTTTATCCCAAAACAAGCTTAAGCCGAGAAAACTGGCTAAAACCGAGAAAAACTTAATTCGAAGCAGTAAACAGTTTTGTTACTGTTTATAGGGTCAATATATGTAACAATCCAATGCATTTGACTAATTATAAGAGTTCAGGTTGAATTTGGAATGTTTAGACAACACTTCTACCCATTTTGTCCCAAAACAGGCTAAAACTGAGAAAACATTGATTCAAAGCAGTAAACAGATTTGTTACTGTTTCTAGGTTCAGAATGTATAATAATCCAATGCAATTGACTAATTATAAGAGTTTGGGGTGAATTTGAAGTGTTTAGACAACAATTATACCCATTTTGTCCCGAAACAAGCTAAAACAAAGAAAACATTGATTTGAAGTAGTAAACAACTTTGTTACTGTTACTAGGGTCAGAATATGTAACAATCCAATGCATTCGACTAATTATAAGAGTTCGGGTTGAATTTGGAGTGTTTAGACAACACTTATACCCATTTTGTCCCGAAACAGGCTAAAACTGAGAAAATATTGATTCGAAGCAGTAAACAGTTTTGTTACTGTTTATAGGGTCAATATATGTAACAATCCAATGCATTTGACTAATTATAAGAGTTCAGGTTGAATTTGGAATGTTTAGACAACACTTATACCCATTTTGTCCCAAAACAGGCTAAAACTGAGAAAACACTGATTCAAAGCTGTAAACAGCTTTGTTACTGTTTCTATGGTCAGAATGTATAATAATCCAATGCAATTGACTAATTATAAGAGTTCGGGTTGAATTTGAAGTGTTTAGACAACAATTATACCCATTTTGTCCTGAAACAAGCTATAACCGAGAAAACATTGATTTGAAGTAGTAAACAGCTTTGTTACTGTTTCTAGGGTCAAAATGTGTGACAATCCAATGCATTTGACTAATTATAAGAGTTCAGGTTGAATTTGGAATGTTTAGACAAGACTTATACCCATTTTGTCCCAAAACAGGCTAAAACAGAGAAAACATTGATTCGAAGCAGTAAACAGCTTTGTTACTGTTTCTAGGGTCAGAATGTGTGACAATCCAATGCTCTTGACTAATTGTAAGAGTTTGGGATGAATTTGAAGTGTTTAGACAACAATTAAACTTGTTTTATCCCAAAACAAGCTTAAGCCGAGAAAACAGGCTAAAACCAAGAAAACATTAATTCGAAGCAGTAAACAGTTTTGTTACAGTTTATAGGGTTTTGACTAATTATAAGAGTTCAGTTTGAATTTGGAATGTTTAGACAACACTTATACCCATTTTGTCCCAAAACAGGCAAAAACTGAGAAAACATTGATTCAAAGCAGTAAACAGCTTTGTTACTGTTTCTAGGGTCAGAATGTATAATAATCCAATGCAATTGACTAATTATAAGAGTTCGGGTTGAATTTGAAGTGTTTAGACAACAATTATACCCATTTTGTCCCGAAACAAGCTATACCCGAGAAAACATTGATTTGAAGTAGTAAACAGCTTTGTTACTGTTTCTAGGGTCAGAATGTGTGACAATCCAATGCATTTGACTAATTTTAAGAGTTTGGGATGACTTTGAAGTGTGTAGACAACAATTATACCCATTTTGTCCCAAAACAAGCTAAAACAAAGAAAACATTGATTTGAAGTAGTAAATAGCTTTGTTACTGTTTCTAGGGTCAGAATGTGTGACAATCCAATGCATTTGACTAATTGTAAGAGTTTGGGATGAATTTGAAATGTTTAGACAACACTTAAACTTGTTTTATCCCAAAACAAGCTTAAGCCGAGAAAACTGGCTAAAACCGAGAAAAACTTAATTCGAAGCAGTAAACAGTTTTGTTACTGTTTATAGGGTCAATATATGTAACAATCCAATGCATTTGACTAATTATAAGAGTTCAGGTTGAATTTGGAATGTTTAGACAACACTTCTACCCATTTTGTCCCAAAACAGGCTAAAACTGAGAAAACATTGATTCAAAGCAGTAAACAGATTTGTTACTGTTTCTAGGTTCAGAATGTATAATAATCCAATAAAATTGACTAATTATAAGAGTTCGGGTTGAATTGGAAGTGTTTAGACAACAATTATACCCATTTTGTCCCGAAACAAGCTAAAACAAAGAAAACATTGATTTGAAGTAGTAAACAACTTTGTTACTGTTACTAGGGTCAGAATATGTAACAATCCAATGCATTCGACTAATTATAAGAGTTCGGGTTGAATTTGGAGTGTTTAGACAACACTTATACCCATTTTGTCCCGAAACAAGCTAAAACAAAGAAAACATTGATTTGAAGTAGTAAACAGCTTTGTTACTGTTTCTATTGTCAGAATGTGTGACACTCCAATGCATTTGACTAATTGTAAGAGTTTGGGATGAATTTAAAATGTTTAGACAACACTTAAACTTGTTTTATCCCAAAACAAGCTTAAGCCGAGAAAACAGGCTAAAATCGAGAAAACATTAATTCGAAGCAGTAAACAGTTTTGTTACTGTTTATAGGGTCATTATATGTAACAATCCAATGCATTTGACTAATTATAAGAGTTCAGGTTGAATTTGGAATGTTTAGACAACACATATACCCATTTTGTCCCGAAACAGGCTAAAACCAAGAAAACATTGATTCAAAGCAGTAAACAGATTTGTTACTGTTTCTAGGGTCAGAATGTATAATAATCCAATGCAATTGACTAATTATAAGAGTTCGGGTTGAATTTGAAGTGTTTAGACAACAATTATACCCATTTTGTCCCGAAACAAGCTATAACCGAGAAAACATTGATTTGAAGTAGTAAACAGCTTTGTTACTGTTTCTAGGGTCAAAATGTGTGACAATCCAATGCATTTGACTAATTTTAAGAGTTTGGGATGAATTTGAAGTGTTTAGACAACAATTATACCCATTTTGTCCCGAAACAAGCTAAAACAAAGAAAACATTGATTTGAAGTAGTAAACAGCTTTGTTACTGTTTCTAGGGTCAGAATGTGTGACAATCCAATGCATTTGACTAATTGTAAGAGTTTGGGATGAATTTGAAATGTTTAGACAACACTTAAACTTGTTTTATCCCAAAACAAGCTTAAGCCGAGAAAACTGGCTAAAACCGAGAAAAACTTAATTCGAAGCAGTAAACAGTTTTGTTACTGTTTATAGGGTCAATATATGTAACAATCCAATGCATTTGACTAATTATAAGAGTTCAGGTTGAATTTGGAATGTTTAGACAACACTTCTACCCATTTTGTCCCAAAACAGGCTAAAACTGAGAAAACATTGATTCAAAGCAGTAAACAGATTTGTTACTGTTTCTAGGTTCAGAATGTATAATAATCCAATGCAATTGACTAATTATAAGAGTTTGGGGTGAATTTGAAGTGTTTAGACAACAATTATACCCATTTTGTCCCGAAACAAGCTAAAACAAAGAAAACATTGATTTGAAGTAGTAAACAACTTTGTTACTGTTACTAGGGTCAGAATATGTAACAATCCAATGCATTCGACTAATTATAAGAGTTCGGGTTGAATTTGGAGTGTTTAGACAACACTTATACCCATTTTGTCCCGAAACAGGCTAAAACCGAGAAAAACTTAATTCGAAGCAGTAAACAGTTTTGTTACTGTTTATAGGGTCAATATATGTAACAATCCAATGCATTTGACTAATTATAAGAGTTCAGGTTGAATTTGGAATGTTTAGACAACACTTCTACCCATTTTGTCCCAAAACAGGCTAAAACTGAGAAAACATTGATTCAAAGCAGTAAACAGATTTGTTACTGTTTCTAGGTTCAGAATGTATAATAATCCAATGCAATTGACTAATTATAAGAGTTCGGGTTGAATTGGAAGTGTTTAGACAACAATTATACCCATTTTGTCCCGAAACAAGCTAAAACAAAGAAAACATTGATTTGAAGTAGTAAACAGCTTTGTTACTGTTACTAGGGTCAGAATATGTAACAATCCAATGCATTCGACTAATTATAAGAGTTCGGGTTGAATTTGGAGTGTTTAGACAACACTTATACCCATTTTGTCCCGAAACAAGCTAAAACAAAGAAAACATTGATTTGAAGTAGTAAACAGCTTTGTTACTGTTTCTATTGTCAGAATGTGTGACACTCCAATGCATTTGACTAATTGTAAGAGTTTGGGATGAATTTAAAATGTTTAGACAACACTTAAACTTGTTTTATCCCAAAACAAGCTTAAGCCGAGAAAACAGGCTAAAATCGAGAAAACATTAATTCGAAGCAGTAAACAGTTTTGTTACTGTTTATAGGGTCATTATATGTAACAATCCAATGCATTTGACTAATTATAAGAGTTCAGGTTGAATTTGGAATGTTTAGACAACACATATACCCATTTTGTCCCGAAACAGGCTAAAACCAAGAAAACATTGATTCAAAGCAGTAAACAGATTTGTTACTGTTTCTAGGGTCAGAATGTATAATAATCCAATGCAATTGACTAATTATAAGAGTTCGGGTTGAATTTGAAGTGTTTAGACAACAATTATACCCATTTTGTCCCGAAACAAGCTATAACCGAGAAAACATTGATTTGAAGTAGTAAACAGCTTTGTTACTGTTTCTAGGGTCAAAATGTGTGACAATCCAATGCATTTGACTAATTTTAAGAGTTTGGGATGAATTTGAAGTGTTTAGACAACAATATACCCATTTTGTCCCGAAACAAGCTAAAACAAAGAAAACATTGATTTGAAGTAGTAAACAGCTTTGTTACTGTTTCTAGGGTCAGAATGTGTGACAATCCAATGCATTTGACTAATTGTAAGAGTTTGGGATGAATTTGAAATGTTTAGACAACACTTAAACTTGTTTTATCCCAAAACAAGCTTAAGCCGAGAAAACTGGCTAAAACCGAGAAAAACTTAATTCGAAGCAGTAAACAGTTTTGTTACTGTTTATAGGGTCAATATATGTAACAATCCAATGCATTTGACTAATTATAAGAGTTCAGGTTGAATTTGGAATGTTTAGACAACACTTCTACCCATTTTGTCCCAAAACAGGCTAAAACTGAGAAAACATTGATTCAAAGCAGTAAACAGATTTGTTACTGTTTCTAGGTTCAGAATGTATAATAATCCAATGCAATTGACTAATTATAAGAGTTTGGGGTGAATTTGAAGTGTTTAGACAACAATTATACCCATTTTGTCCCGAAACAAGCTAAAACAAAGAAAACATTGATTTGAAGTAGTAAACAACTTTGTTACTGTTACTAGGGTCAGAATATGTAACAATCCAATGCATTCGACTAATTATAAGAGTTCGGGTTGAATTTGGAGTGTTTAGACAACACTTATACCCATTTTGTCCCGAAACAGGCTAAAACTGAGAAAATATTGATTCGAAGCAGTAAACAGTTTTGTTACTGTTTATAGGGTCAATATATGTAACAATCCAATGCATTTGACTAATTATAAGAGTTCAGGTTGAATTTGGAATGTTTAGACAACACTTATACCCATTTTGTCCCAAAACAGGCTAAAACTGAGAAAACACTGATTCAAAGCTGTAAACAGCTTTGTTACTGTTTCTATGGTCAGAATGTATAATAATCCAATGCAATTGACTAATTATAAGAGTTCGGGTTGAATTTGAAGTGTTTAGACAACAATTATACCCATTTTGTCCTGAAACAAGCTATAACCGAGAAAACATTGATTTGAAGTAGTAAACAGCTTTGTTACTGTTTCTAGGGTCAAAATGTGTGACAATCCAATGCATTTGACTAATTATAAGAGTTCAGGTTGAATTTGGAATGTTTAGACAAGACTTATACCCATTTTGTCCCAAAACAGGCTAAAACAGAGAAAACATTGATTCGAAGCAGTAAACAGCTTTGTTACTGTTTCTAGGGTCAGAATGTGTGACAATCCAATGCTCTTGACTAATTGTAAGAGTTTGGGATGAATTTGAAGTGTTTAGACAACAATTAAACTTGTTTTATCCCAAAACAAGCTTAAGCCGAGAAAACAGGCTAAAACCAAGAAAACATTAATTCGAAGCAGTAAACAGTTTTGTTACAGTTTATAGGGTTTTGACTAATTATAAGAGTTCAGTTTGAATTTGGAATGTTTAGACAACACTTATACCCATTTTGTCCCAAAACAGGCAAAAACTGAGAAAACATTGATTCAAAGCAGTAAACAGCTTTGTTACTGTTTCTAGGGTCAGAATGTATAATAATCCAATGCAATTGACTAATTATAAGAGTTCGGGTTGAATTTGAAGTGTTTAGACAACAATTATACCCATTTTGTCCCGAAACAAGCTATACCCGAGAAAACATTGATTTGAAGTAGTAAACAGCTTTGTTACTGTTTCTAGGGTCAGAATGTGTGACAATCCAATGCATTTGACTAATTTTAAGAGTTTGGGATGACTTTGAAGTGTGTAGACAACAATTATACCCATTTTGTCCCAAAACAAGCTAAAACAAAGAAAACATTGATTTGAAGTAGTAAATAGCTTTGTTACTGTTTCTAGGGTCAGAATGTGTGACAATCCAATGCATTTGACTAATTGTAAGAGTTTGGGATGAATTTGAAATGTTTAGACAACACTTAAACTTGTTTTATCCCAAAACAAGCTTAAGCCGAGAAAACTGGCTAAAACCGAGAAAAACTTAATTCGAAGCAGTAAACAGTTTTGTTACTGTTTATAGGGTCAATATATGTAACAATCCAATGCATTTGACTAATTATAAGAGTTCAGGTTGAATTTGGAATGTTTAGACAACACTTCTACCCATTTTGTCCCAAAACAGGCTAAAACTGAGAAAACATTGATTCAAAGCAGTAAACAGATTTGTTACTGTTTCTAGGTTCAGAATGTATAATAATCCAATAAAATTGACTAATTATAAGAGTTCGGGTTGAATTGGAAGTGTTTAGACAACAATTATACCCATTTTGTCCCGAAACAAGCTAAAACAAAGAAAACATTGATTTGAAGTAGTAAACAACTTTGTTACTGTTACTAGGGTCAGAATATGTAACAATCCAATGCATTCGACTAATTATAAGAGTTCGGGTTGAATTTGGAGTGTTTAGACAACACTTATACCCATTTTGTCCCGAAACAAGCTAAAACAAAGAAAACATTGATTTGAAGTAGTAAACAGCTTTGTTACTGTTTCTATTGTCAGAATGTGTGACACTCCAATGCATTTGACTAATTGTAAGAGTTTGGGATGAATTTAAAATGTTTAGACAACACTTAAACTTGTTTTATCCCAAAACAAGCTTAAGCCGAGAAAACAGGCTAAAATCGAGAAAACATTAATTCGAAGCAGTAAACAGTTTTGTTACTGTTTATAGGGTCATTATATGTAACAATCCAATGCATTTGACTAATTATAAGAGTTCAGGTTGAATTTGGAATGTTTAGACAACACATATACCCATTTTGTCCCGAAACAGGCTAAAACCAAGAAAACATTGATTCAAAGCAGTAAACAGATTTGTTACTGTTTCTAGGGTCAGAATGTATAATAATCCAATGCAATTGACTAATTATAAGAGTTCGGGTTGAATTTGAAGTGTTTAGACAACAATTATACCCATTTTGTCCCGAAACAAGCTATAACCGAGAAAACATTGATTTGAAGTAGTAAACAGCTTTGTTACTGTTTCTAGGGTCAAAATGTGTGACAATCCAATGCATTTGACTAATTTTAAGAGTTTGGGATGAATTTGAAGTGTTTAGACAACAATTATACCCATTTTGTCCCGAAACAAGCTAAAACAAAGAAAACATTGATTTGAAGTAGTAAACAGCTTTGTTACTGTTTCTAGGGTCAGAATGTGTGACAATCCAATGCATTTGACTAATTGTAAGAGTTTGGGATGAATTTGAAATGTTTAGACAACACTTAAACTTGTTTTATCCCAAAACAAGCTTAAGCCGAGAAAACTGGCTAAAACCGAGAAAAACTTAATTCGAAGCAGTAAACAGTTTTGTTACTGTTTATAGGGTCAATATATGTAACAATCCAATGCATTTGACTAATTATAAGAGTTCAGGTTGAATTTGGAATGTTTAGACAACACTTCTACCCATTTTGTCCCAAAACAGGCTAAAACTGAGAAAACATTGATTCAAAGCAGTAAACAGATTTGTTACTGTTTCTAGGTTCAGAATGTATAATAATCCAATGCAATTGACTAATTATAAGAGTTTGGGGTGAATTTGAAGTGTTTAGACAACAATTATACCCATTTTGTCCCGAAACAAGCTAAAACAAAGAAAACATTGATTTGAAGTAGTAAACAACTTTGTTACTGTTACTAGGGTCAGAATATGTAACAATCCAATGCATTCGACTAATTATAAGAGTTCGGGTTGAATTTGGAGTGTTTAGACAACACTTATACCCATTTTGTCCCGAAACAGGCTAAAACCGAGAAAAACTTAATTCGAAGCAGTAAACAGTTTTGTTACTGTTTATAGGGTCAATATATGTAACAATCCAATGCATTTGACTAATTATAAGAGTTCAGGTTGAATTTGGAATGTTTAGACAACACTTCTACCCATTTTGTCCCAAAACAGGCTAAAACTGAGAAAACATTGATTCAAAGCAGTAAACAGATTTGTTACTGTTTCTAGGTTCAGAATGTATAATAATCCAATGCAATTGACTAATTATAAGAGTTCGGGTTGAATTGGAAGTGTTTAGACAACAATTATACCCATTTTGTCCCGAAACAAGCTAAAACAAAGAAAACATTGATTTGAAGTAGTAAACAGCTTTGTTACTGTTACTAGGGTCAGAATATGTAACAATCCAATGCATTCGACTAATTATAAGAGTTCGGGTTGAATTTGGAGTGTTTAGACAACACTTATACCCATTTTGTCCCGAAACAAGCTAAAACAAAGAAAACATTGATTTGAAGTAGTAAACAGCTTTGTTACTGTTTCTATTGTCAGAATGTGTGACACTCCAATGCATTTGACTAATTGTAAGAGTTTGGGATGAATTTAAAATGTTTAGACAACACTTAAACTTGTTTTATCCCAAAACAAGCTTAAGCCGAGAAAACAGGCTAAAATCGAGAAAACATTAATTCGAAGCAGTAAACAGTTTTGTTACTGTTTATAGGGTCATTATATGTAACAATCCAATGCATTTGACTAATTATAAGAGTTCAGGTTGAATTTGGAATGTTTAGACAACACATATACCCATTTTGTCCCGAAACAGGCTAAAACCAAGAAAACATTGATTCAAAGCAGTAAACAGATTTGTTACTGTTTCTAGGGTCAGAATGTATAATAATCCAATGCAATTGACTAATTATAAGAGTTCGGGTTGAATTTGAAGTGTTTAGACAACAATTATACCCATTTTGTCCCGAAACAAGCTATAACCGAGAAAACATTGATTTGAAGTAGTAAACAGCTTTGTTACTGTTTCTAGGGTCAAAATGTGTGACAATCCAATGCATTTGACTAATTTTAAGAGTTTGGGATGAATTTGAAGTGTTTAGACAACAATTATACCCATTTTGTCCCGAAACAAGCTAAAACAAAGAAAACATTGATTTGAAGTAGTAAACAGCTTTGTTACTGTTTCTAGGGTCAGAATGTGTGACAATCCAATGCATTTGACTAATTGTAAGAGTTTGGGATGAATTTGAAATGTTTAGACAACACTTAAACTTGTTTTATCCCAAAACAAGCTTAAGCCGAGAAAACTGGCTAAAACCGAGAAAAACTTAATTCGAAGCAGTAAACAGTTTTGTTACTGTTTATAGGGTCAATATATGTAACAATCCAATGCATTTGACTAATTATAAGAGTTCAGGTTGAATTTGGAATGTTTAGACAACACTTCTACCCATTTTGTCCCAAAACAGGCTAAAACTGAGAAAACATTGATTCAAAGCAGTAAACAGATTTGTTACTGTTTCTAGGTTCAGAATGTATAATAATCCAATGCAATTGACTAATTATAAGAGTTTGGGGTGAATTTGAAGTGTTTAGACAACAATTATACCCATTTTGTCCCGAAACAAGCTAAAACAAAGAAAACATTGATTTGAAGTAGTAAACAACTTTGTTACTGTTACTAGGGTCAGAATATGTAACAATCCAATGCATTCGACTAATTATAAGAGTTCGGGTTGAATTTGGAGTGTTTAGACAACACTTATACCCATTTTGTCCCGAAACAGGCTAAAACTGAGAAAATATTGATTCGAAGCAGTAAACAGTTTTGTTACTGTTTATAGGGTCAATATATGTAACAATCCAATTCATTTGACTAATTATAAGAGTTCAGGTTGAATTTGGAATGTTTAGACAACACTTATACCCATTTTGTCCCAAAACAGGCTAAAACTGAGAAAACACTGATTCAAAGCTGTAAACAGCTTTGTTACTGTTTCTATGGTCAGAATGTATAATAATCCAATGCAATTGACTAATTATAAGAGTTCGGGTTGAATTTGAAGTGTTTAGACAACAATTATACCCATTTTGTCCTGAAACAAGCTATAACCGAGAAAACATTGATTTGAAGTAGTAAACAGCTTTGTTACTGTTTCTAGGGTCAAAATGTGTGACAATCCAATGCATTTGACTAATTATAAGAGTTCAGGTTGAATTTGGAATGTTTAGACAAGACTTATACCCATTTTGTCCCAAAACAGGCTAAAACAGAGAAAACATTGATTCGAAGCAGTAAACAGCTTTGTTACTGTTTCTAGGGTCAGAATGTGTGACAATCCAATGCTCTTGACTAATTGTAAGAGTTTGGGATGAATTTGAAGTGTTTAGACAACAATTAAACTTGTTTTATCCCAAAACAAGCTTAAGCCGAGAAAACAGGCTAAAACCGAGAAAACATTAATTCGAAGCAGTAAACAGTTTTGTTACAGTTTATAGGGTTTTGACTAATTATAAGAGTTCAGTTTGAATTTGGAATGTTTAGACAACACTTATACCCATTTTGTCCCAAAACAGGCAAAAACTGAGAAAACATTGATTCAAAGCAGTAAACAGCTTTGTTACTGTTTCTAGGGTCAGAATGTATAATAATCCAATGCAATTGACTAATTATAAGAGTTCGGGTTGAATTTGAAGTGTTTAGACAACAATTATACCCATTTTGTCCCGAAACAAGCTATACCCGAGAAAACATTGATTTGAAGTAGTAAACAGCTTTGTTACTGTTTCTAGGGTCAGAATGTGTGACAATCCAATGCATTTGACTAATTTTAAGAGTTTGGGATGACTTTGAAGTGTGTAGACAACAATTATACCCATTTTGTCCCGAAACAAGCTAAAACAAAGAAAACATTGATTTGAAGTAGTAAACAGCTTTGTTACTGTTTCTAGGGTCAGAATGTGTGACAATCCAATGCATTTGACTAATTGTAAGAGTTTGGGATGAATTTGAAATGTTTAGACAACACTTAAACTTGTTTTATCCCAAAACAAGCTTAAGCCGAGAAAACAGGCTAAAACCGAGAAAACATTAATTCGAAGCAGTAAACAGTTTTGTTACTGTTTATAGGGTCACTATATGTAACAATCCAATGCATTTGAGTAATTATAAGAGTTCAGGTTGAATTTGGAACGTTTAGACAACACTTATACCCATTTTGTCCCAAAACAGGCTAAAACTGAGAAAACATTGATTCAAAACAGTAAACAGTTTTGTTACTGTTTATAGGGTCAATATATGTAACAATCCAATGCATTTGACTAATTATAAGAGTTCGGGTTGAATTTGGAGTGTTTAGACAACACTTATACCCATTTTGTCCCAAAACAGGCTAAAACTGAGAAAACATTGATTCAAAGCAGTAAACAGCTTTGTTACTGTTTCTAGGGTCGGAATGTATAATAATCCAATGCAATTGACTAATTATAAGAGTTCAGGTTGAATTTGGAGTGTTTAGACAACACTTATACCCATTTTCTCCCGAAACATGCTAAAACCAAGAAAACATTGATTCAAAGCAGTAAACAGCTTTGCTACTGCTTCTAGGGTCAGAATTTGTGACAATTCAATGCTCTTAACTAATTGTAAGAGTTTGGGATGAATTTGAAGTGTTTAGACAACAATTAAACTTGTTTTATCCCAAAACAAGCTTAAGCCGAGAAAACAGGCTAAAACCGAGAAAACATTAATTCGAAGCAGTAAACAGTTTTGTTACAGTTTATAGGGTTTTGACTAATTATAAGAGTTCAGGTTGAATTTGGAATGTTTAGACAACACTTATACCCATTTTGTCCCAAAACAGGCTAAAACTGAGAAAACATTGATTCAAAGCAGTAAACAGCTTTGTTACTGTTTCTAGGGTCAGAATGTATAAGAATCCAATGCAATTGACTAATTATAAGAGTTCGGGTTGAATTTGAAGTGTTTAGACAACAATTATACCCATTTTGTCCCGAAACAAGCTATAACCGACAAAACATTGATTTGAAGTAGTAAACAGATTTGTTACTGTTTCTAGGGTCAAAATGTGTGACAATCCAATGCATTTGACTAATTTTAAGAGTTTGGGATGAATTTGAAGTGTTTAGACAACAATTATACCCATTTTGTCCCGAAACAAGCTAAAACAAAGAAAACATTGATTTGAAGTAGTAAACAGCTTTGTTACTGTTTCTAGGGTCAGAATGTGTGACAATCCAATGCATTTGACTAATTGTAAGAGTTTGGGATGAATTTGAAATGTTTAGACAACACTTAAACTTGTTTTATCCCAAAACAAGCTTAAGCCGAGAAAACAGGCTAAAACCGAGAAAAACTTAATTCGAAGCAGTAAACAGTTTTGTTACTGTTTATAGGGTCAATATATGTAACAATCCAATGCATTTGACTAATTATAAGAGTTCAGGTTGAATTTGGAATGTTTAGACAACACTTCTACCCATTTTATCCCAAAACAGGCTAAAACTGAGAAAACATTGATTCAAAGCAGTAAACAGATTTGTTACTGTTTCTAGGTTCAGAATGTATAATAATCCAATGCAATTGACTAATTATAAGAGTTCGGGTTGAATTTGAAGTGTTTAGACAACAATTATACCCATTTTGTCCCGAAACAAGCTAAAACAAAGAAAACATTGATTTGAAGTAGTAAACAACTTTGTTACTGTTACTAGGGTCTGAATATGTAACAATCCAATGCATTCGACTAATTATAAGAGTTCGGGTTGAATTTGGAGTGTTTAGACAACACTTATACCCTGTCCCGAAACAGGCTAAAACTGAGAAAATATTGATTCGAAGCAGTAAACAGTTTTGTTACTGTTTATAGGGTCAATATATGTAACAATCCAATGCATTTGACTAATTATAAGAGTTCAGGTTGAATTTGGAATGTTTAGACAACACATATACCCATTTTGTCCCGAAACAGGCTAAAACCAAGAAAACATTGATTCAAAGCAGTAAACAGATTTGTTACTGTTTCTAGGGTCAGAATGTATAATAATCCAATGCAATTGACTAATTATAAGAGTTCGGGTTGAATTTGAAGTGTTTAGACAACAATTATACCCATTTTGTCCCGAAACAAGCTATAACCGAGAAAACATTGATTTGAAGTAGTAAACAGCTTTGTTACTGTTTCTAGGGTCAAAATGTGTGACAATCCAATGCATTTGACTAATTTTAAGAGTTTGGGATGAATTTGAAGTGTTTAGACAACAATTATACCCATTTTGTCCCGAAACAAGCTAAAACAAAGAAAACATTGATTTGAAGTAGTAAACAGCTTTGTTACTGTTTCTAGGGTCAGAATGTGTGACAATCCAATGCATTTGACTAATTGTAAGAGTTTGGGATGAATTTGAAATGTTTAGACAACACTTAAACTTGTTTTATCCCAAAACAAGCTTAAGCCGAGAAAACTGGCTAAAACCGAGAAAAACATAATTCGAAGCAGTAAACAGTTTTGTTACTGTTTATAGGGTCAATATATGTAACAATCCAATGCATTTGACTAATTATAAGAGTTCGGGTTGAATTTGGAGTGTTTAGACAACACTTATACCCATTTTTCCCAAAACAGGCAAAAACCAAGAAAACATTGATTCAAAGCAGTAAACAGCTTTGCTACTGCTTCTAGGGTCAGAATATGTGACAATCCAATGCTCTTAACTAATTGTAAGAGTTTGGGATGAATTTGAAGTGTTTAGACAACAATTAAACTTGTTTTATCCCAAAACAAGCTTAAGCCGAGAAAACAGGCTAAAACCGAGAAAACATTAATTCGAAGCAGTAAACAGTTTTGTTACAGTTTATAGGGTCAATATATGTAACAATCCAATGCATTTGACTAATTATAAGAGTTCAGGTTGAATTTGGAATGTTTAGACAACACTTATACCCATTTTGTCCCAAAACAGGCTAAAACTGAGAAAACATTGATTCAAAGCAGTAAACAGCTTTGTTACTGTTTCTAGGGTCAGAATGTATAAGAATCCAATGCAATTGACTAATTATAAGAGTTCGGGTTGAATTTGAAGTGTTTAGACAACAATTATACCCATTTTGTCCCGAAACAAGCTAAAACAAAGAAAACATTGATTTGAAGTAGTAAACAACTTTGTTACTGTTACTAGGGTCTGAATATGTAACAATCCAATGCATTCGACTAATTATAAGAGTTCGGGTTGAATTTGGAGTGTTTAGACAACACTTATACCCTGTCCCGAAACAGGCTAAAACTGAGAAAATATTGATTCGAAGCAGTAAACAGTTTTGTTACTGTTTATAGGGTCAATATATGTAACAATCCAATGCATTTGACTAATTATAAGAGTTCAGGTTGAATTTGGAATGTTTAGACAACACATATACCCATTTTGTCCCGAAACAGGCTAAAACCAAGAAAACATTGATTCAAAGCAGTAAACAGATTTGTTACTGTTTCTAGGGTCAGAATGTATAATAATCCAATGCAATTGACTAATTATAAGAGTTCGGGTTGAATTTGAAGTGTTTAGACAACAATTATACCCATTTTGTCCCGAAACAAGCTATAACCGAGAAAACATTGATTTGAAGTAGTAAACAGCTTTGTTACTGTTTCTAGGGTCAAAATGTGTGACAATCCAATGCATTTGACTAATTTTAAGAGTTTGGGATGAATTTGAAGTGTTTAGACAACAATTATACCCATTTTGTCCCGAAACAAGCTAAAACAAAGAAAACATTGATTTGAAGTAGTAAACAGCTTTGTTACTGTTTCTAGGGTCAGAATGTGTGACAATCCAATGCATTTGACTAATTGTAAGAGTTTGGGATGAATTTGAAATGTTTAGACAACACTTAAACTTGTTTTATCCCAAAACAAGCTTAAGCCGAGAAAACTGGCTAAAACCGAGAAAAACATAATTCGAAGCAGTAAACAGTTTTGTTACTGTTTATAGGGTCAATATATGTAACAATCCAATGCATTTGACTAATTATAAGAGTTCGGGTTGAATTTGGAGTGTTTAGACAACACTTATACCCATTTTTCCCAAAACAGGCAAAAACCAAGAAAACATTGATTCAAAGCAGTAAACAGCTTTGCTACTGCTTCTAGGGTCAGAATATGTGACAATCCAATGCTCTTAACTAATTGTAAGAGTTTGGGATGAATTTGAAGTGTTTAGACAACAATTAAACTTGTTTTATCCCAAAACAAGCTTAAGCCGAGAAAACAGGCTAAAACCGAGAAAACATTAATTCGAAGCAGTAAACAGTTTTGTTACAGTTTATAGGGTCAATATATGTAACAATCCAATGCATTTGACTAATTATAAGAGTTCAGGTTGAATTTGGAATGTTTAGACAACACTTATACCCATTTTGTCCCAAAACAGGCTAAAACTGAGAAAACATTGATTCAAAGCAGTAAACAGCTTTGTTACTGTTTCTAGGGTCAGAATGTATAAGAATCCAATGCAATTGACTAATTATAAGAGTTCGGGTTGAATTTGAAGTGTTTAGACAACAATTATACCCATTTTGTCCCGAAACAAGCTATAACCGACAAAACATTGATTTGAAGTAGTAAACAGATTTGTTACTGTTTCTAGGGTCAAAATGTGTGACAATCCAATGCATTTGACTAATTTTAAGAGTTTGGGATGAATTTGAAGTGTTTAGACAACAATTATACCCATTTTGTCCCGAAACAAGCTAAAACAAAGAAAACATTGATTTGAAGTAGTAAACAGCTTTGTTACTATTTCTAGGGTCAGAATGTGTGACAATCCAATGCATTTGACTAATTGTAAGAGTTTGGGATGAATTTGAAATGTTTAGACAACACTTAAACTTGTTTTATCCCAAAACAAGCTTAAGCCGAGAAAACAGGCTAAAACCGAGAAAAACTTAATTCGAAGCAGTAAACAGTTTTGTTACTGTTTATAGGGTCAATATATGTAACAATCCAATGCATTTGACTAATTATAAGAGTTCAGGTTGAATTTGGAATGTTTAGACAACACTTCTACCCATTTTGTCCCAAAACAGGCTAAAACTGAGAAAACATTGATTCAAAGCAGTAAACAGATTTGTTACTGTTTCTAGGTTCAGAATGTACAATAATCCAATGCAATTGACTAATTATAAGAGTTCGGGTTGAATTTGAAGTGTTTAGACAACAATTATACCCATTTTGTCCCGAAACAAGCTAAAACAAAGAAAACATTGATTTGAAGTAGTAAACAACTTTGTTACTGTTACTAGGGTCAGAATGTGTAACAATCCAATGCATTCGACTAATTATAAGAGTTCGGGTTGAATTTGGAGTGTTTAGACAACACTTATACCCATTTTGTCCCGAAACAGGCTAAAACTGAGAAAATATTGATTCGAAGCAGTAAACAGTTTTGTTACTGTTTATAGGGTCAATATATGTAACAATCCAATGCATTTGACTAATTATAAGAGTTCAGGTTGAATTTGGAATGTTTAGACAACACATATGTTGGGATTTATGAGACAAAGCTCACAAGAGAGGGTAGACAAACACTTGGTGAATGAATCCCCCTTTACCCACAACAAACTAACCCATTCTCAAGGGGGAGGAGAGAACATCAACTTGTGATGAACTCCCCATAAACTAGCTAAATAGAACCCAAATACTAGAGAGTAAGCGGATCCTACCTAGGAGAAGCACTAGTTTGAGACTATCCCCTTCTAGTATCACAACACTTAGAGTTTGTGTACTTAGGAGAAGGAGGATTAGAATCAGTAATCTAGGCTAAGTAAAGCAGTAAATAAAGAAGAGTTTAGGTGGGTTTGAGAAGAGAATTAGGCTGCCATAAGGGCAGCCCCTAACCGCTAATCACCTAAACAATCTACATTGTGAATATGAACAAGAACACAAGTAGAGAGGGGAAATCGGATTCTCTTCTAATTAGATTGTTGTGTTGTGTTACATATGAGGTGAAATACAAAGCTTAATATAGGAGAATACAAGGTCATATGACCGTTAGAGAGAAGAAGAGAGTGATGAAAGTGACATTCTCGATTTGGTGTTGGTGAGAGTGACCTTTCCTTCCTTCACCAACCAAGGGCACATGTGATCTTCCCATAAGCCTCTCTCTCTTGTAGGGCCTCGCTTTCCTCCTCTCAAACTCGGCCTCTCTATCTACTGGACCGAGCGCAGGCCTAAGGGCCGAGACCGTACGGACGGGCCTTCTCTTCATTGTACGGACGGGCCTTCTCTTCATCGTACGGACGGGCCTGTACGGACGGGCCTGTACGGACGGGCCTGTACGGACGGGCCTTCTCTTCAATGTGTTCACGGCCTAACTGGCCGCTCACCGGACATGGGTCCGTTCACGGACACGGTACATGGTACCGGACACGGTACATGGTCGCTCACGGACACGGACATGGCCTTACCGGCCTTTACATGGCCTTTCCGGCCTTTCTTCTCTTCTTCCAAGGCTCGGCCTTACCGGCCTCTCCTCTCTCCTCCTTGGTACATTCTAATAACATATACCCATTTTGTCCCGAAACAGGCTAAAACCAAGAAAACATTGATTCAAAGCAGTAAACAGATTTGTTACTGTTTCTAGGGTCAGAATGTATAATAATCCAATGCAATTGACTAATTATAAGAGTTCGGGTTGAATTTGAAGTGTTTAGACAACAATTATACCCATTTTGTCCCGAAACAAGCTATAACCGAGAAAACATTGATTTGAAGTAGTAAACAGCTTTGTTACTGTTTCTAGGGTCAAAATGTGTGACAATCCAATGCATTTGACTAATTTTAAGAGTTTGGGATGAATTTGAAGTGTTTAGACAACAATTATACCCATTTTGTCCCGAAACAAGCTAAAACAAAGAAAACATTGATTTGAAGTAGTAAACAGCTTTGTTACTGTTTCTAGGGTCAGAATGTGTGACAATCCAATGCATTTGACTAATTGTAAGAGTTTGGGATGAATTTGAAATGTTTAGACAACACTTAAACTTGTTTTATCCCAAAACAAGCTTAAGCCGAGAAAACTGGCTAAAACCGAGAAAACATTGATTCAAAACAGTAAACAGTTTTGTTACTGTTTATAGGGTCAATATATGTAACAATCCAATGCATTTGACTAATTATAAGAGTTCGGGTTGAATTTGGAGTGTTTAGACAACACTTATACCCATTTTGTCCCAAAACAGGCAAAAACCAAGAAAACATTGATTCAAAGCAGTAAACAGCTTTGCTACTGCTTCTAGGGTCAGAATATGTGACAATCCAATGCTCTTAACTAATTGTAAGAGTTTGGGATGAATTTGAAGTGTTTAGACAACAATTAAACTTGTTTTATCCCAAAACAAGCTTAAGCCGAGAAAACAGGCTAAAACCGAGAAAACATTAATTCGAAGCAGTAAACAGTTTTGTTACAGTTTATAGGGTCAATATATGTAACAATCCAATGCATTTGACTAATTATAAGAGTTCAGGTTGAATTTGGAATGTTTAGACAACACTTCTACCCATTTTGTCCCAAAACAGGCTAAAACTGAGAAAACATTGATTCAAAGCAGTAAACAGATTTGTTACTGTTTCTAGGTTCAGAATGTACAATAATCCAATGCAATTGACTAATTATAAGAGTTCGGGTTGAATTTGAAGTGTTTAGACAACAATTATACCCATTTTGTCCCGAAACAAGCTAAAACAAAGAAAACATTGATTTGAAGTAGTAAACAACTTTGTTACTGTTACTAGGGTCAGAATGTGTAACAATCCAATGCATTCGACTAATTATAAGAGTTCGGGTTGAATTTGGAGTGTTTAGACAACACTTATACCCATTTTGTCCCGAAACAGGCTAAAACTGAGAAAATATTGATTCGAAGCAGTAAACAGTTTTGTTACTGTTTATAGGGTCAATATATGTAACAATCCAATGCATTTGACTAATTATAAGAGTTCAGGTTGAATTTGGAATGTTTAGACAACACATATGTTGGGATTTATGAGACAAAGCTCACAAGAGAGGGTAGACAAACACTTGGTGAATGAATCCCCCTTTACCCACAACAAACTAACCCATTCTCAAGGGGGAGGAGAGAACATCAACTTGTGATGAACTCCCCATAAACTAGCTAAATAGAACCCAAATACTAGAGAGTAAGCGGATCCTACCTAGGAGAAGCACTAGTTTGAGACTATCCCCTTCTAGTATCACAACACTTAGAGTTTGTGTACTTAGGAGAAGGAGGATTAGAATCAGTAATCTAGGCTAAGTAAAGCAGTAAATAAAGAAGAGTTTAGGTGGGTTTGAGAAGAGAATTAGGCTGCCATAAGGGCAGCCCCTAACCGCTAATCACCTAAACAATCTACATTGTGAATATGAACAAGAACACAAGTAGAGAGGGGAAATCGGATTCTCTTCTAATTAGATTGTTGTGTTGTGTTACATATGAGGTGAAATACAAAGCTTAATATAGGAGAATACAAGGTCATATGACCGTTAGAGAGAAGAAGAGAGTGATGAAAGTGACATTCTCGATTTGGTGTTGGTGAGAGTGACCTTTCCTTCCTTCACCAACCAAGGGCACATGTGATCTTCCCATAAGCCTCTCTCTCTTGTAGGGCCTCGCTTTCCTCCTCTCAAACTCGGCCTCTCTATCTACTGGACCGAGCGCAGGCCTAAGGGCCGAGACCGTACGGACGGGCCTTCTCTTCATTGTACGGACGGGCCTTCTCTTCATCGTACGGACGGGCCTGTACGGACGGGCCTGTACGGACGGGCCTGTACGGACGGGCCTTCTCTTCAATGTGTTCACGGCCTAACTGGCCGCTCACCGGACATGGGTCCGTTCACGGACACGGTACATGGTACCGGACACGGTACATGGTCGCTCACGGACACGGACATGGCCTTACCGGCCTTTACATGGCCTTTCCGGCCTTTCTTCTCTTCTTCCAAGGCTCGGCCTTACCGGCCTCTCCTCTCTCCTCCTTGGTACATTCTAATAACATATACCCATTTTGTCCCGAAACAGGCTAAAACCAAGAAAACATTGATTCAAAGCAGTAAACAGATTTGTTACTGTTTCTAGGGTCAGAATGTATAATAATCCAATGCAATTGACTAATTATAAGAGTTCGGGTTGAATTTGAAGTGTTTAGACAACAATTATACCCATTTTGTCCCGAAACAAGCTATAACCGAGAAAACATTGATTTGAAGTAGTAAACAGCTTTGTTACTGTTTCTAGGGTCAAAATGTGTGACAATCCAATGCATTTGACTAATTTTAAGAGTTTGGGATGAATTTGAAGTGTTTAGACAACAATTATACCCATTTTGTCCCGAAACAAGCTAAAACAAAGAAAACATTGATTTGAAGTAGTAAACAGCTTTGTTACTGTTTCTAGGGTCAGAATGTGTGACAATCCAATGCATTTGACTAATTGTAAGAGTTTGGGATGAATTTGAAATGTTTAGACAACACTTAAACTTGTTTTATCCCAAAACAAGCTTAAGCCGAGAAAACTGGCTAAAACCGAGAAAACATTGATTCAAAACAGTAAACAGTTTTGTTACTGTTTATAGGGTCAATATATGTAACAATCCAATGCATTTGACTAATTATAAGAGTTCGGGTTGAATTTGGAGTGTTTAGACAACACTTATACCCATTTTGTCCCAAAACAGGCAAAAACCAAGAAAACATTGATTCAAAGCAGTAAACAGCTTTGCTACTGCTTCTAGGGTCAGAATATGTGACAATCCAATGCTCTTAACTAATTGTAAGAGTTTGGGATGAATTTGAAGTGTTTAGACAACAATTAAACTTGTTTTATCCCAAAACAAGCTTAAGCCGAGAAAACAGGCTAAAACCGAGAAAACATTAATTCGAAGCAGTAAACAGTTTTGTTACAGTTTATAGGGTCAATATATGTAACAATCCAATGCATTTGACTAATTATAAGAGTTCAGGTTGAATTTGGAATGTTTAGACAACACTTCTACCCATTTTGTCCCAAAACAGGCTAAAACTGAGAAAACATTGATTCAAAGCAGTAAACAGATTTGTTACTGTTTCTAGGTTCAGAATGTACAATAATCCAATGCAATTGACTAATTATAAGAGTTCGGGTTGAATTTGAAGTGTTTAGACAACAATTATACCCATTTTGTCCCGAAACAAGCTAAAACAAAGAAAACATTGATTTGAAGTAGTAAACAACTTTGTTACTGTTTCTAGGGTCAGAATGTGTAACAATCCAATGCATTCGACTAATTATAAGAGTTCGGGTTGAATTTGGAGTGTTTAGACAACACTTATACCCATTTTGTCCCGAAACAGGCTAAAACTGAGAAAATATTGATTCGAAGCAGTAAACAGCTTTGTTACTGTTTATAGGGTCAAAAGATGTAGCAATCCAATGCATTTGACTAATTATAAGAGTTCGGGTTGAATTTGGAGTGTTTAGACAACACTTATACCCATTTTGTCCCAAAACAGGCTAAAACTGAGAAAACATTGATTCAAAGCTGTAAACAGCTTTGTTACTGTTTCTATGGTCAGAATGTATAATAATCCAATGCAATTGACTAATTATAAGAGTTCGGGTTGAATTTGAAGTGTTTAGACAACAATTATAGCCATTTTGTCCTGAAACAAGCTATAACCGAGAAAACATTGATTTGAAGTAGTAAACAGCTTTGTTACTGTTTCTAGGGTCAAAATGTGTGACAATCCAATGCATTTGACTAATTATAAGAGTTCAGGTTGAATTTGGAATGTTTAGACAAGACTTATGCCCATTTTGTCCCAAAACAGGCTAAAACAGAGAAAACATTGATTCGAAGCAGTAAACAGCTTTGTTACTGTTTCTAGGGTCAGAATGTGTGACAATCGATTGCATTTGAATAATTGTAATAGTTTGGGATGAATTTTAAGTGTTTAGACAACACTTAAACCTCTTTTATCCCAAAACAAGCTTAAGCCGGGTAAAGAGGCTAAAACCGAGAAAACATTGATTCAAAACAGTAAACAGTTTTGTTACTGTTTATAGGGTCAATATATGTAACAATCCAATGCATTTGACTAATTATAAGAGTTCGGGTTGAATTTGGAGTATTTAGACAACACTTATACCCATTTTGTCCCAAAACAGGCTAAAACTGAGAAAACATTGATTCAAAGCAGTAAACAACTTTGTTACTGTTTCTAGGGTAGGAATGTATAATAATCCAATGCAATTGACTAATTATAAGAGTTCGGGTTGAATTTGAAGTGTTTAGACAACAATTATACCCATTTTGTCCCGAAACAGGCTAAAACAGAGAAAACATTGATTTGAAGCAGTAAACAGCTTTGTTACTGTTTCTAGGGTCAGAATGTGTGACAATCGAATGCATTTGAATAATTGTAAGAGTTTGGGATGAATTTGAGGTGTTTAGGCAACACTTAAACCTCTTTTATCCCAAAACAAGCTTAAGCCGAGAAAACATGCTAAAACCGAGAAAACATTGATTCGAAGCAGTAAACAGTTTTGTTACTGTTTATAGGGTCAATATATGTAACGATCCAATGCATTTGACTAATTATAAGAGTTCGGGTTGAATTTGGAATGTTTAGACAACACATATACCCATTTTGTCCCGAAACAGGCTAAAACCGAGAAAACATTGATTCGAAGCAGTAAACAGTTTTGTTACTGTTGATAGTATCAAAATATGTAACAATCCAATGCATTTGACTAATTATAAGAGTTCGGGTTGAATTTGGAGTGTTTAGACAACACTTATACCCATTTTGTCCCGAAACATGCTAAAACCAAGAAAACATTGATTCAAAGCAGTAAACAGCTTTGCTACTGTTTCTAGGGTCAGAATGTGTGACAATCTAATGCTCTTGACTAATTGTAAGATTTTTGGATGAATTAGGAGTGTTTAGACAACACTTAAACCTGTTTTATCCCAAAACACGCTTAAACTAAGAAAACAGGCTAAAACAGAGAAAACATTGATTCGAAGCAGTAAACAGCTTTGCTACTGCTTATAGGGTCAGAATATGTGACAATCCAATGCTCTTGACTAATTGTAAGAGTTTGGGATGAATTTGAAGTGTTTAGACAACAATTAAACTTGTTTTATCCCAAAACAAGCTTAACCAAAGAAAACAGGCTAAAACCGAGAAAACATTAATTCGAAGCAGTAACCAGTTTTGTTACAGTTTATAGGGTCAATATATGTAACAATCCAATGCATTTGACTAATTATAAGAGTTCAGGTTGAATGTGGAATGTTTAGACAACACTTATACCCATTTTGTCCCAAAACAGGCTAAAACTGAGAAAACATTGATTCAAAGCAGTAAACAGCTTTGTTACTGTTTCTAGGGTCAGAATGTATAATAATCCAATGCAATTGACTAATTATAAGAGTTCGGGTTGAATTTGAAGTGTTTAGACAACAATTATACCCATTTTGTCCCGAAACAAGCTATAACCGAGAAAACATTGATTTGAAGTAGGAAACAGATTTGTTACTGTTTCTAGGGTCAAAATGTGTGACAATCCAATGCATTTGACTAATTTTAAGAGTTTGGGATGACTTTGAAGTGTTTAGACAACAATTATACCCATTTTGTCCCGAAACAAGCTAAAACAAAGAAAACATTGATTTGAAGTAGTAAACAGCTTTGTTACTGTTTCTAGGGTCAGAATGTGTGACAATCCAATGCATTTGACTAATTGTAAGAGTTTGGGATGAATTTGAAATGTTTAGACAACACTTAAACTTGTTTTATCCCAAAACAAGCTTAAGCCGAGAAAACAGGCTAAAACCGAGAAAACATTAATTCGAAGTAGTAAACAGTTTTGTTACTGTTTATAGGGTCACTATATGTAACAATCCAATGCATTTGAGTAATTATAAGAGTTCAGGTTGAATTTGGAATATTTAGACAACACTTATACCCATTTTGTCCCAAAACAGGCTAAAACTGAGAAAACATTGATTCAAAACAGTAAACAGTTTTGTTACTGTTTATAGGGTCAATATATGTAACAATCCAATGCATTTGACTAATTATAAGAGTTCGGGTTGAATTTGGAGTGTTTAGACAACACTTATACCCATTTTGTCCCGGAACATGCTAAAACCAAGAAAACATTGATTCAAAGCAGTAAACAGCTTTGCTACTGCTTCTAGGGTCAGAATATGTGACAATCCAATGCTCTTGACTAATTGTAAGAGTTTGGGATGAATTTGAAGTGTTTAGACAACAATTAAACTTGTTTTATCCCAAAACAAGCTTAAGCCGAGAAAACATTGATTTGAAGTAGTAAACAGCTTTGTTACTGTTTCTAGGGTCAAAATGTGTGACAATGCAATGCATTTGACTAATTGTAAGAGTTTGGGATGAATTTGAAATGTTTAGACAACAATTAAACCCATTTTGTCCCGAAACAGGCTAAAACAGAGAAAACATTGATTTGAAGCAGTAAACAGCTTTGTTACTGTTTCTAGGGACAGAATGTGTGACAATCGAATGCATTTGAATAATTGTAAGAGTTTGGGATGAATTTGAGGTGTTTAGGCAACACTTAAACCTCTTTTATCCCAAAACAAGCTTAAGCCGAGAAAACATGCTAAAACCGAGAAAACATTGATTCGAAGCAGTAAACAGTTTTGTTACTGTTTATAGGGTCAATATATGTAACGATCCAATGCATTTGACTAATTATAAGAGTTCGGGTTGAATTTGGAATGTTTAGACAACACATATACCCATTTTGTCCCGAAACAGGCTAAAACCGAGAAAACATTGATTCGAAGCAGTAAACAGTTTTGTTACTGTTGATAGTATCAAAATATGTAACAATCCAATGCATTTGACTAATTATAAGAGTTCGGGTTGAATTTGGAGTGTTTAGACAACACTTATACCCATTTTGTCCCGAAACATGCTAAAACCAAGAAAACATTGATTCAAAGCAGTAAACAGCTTTGCTACTGTTTCTAGGGTCAGAATGTGTGACAATCTAATGCTCTTGACTAATTGTAAGAGTTCGGGTTTAATTTGAAGTGTTTAGACAACAATTATACCCATTTTGTCCCGAAACAAGCTATAACCGACAAAACATTGATTTGAAGTAGTAAACAGATTTGTTACTGTTTCTAGGGTCAAAATGTGTGACAATCCAATGCATTTGACTAATTTTAAGAGTTTGGGATGAATTTGAAGTGTTTAGACAACAATTATACCCATTTTGTCCCGAAACAAGCTAAAACAAAGAAAACATTGATTTGAAGTAGTAAACAGCTTTGTTACTGTTTCTAGGGTCAGAATGTGTGACAATCCAATGCATTTGACTAATTGTAAGAGTTTGGGATGAATTTGAAATGTTTAGACAACACTTAAACTTGTTTTATCCCAAAACAAGCTTAAGCCGAGAAAACAGGCTAAAACCGAGAAAAACTTAATTCGAAGCAGTAAACAGTTTTGTTACTGTTTATAGGGTCAATATATGTAACAATCCAATGCATTTGACTAATTATAAAAGTTCAGGTTGAATTTGGAATGTTTAGACAACACTTCTACCCATTTTGTCCCAAAACAGGCTAAAACTGAGAAAACATTGATTCAAAGCAGTAAACAGATTTGTTACTGTTTCTAGGTTCAGAATGTATAATAATCCAATGCAATTGACTAATTATAAGAGTTCGGGTTGAATTTGAAGTGTTTAGACAACAATTATACCCATTTTGTCCCGAAACAAGCTAAAACAAAGAAAACATTGATTTGAAGTAGTAAACAACTTTGTTACTGTTTCTAGGGTCAGAATGTGTAACAATCCAATGCATTCGACTAATTATAAGAGTTCGGGTTGAATTTGGAGTGTTTAGACAACACTTATACCCATTTTGTCCCGAAACAGGCTAAAACAGAGAAAATATTGATTCGAAGCAGTAAACAGCTTTGTTACTGTTTATAGGGTCAAAAGATGTAGCAATCCAATGCATTTGACTAATTATAAGAGTTCGGGTTGAATTTGGAGTGTTTAGACAACACTTATACCCATTTTGTCCCGAAACAGGCTAAAACCGAGAAAACATTAATTCGAAGCAGTAAACAGTTTTGTTACTGTTTATAGGGTCAATATATGCAACAATCCAATGCATTTGACTAATTATAAGAGTTCAGGTTGAATTTGGAATGTTTAGACAACACTTATACCCATTTTGTCCCAAAACAGGCTAAAACTGAGAAAACATTGATTCAAAGCTGTAAACAGCTTTGTTACTGTTTCTATGGTCAGAATGTATAATAATCCAATGCAATTGACTAATTATAAGAGTTCGGGTTGAATTTGAAGTGTTTAGACAACAATTATAGCCATTTTGTCCTGAAACAAGCTATAACCGAGAAAACATTGATTTGAAGTAGTAAACAGCTTTGTTACTATTTCTAGGGTCAAAATGTGTGACAATCCAATGCATTTGACTAATTATAAGAGTTCAGGTTGAATTTGGAATGTTTAGACAAGACTTATACCCATTTTGTCCCAAAACAGGCTAAAACAGAGAAAACATTGATTCGAAGCAGTAAACAGCTTTGTTACTGTTTCTAGGGTCAGAATGTGTGACAATCGATTGCATTTGAATAATTGTAATAGTTTGGGATGAATTTTAAGTGTTTAGACAACACTTAAACCTCTTTTATCCCAAAACAAGCTTAAGCCGGGTAAAGAGGCTAAAACCGAGAAAACATTGATTCAAAACAGTAAACAGTTTTGTTACTGTTTATAGGGTCAATATATGTAACAATCCAATGCATTTGACTAATTATAAGAGTTCGGGTTGAATTTGGAGTGTTTAGACAACACTTATACCCATTTTGTCCCAAAACAGGCTAAAACTGAGAAAACATTGATTCAAAGCAGTAAACAGCTTTGTTACTGTTTCTAGGGTAGGAATGTATAATAATCCAATGCAATTGACTAATTATAAGAGTTCGGGTTGAATTTGAAGTGTTTAGACAACAATTATACCCATTTTGTCCCGAAACAGGCTAAAACAGAGAAAACATTGATTTGAAGCAGTAAACAGCTTTGTTACTGTTTCTAGGGTCAGAATGTGTGACAATCGAATGCATTTGAATAATTGTAAGAGTTTGGGATGAATTTGAGGTGTTTAGGCAACACTTAAACCTCTTTTATCCCAAAACAAGCTTAAGCCGAGAAAACATGCTAAAACCGAGAAAACATTGATTCGAAGCAGTAAACAGTTTTGTTACTGTGTATAGGGTCAATATATGTAACGATCCAATGCATTTGACTAATTATAAGAGTTCGGGTTGAATTTGGAATGTTTAGACAACACATATACCCATTTTGTCCCGAAACAGGCTAAAACCGAGAAAACATTGATTCGAAGCAGTAAACAGTTTTGTTACTGTTGATAGTATCAAAATATGTAACAATCCAATGCATTTGACTAATTATAAGAGTTCGGGTTGAATTTGGAGTGTTTAGACAACACTTATACCCATTTTGTCCCGAAACATGCTAAAACCAAGAAAACATTGATTCAAAGCAGTAAACAGCTTTGCTACTGTTTCTAGGGTCAGAATGTGTGACAATCTAATGCTCTTGACTAATTGTAAGAGTTTTGGATGAATTAGGAGTGTTTAGACAACACTTAAACCTGTTTTATCCCAAAACACGCTTAAACTGAGAAAACAGGCTAAAACAGAGAAAACATTGATTCGAAGCAGTAAACAGCTTTGCTACTGCTTATAGGGTCAGAATATGTGACAATCCAATGCTCTTGACTAATTGTAAGAGTTTGGGATGAATTTGAAGTGTTTAGACAACAATTAAACTTGTTTTATCCCAAAACAAGCTTAACCAAAGAAAACAGGCTAAAACCGAGAAAACATTAATTCGAAGCAGTAACCAGTTTTGTTACAGTTTATAGGGTCAATATATGTAACAATCCAATGCATTTGACTAATTATAAGAGTTCAGGTTGAATCTGGAATGTTTAGACAACACTTATACCCATTTTGTCCCAAAACAGGCTAAAACTGAGAAAACATTGATTCAAAGCAGTAAACAGCTTTGTTACTGTTTCTAGGGTCAGAATGTATAATAATCCAATGCAATTGACTAATTATAAGAGTTCGGGTTGAATTTGAAGTGTTTAGACAACAATTATACCCATTTTGTCCCGAAACAAGCTATAACCGAGAAAACATTGATTTGAAGTAGGAAACAGATTTGTTACTGTTTCTAGGGTCAAAATGTGTGACAATCCAATGCATTTGACTAATTTTAAGAGTTTGGGATGACTTTGAAGTGTTTAGACAACAATTATACCCATTTTGTCCCAAAACAAGCTAAAACAAAGAAAACATTGATTTGAAGTAGTAAACAGCTTTGTTACTGTTTCTAGGGTCAGAATGTGTGACAATCCAATGCATTTGACTAATTGTAAGAGTTTGGGATGAATTTGAAATGTTTAGACAACACTTAAACTTGTTTTATCCCAAAACAAGCTTAAGCCGAGAAAACAGGCTAAAACCGAGAAAACATTAATTCGAAGCAGTAAACAGTTTTGTTACTGTTTATAGGGTCACTATATGTAACAATCCAATGCATTTGAGTAATTAAAAGAGTTCAGGTTGAATTTGGAATGTTTAGACAACACTTATACCCATTTTGTCCCAAAACAGGCTAAAACTGAGAAAACATTGATTCAAAACAGTAAACAGTTTTGTTACTGTTTATAGGGTCAATATATGTAACAATCCAATGCATTTGACTAATTATAAGAGTTCGGGTTGAATTTGGAGTGTTTAGACAACACTTATACCCATTTTGTCCCATAACAGGCTAAAACTGAGAAAACATTGATTCAAAGCAGTAAACAGCTTTGTTACTGTTTCTAGGGTCGGAATGTATAATAATCCAATGCAATTGACTAATTATAAGAGTTCGGGTTGAATTTGGAGTGTTTAGACAACACTTATACCCATTTTCTCCCGAAACATGCTAAAACCAAGAAAACATTGATTCAAAGCAGTAAACAGCTTTGCTACTGCTTCTAGGGTCAGAATGTGTGACAATCCAATGCTCTTGACTAATTGTAAGAGTTTGGGATGAATTTGAAGTGTTTAGACAACAATTAAACTTGTTTTATCCCAAAACAAGCTTAAGCCGAGAAAACAGGCTAAAACCGAGAAAACATTAATTCGAAGCAGTAAACAGTTTATAGGGTCAATATATGTAACAATCCAATGCATTTGACTAATTATAAGAGTTCAGGTTGAATTTGGAATGTTTAGACAACACTTATACCCATTTTGTCCCAAAACAGGCTAAAACTGAGAAAACATTGATTCAAAGCAGTAAACAGCTTTGTTACTGTTTCTAGGGTCAGAATGTATAAGAATCCAATGCAATTGACTAATTATAAGAGTTCGGGTTGAATTTGAAGTGTTTAGACAACAATTATACCCATTTTGTCCCGAAACAAGCTATAACCGAGAAAACATTGATTTGAAGTAGTAAACAGATTTGTTACTGTTTCTAGGGTCAAAATGTGTGACAATCCAATGCATTTGACTAATTTTAAGAGTTTGGGATGAATTTGAAGTGTTTAGACAACAATTATACCCATTTTGTCCCGAAACAAGCTAAAACAAAGAAAACATTGATTTGAAGTAGTAAACAGCTTTGTTACTATTTCTAGGGTCAGAATGTGTGACAATCCAATGCATTTGACTAATTGTAAGAGTTTGGAATGAATTTGAAATGTTTAGACAACACTTAAACTTGTTTTATCCCAAAACAAGCTTAAGCCGAGAAAACAGGCTAAAACCGAGAAAAACTTAATTCGAAGCAGTAAACAGTTTTGTTACTGTTTATAGGGTCAATATATGTAACAATCCAATGCATTTGACTAATTATAAGAGTTCAGGTTGAATTTGGAATGTTTAGACAACAGTTCTACCCATTTTGTCCCAAAACAGGCTAAAACTGAGAAAACATTGATTCAAAGCAGTAAACAGATTTGTTACTGTTTCTAGGTTCAGAATGTATAATAATCCAATGCAATTGACTAATTATAAGAGTTCGGGTTGAATTTGAAGTGTTTAGACAACAATTATACCCATTTTGTCCCGAAACAAGCTAAAACAAAGAAAACATTGATTTGAAGTAGTAAACAGCTTTGTTACTGTTTCTAGGGTCAAAATGTGTGACAATGCAAAGCATTTGACTAATTTTAAGAGTTTTGGATGAATTTGAAATGTTTAGACAACACTTAAACCTCTTTTATCCCAAAACAAGCTTAAGCCGAGAAAACAGGCTAAAACCCAGAAAACATTAATTCGAAGCAGTAAACTGTTTTGTTACTGTTTATAGGGTCACTATATGTAACAATCCAATGCATTTGACTAATTATAAGAGTTCAGGTTGAATTTGGAATGTTTAGACAAGACTTATACCCATTTTGTCCCAAAACAGGCTAAAACCGAGAAAACATTGATTCGAAGCAGTAAACAGTTTTGTTACTGTTGATAGTATCAAAATATGTAACAATCCAATGCATTTGACTAATTATAAGAGTTCGGGTTGAATTTGGAGTGTTTAGACAACACTTATACCCATTTTGTCCCGAAACATGCTAAAACCAAGAAAACATTGATTCAAAGCAGTAAACAGCTTTGCTACTGTTTCTAGGGTCAGAATGTGTGACAATCCAATGCTCTTGACTAATTGTAAGAGTTTTGGATGAATTAGGAGTGTTTAGACAACACTTAAACCTGTTTTATCCCAAAACACGCTTAAACAGAGAAAACATTGATTCGAAGCAGTAAACAGTTTTGTTACTGTTTCTAGGGTCAGAATGTGTGACAATCGAATGCATTTGAATAATTGTAAGAGTTTGGGATGAATTTTAAGTGTTTAGACAACACTTAAACCTCTTTTATCCCAAAACAAGATTAAGCCGGGAAAACAGGCTAAAACCGAGAAAACATTGATTCAAAACAGTAAACAATTTTGTTACTGTTTATAGGGTCAATATATGTAACAATCCAATGCATTTGACTAATTATAAGAGTTCGGGTTGAATTTGGAGTGTTTAGACAACACTTATACCCATTTTGTCCCAAAACAGGCTAAAACTGAGAAAACATTGATTCAAAGCAGTAAACAGCTTTGTTACTGTTTCTAGGGTAGGAATGTATAATAATCCAACGCAATTGACTAATTATAAGAGTTCGGGTTGAATTTGGAGTGTTTAGACAACACTTATACCCATTTTCTCCCGAAACATGCTAAAACCAAGAAAACATTGATTCAAAGCAGTAAACAGCTTTGCTACTGCTTCTAGGGTCAGAATATGTGACAATCCAATGCTCTTGACTAATTGTAAGAGTTTGGGATGAATTTGAAGTGTTTAGACAACAATTAAACTTGTTTTATCCCAAAACAAGCTTAAGCCGAGAAAACAGGCTAAAACCGAGAAAACATTAATTCGAAGCAGTAAACAGTTTTGTTACAGTTTATAGGGTCAATATATGTAACAATCCAATGCATTTGACTAATTGTAAGAGTTCAGGTTGAATTTGGAATGTTTAGACAACACTTATACCCATTTTGTCCCAAAACAGGCTAAAACTGAGAAAACATTGATTCAAAGCAGTAAACAGATTTGTTACTGTTTCTAGGTTCAGAATGTATAATAATCCAATGCAATTGACTAATTATAAGAGTTCGGGTTGAATTTGAAGTGTTTAGACAACAATTATACCCATTTTGTCCCGAAACAAGCTAAAACAAAGAAAACATTGATTTGAAGTAGTAAACAGCTTTGTTACTGTTTCTAGGGTCAAAATGTGTGACAATGCAATGCATTTGACTAATTGTAAGAGTTTTGGATGAATTTGAAATGTTTAGACAACACTTAAACCTCTTTTATCCCAAAACAAGCTTAAGCCGAGAAAACAGGCTAAAACTGAGAAAACATTAATTCGAAGCAGTAAACTGTTTTGTTACTGTTTATAGGGTCACTATATGTAACAATCCAATGAATTTGACTAATTATAAGAGTTCGGGTTGAATTTGGAGTGTTTAGACAACACTTATACCCATTTTGTCCCAAAACAGGCTAAAACTGAGAAAACATTGATTCAAAGCAGTAAACAGCTTTGTTAATGTTTCTAGGGTAGGAATGTATAATAATCCAATGCAATTGACTAATTATAAGAGTTCGGGTTGAATTTGGAGTGTTTAGACAACACTTATACCCATTTTCTCCCGAAACATGCTAAAACCAAGAAAACATTGATTCAAAGCAGTAAACAGCTTTGCTACTGCTTCTAGGGTCAGAATGTGTGACAATCCAATGCTCTTGACTAATTGTAAGAGTTTGGGATGAATTTGAAGTGTTTAGACAACAATTAAACTTGTTTTATCCCAAAACAAGCTTAAGCCGAGAAAACAGGCTAAAACCGAGAAAACATTAATTCGAAGCAGTAAACAGTTTTGTTACAGTTTATAGGGTCAATATATGTAACAATCCAATGCATTTGACTAATTATAAGAGTTCAGGTTGAATTTGGAATGTTTAGACAACACTTATACCCATTTTGTCCCAAAACAGGCTAAAACTGAGAAAACATTGATTCAAAGCAGTAAACAGCTTTGTTACTGTTTCTAGGGTCAGAATGTATAATAATCCAATGCAATTGACTAATTATAAGAGTTCGGGTTGAATTTGAAGTGTTTAGACAACAATTATACTCATTTTGTCCCAAAACAGGCTAAAACTGAGAAAACATTGATTCAAAGCAGTAAACAGCTTTGTTACTGTTTCTAGGGTAGGAATGTATAATAATCCAATGCAATTGACTAATTATAAGAGTTCGGGTTGAATTTGGAGTGTTTAGACAACACTTATACCCATTTTCTCCCGAAACATGCTAAAACCAAGAAAACATTGATTCAAAGCAGTAAACAGCTTTGCTACTGCTTCTAGGGTCAGAATGTGTGACAATCCAATGCTCTTTACTAATTGTAAGAGTTTGGGATGAATTTGAAGTGTTTAGACAACAATTAAACGAGTTTTATCCCAAAACAAGCTTAAGCCGAGAAAACAGGCTAAAACCGAGAAAACATTAATTCGAAGCAGTAAACAGTTTTGTTACTGTTTATAGGGTCAATATATGTAACAATCCAATGCATTTGACTAATTATAAGAGTTCGGGTTGAATTTGGAGTGTTTACACAACACTTATACCCATTTTGTCCCAAAACAGGCTAAAACTGAGAAAACATTGATTCAAAGCAGTAAACAGCTTTGTTACTGTTTCTAGGGTCAGAATGTATAATAATCCAATGCAATTGACTAATTATAAGAGTTCGGGTTGAATTTGAAGTGTTTAGACAACAATTATACTCATTTTGTCCCAAAACAGGCTAAAACTGAGAAAACATTGATTCAAAGCAGTAAACAGCTTTGTTACTGTTTCTAGGGTAGGAATGTATAATAATCCAATGCAATTGACTAATTATAAGAGTTCGGGTTGAATTTGGAGTGTTTAGACAACACTTATACCCATTTTCTCCCGAAACATGCTAAAACCAAGAAAACATTGATTCAAAGCAGTAAACAGCTTTGCTACTGCTTCTAGGGTCAGAATGTGTGACAATCCAATGCTCTTTACTAATTGTAAGAGTTTGGGATGAATTTGAAGTGTTTAGACAACAATTAAACGAGTTTTATCCCAAAACAAGCTTAAGCCGAGAAAACAGGCTAAAACCGAGAAAACATTAATTCGAAGCAGTAAACAGTTTTGTTACAGTTTATAGGGTCAATATATGTAACAATCCAATGCATTTGACTAATTATAAGAGTTCAGGTTGAATTTGGAATGTTTAGACAACACTTATACCCATTTTGTCCCAAAACAGGCTAAAACTGAGAAAACATTGATTCAAAGCAGTAAACAGCTTTGTTACTGTTTCTAGGGTCAGAATGTATAATAATCCAATGCAATTGACTAATTATAAGAGTTCGGGTTGAATTTGAAGTGTTTAGACAACAATTATACTCATTTTGTCCCGAAACAAGCTATAACCGAGAAAACATTGATTCAAAGCAGTAAACAGCTTTGTTACTGTTTCTAGGGTAGGAATGTATAATAATCCAACGCAATTGACTAATTATAAGAGTTCGGGTTGAATTTGGAGTGTTTAGACAACACTTATACCCATTTTCTCCCGAAACATGCTAAAACCAAGAAAACATTGATTCAAAGCAGTAAACAGCTTTGCTACTGCTTCTAGGGTCAGAATATGTGACAATCCAATGCTCTTGACTAATTGTAAGAGTTTGGGATGAATTTGAAGTGTTTAGACAACAATTAAACTTGTTTTATCCCAAAACAAGCTTAAGCCGAGAAAACAGGCTAAAACCGAGAAAACATTAATTCGAAGCAGTAAACAGTTTTGTTACAGTTTATAGGGTCAATATATGTAACAATCCAATGCATTTGACTAATTGTAAGAGTTCAGGTTGAATTTGGAATGTTTAGACAACACTTATACCCATTTTGTCCCAAAACAGGCTAAAACTGAGAAAACATTGATTCAAAGCAGTAAACAGATTTGTTACTGTTTCTAGGTTCAGAATGTATAATAATCCAATGCAATTGACTAATTATAAGAGTTCGGGTTGAATTTGAAGTGTTTAGACAACAATTATACCCATTTTGTCCCGAAACAAGCTAAAACAAAGAAAACATTGATTTGAAGTAGTAAACAGCTTTGTTACTGTTTCTAGGGTCAAAATGTGTGACAATGCAATGCATTTGACTAATTGTAAGAGTTTTGGATGAATTTGAAATGTTTAGACAACACTTAAACCTCTTTTATCCCAAAACAAGCTTAAGCCGAGAAAACAGGCTAAAACTGAGAAAACATTAATTCGAAGCAGTAAACTGTTTTGTTACTGTTTATAGGGTCACTATATGTAACAATCCAATGCATTTGACTAATTATAAGAGTTCGGGTTGAATTTGGAGTGTTTAGACAACACTTATACCCATTTTGTCCCAAAACAGGCTAAAACTGAGAAAACATTGATTCAAAGCAGTAAACAGCTTTGTTACTGTTTCTAGGGTAGGAATGTATAATAATCCAATGCAATTGACTAATTATAAGAGTTCGGGTTGAATTTGGAGTGTTTAGACAACACTTATACCCATTTTCTCCCGAAACATGCTAAAACCAAGAAAACATTGATTCAAAGCAGTAAACAGCTTTGCTACTGCTTCTAGGGTCAGAATGTGTGACAATCCAATTCTCTTGACTAATTGTAAGAGTTTGGGATGAATTTGAAGTGTTTAGACAACAATTAAACTTGTTTTATCCCAAAACAAGCTTAAGCCGAGAAAACAGGCTAAAACCGAGAAAACATTAATTCGAAGCAGTAAACAGTTTTGTTACAGTTTATAGGGTCAATATATGTAACAATCCAATGCATTTGACTAATTATAAGAGTTCAGGTTGAATTTGGAATGTTTAGACAACACTTATACCCATTTTGTCCCAAAACAGGCTAAAACTGAGAAAACATTGATTCAAAGCAGTAAACAGCTTTGTTACTGTTTCTAGGGTCAGAATGTATAATAATCCAATGCAATTGACTAATTATAAGAGTTCGGGTTGAATTTGAAGTGTTTAGACAACAATTATACTCATTTTGTCCCGAAACAAGCTATAACCGAGAAAACATTGATTTGAAGTAGTAAACAGCTTTGTTACAGTTTCTAGGGTCAAAATGTGTGACAATCCAATGCATTTGACTAATTTTAAGAGTTTGCGATGAATTTGAAATGTTTAGACAACAATTATACCCATTTTGTCCCGAAACAAGCTAAAACAAAGAAAACATTGATTTGAAGTAGTAAACAGCTTTGTTACTGTTTCTAGGGTCAGAATGTGTGACAATCCAAAGCATTTGACTAATTGTAAGAGTTTGGGATGAATTTGAAATGTTTAGACAACACTTAAACTTGTTTTATCCCAAAACAAGCTTAAGCCGAGAAAACAGGCTAAAACCGAGAAAACATTAATTCGAAGCAGTAAACAGTTTTGTTACTGTTTATAGGGTCACTATATGTAACAATCCAATGCATTTGACTAATTATAAGAGTTCAGGTTGAATTTGGAATATTTAGACAACACTTATACCCATTTTGTCCCAAAACAGGCTAAAACTGAGAAAACATTGATGCAAAACAGTAAACAGTTTTGTTACTGTTTATAGAGTCAATATATGTAACAATCCAATGCATTTGACTAATTATAAGAGTTCGGGTTGAATTTGGAGTGTTTAGACAACACTTATACCCATTTTCTCCCGAAACATGCTAAAACCAAGAAAACATTGATTCAAAGCAGTAAACAGCTTTGCTACTGCTTCTAGGGTCAGAATGTGTGACAATCCAATGCTCTTGACTAATTGTAAGAGTTTGGGATGAATTTGAAGTGTTTAGACAACAATTAAACTTGTTTTATCCCAAAACAAGCTTAAGCCGAGAAAACAGGCTAAAACCGAGAAAACATTAATTCGAAGCAGTAAACAGTTTTGTTACAGTTTATAGGGTCAATATATGTAACAATCCAATGCATTTGACTAATTATAAGAGTTCAGGTTGAATTTGGAATGTTTAGACAACACATATACCCATTTTGTCCCAAAACAGGCTAAAACTGAGAAAACATTGATTCAAAGCAGTAAACAGCTTTGTTACTGTTTCTAGGGTCAGAATGTATAATAATCCAATGCAATTGACTAATTATAAGAGTTCGGGTTGAATTTGAAGTGTTTAGACAACAATTATACTCATTTTGTCCTGAAACAAGCTATAACCGAGAAAACATTGATTTGAAGTAGTAAACAGCTTTGTTACAGTTTCTAGGGTCAAAATGTGTGACAATCCAATGCATTTGACTAATTTTAAGAGTTTGCGATGAATTTGAAATGTTTAGACAACAATTATACCCATTTTGTCCCGAAACAAGCTAAAACAAAGAAAACATTGATTTGAAGTAGTAAACAGCTTTGTTACTGTTTCTAGGGTCAGAATGTGTGACAATCCAATGCATTTGACTAATTGTAAGAGTTTGGGATGAATTTGAAATGTTTAGACAACACTTAAACTTGTTTTATCCCAAAACAAGCTTAAGCCGAGAAAACAGGCTAAAACCGAGAAAACATTAATTCGAAGGAGTAAACAGTTTTTTTACTGTTTATAGGGTCACTATATGTAACAATCCAATGCATTTGACTAATTATAAGAGTTCAGGTTGAATTTGGAATATTTAGACAACACTTATACCCATTTTGTCCCGAAACAGGCTAAAACTGAGAAAACATTGATTCAAAGCAGTAAACAGCTTTGTTACTGTTTCTAGGGTCGGAATGTATAATAATCCAATGCAATTGACTAATTATAAGAGTTCAGGTTGAATTTGGAATGTTTAGACAACACTTATACCCATTTTGTCCCAAAACAGGCTAAAACTGAGAAAACATTGATGCAAAACAGTAAACAGTTTTGTTACTGTTTATAGGGTCAATATATGTAACAATCCAATGCATTTGACTAATTATAAGAGTTCGGGTTGAATTTGGAGTGTTTAGACAACACTTATACCCATTTTGTCCCAAAACAGGCTAAAACTGAGAAAACATTGATTCAAAGCAGTAAACAGCTTTGTTACTGTTTCTAGGGTCGGAATGTATAATAATCCAATGCAATTGACTAATTATAAGAGTTCGGGTTGAATTTGGAGTGTTTAGACAACACTTATACCCATTTTCTCCCGAAACATGCTAAAACCAAGAAAACATTGATTCAAAGCAGTAAACAGCTTTGCTACTGCTTCTAGGGTCAGAATGTGTGACAATCCAATGCTCTTGACTAATTGTAAGAGTTTGGGATGAATTTGAAGTGTTTAGACAACAATTAAACTTGTTTTATCCCAAAACAAGCTTAAGCCGAGAAAATAGGCTAAAACCGAGAAAACATTAATTCGAAGCAGTAAACAGTTTTGTTACAGTTTATAGGGTCAATATATGTAACAATCCGATGCATTTGACTAATTATAAGAGTTCAGGTTGAATCTGGAATGTTTAGACAACACTTATACCCATTTTGTCCCAAAACAGGCTAAAACTGAGAAAACATTGATTCAAAGCAGTAAACAGCTTTGTTACTGTTTCTAGGGTAGGAATGTATAATAATCCAATGCAATTGACTAATTATAAGAGTTCGGGTTGAATTTGAAGTGTTTAGACAACAATTATACCCATTTTGTCCCGAAACAAGCTATAACCGAGAAAACATTGATTTGAAGTAGTAAACAGCTTTGTTACAGTTTCTAGGGTCAAAATGTGTGACAATCCAATGCATTTGACTAATTTTAAGAGTTTGGGATGAATTTTAAATGTTTAGACAACAATTATACCCATTTTGTCCCGAAACAAGCTAAAACAAAGAAAACATTGATTCGAAGTAGTAAACAGCTTTGTTACTGTTTCTAGGGTCAGAATGTGTGACAATCCAATGCATTTGACTAATTGTAAGATTTTGGGATGAATTTGAAATGTTTAGACAACACTTAAACTTGTTTTATCCCAAAACAAGCTTAAGCCGAGAAAACAGGCTAAAACCGAGAAAACATTAATTCGAAGCAGTAAACAGTTTTGTTACTGTTTATAGGGTCACTATATGTAACAATCCAATGCATTTGAGTAATTATAAGAGTTCAGGTTGAATTTGGAATGTTTAGACAACACTTATACCCATTTTGTCCCAAAACAGGCTAAAACTGAGAAAACATTAATTCGAAGCAGTAAACTGTTTTGTTACTGTTTATAGGGTCACTATATGTAACAATCCAATGCATTTGACTAATTATAAGAGTTCGGGTTGAATTTGGAGTGTTTAGACAACACTTATACCCATTTTGTCCCAAAACAGGCTAAAACTGAGAAAACATTGATTCAAAGCAGTAAACAGCTTTGTTACTGTTTCTAGGGTAGGAATGTATAATAATCCAATGCAATTGACTAATGATAAGAGTTCGGGTTGAATTTGGAGTGTTTAGACAACACTTATACCCATTTTCTCCCGAAACATGCTAAAACCAAGAAAACATTGATTCAAAGCAGTAAACAGCTTTGCTACTGCTTCTAGGGTCAGAATGTGTGACAATCCAATGCTCTTGACTAATTGTAAGAGTTTGGGATGAATTTGAAGTGTTTAGACAACAATTAAACTTGTTTTATCCCAAAACAAGCTTAAGCCGAGAAAACAGGCTAAAACCGAGAAAACATTAATTCGAAGCAGTAAACAGTTTTGTTACAGTTTATAGGGTCAATATATGTAACAATCCAATGCATTTGACTAATTATAAGAGTTCAGGTTGAATTTGGAATGTTTAGACAACACTTATACCCATTTTGTCCCAAAACAGGCTAAAACTGAGAAAACATTGATTCAAAGCAGTAAACAGCTTTGTTACTGTTTCTAGGGTCAGAATGTATAATAATCCAATGCAATTGACTAATTATAAGAGTTCGGGTTGAATTTGAAGTGTTTAGACAACAATTATACTCATTTTGTCCCGAAACAAGCTATAACCGAGAAAACATTGATTTGAAGTAGTAAACAGCTTTGTTACAGTTTCTGTAAGAATTAATAGGATCGATTATGAGTTTAGTGAGAAGATTTGAATAACAAGAGAGTGAGAATCGTTGAGAGTATAGTAAGAGAGTATAGAGAGAGTATTGTGGAGAAAGAGATATTATCTCTTCTTACCTCATTTAGAACATAATTACAATCTACTTATAGACATATACAAAAGAATATACTAAGATGATCCTAGGCACATTTACATATAAAGATAGCGACATGTCCTTAAGAAGACATGTGATCCTTCCCACTTGCGCACTCTACACTAACGGCTATGAGGAGAAGGATCGAGAAGCTCTTGTGACCGTTGGAGGCTGGTGAGCATGGAATGGACTCGTGATCCTCATGGGTTGAGCTTGGTAGGCCTTTAGCTGTACGGACGGCCCAATGGTGATGGTTGTACGGACGGATGTACGGACAAGGTGTGTGTGCGGTTTCATACTCCCCCTCAAGCTTGATCATGAGCATTGATCAAGCTTGGACTCATGCACACCCACCTCATTAAAAAAACCTTAGTATAGAAAACCACTTGGGAAAAACTATACTTAAGGGAAAAAGAGTGTGGGCATCATGTGAAGACAATCATGGCCGAGTAAGATCTTTGAGGCCAAGTTTGGAGTGAATGTACTCACACACTTGTGGACTGGCCGCCTTGGTGAAAACGTCAGCCAATTGTTCAGAGCTCTCGGTGTGACATGGTAGAACAACTCCAAGTTTAATTTGCTCTCGGACTTTGTGGCAGTCGACTTCAATGTGCTTGGTTCTCTCATGGAACACCGAGTTTGTTGCGATGTGAATAGCTGCCTCATTGTCGCAATGCATAGTAATAGGCTTATGTGACTCGATTCCAAGATCCTTGATGAGTGCCTTGAGCCACATCAACTCGGTTGTTAACTTTCTCATGGCTCTATACTCCGATTCAGCACTTGATAGGGATACCACCTTTTGTTTCTTGCTCTTCCATGTGATCAAGTTGCCTCCTAGGAACGTGCAATAGCCTGTAGTGGAGCGACGGTCTCCACGGTCTCCGGCGTAATCCGCATCACAATACCCTACTAGCTCCGTGCTTTCATTTCGACCCATCCATATGCCTTGCCCCGGCGAGCCCTTGAGATATTTGAGGATGCGGTTCACCATACCCCAATGATGCACGGTAGGACTTTGCATGTGTTGGCTCACCTGATTAACAGCAAAGCAAATATCAGGTCTAGTGATAGTAAGGTATATAAGCTTACCTACTAGCCGCCGGTATCGCTTGACGTCTTGAAATGGAGCTGCATCAAACTCCCCCTTTCCTCCGGCCTTATAGTTTTCATCAAGGGGTGTAGATACAGCTTTTGAACCTAGCTTCCCTGCTTCACTCAATAAATCAAGAGCATATTTTCTTTGTGATAAAAACAATCCTTCATTAGTCCTATATACTTCTATACCAAGAAAATATTTAAGTTCTCCTAGGTCTTTGATATCAAAAACTGACTTAAGGTAAGCCTTAGTCTCTTGAATGCCTACCTTGTCACTTCCAGTTATGATGATATCATCAACATAAACTAGAATGACTATAATACCTTTTTCACTTGGTAAGGTGAATAGAGTGTGGTCAGCCTCTGATTTGCGGAAGCCTTTCTCAAGGAGTGTGGTGCTTAACTTGTGATACCAAGCCCTAGGGGACTGTTTGAGTCCATAAATCGCCTTGTTCAGTTTTAATACTTTCCCGGGACCAATGATGTCTTCTAAACCCGGAGGTGGCCTCATATAAACTTCATCCTCGAGCTCTCCTTGTAAGAAGGCGTTCTTAACATCCATTTGCCATAAGTCCCAGTCAAGGTTGGTTGCAAGAGAGAGAACAACTCGAACCGTGTGAAGTTTGGCCACCGGTGCAAACGTATCTTGGTAGTCCTCCCCATACGTTTGAGTGAACCCCCTTGCAACGAGTCTGGCTTTGTAGCGTTCGATCTCCCCATCACTCTTATATTTAATGGTAAAGATCCACCTGGATGTCACAGCCTTCTTGCCTTTGGGTAAGTCAGCCTCGTCCCATGTATGATTGGCCTCCATTGCATTCTTCTCGGCATTGACAGCATCACACCATTCCTTATGATTCTTGGCTTCTTCATAGTCTTTGGGAATCCAATGAGCATCAATCTTGCCAAGAAACACTTGATGGTGTGGAGGAAAATGAGCCAAGGTGCATACCGCTTGAATCGGATGAGCTACAGCAACGTTGTTGTAGTAGACCCGAGTGTTTCGCCAATTGGAGGGGGGAAACTTGAGGCGTTCACTGCGGCGAAGTGGGATAACTTCCTGTGGTGTGGCCTCATCGTCATTGTCTTCCTCGGTGGGCACATAATCCTCATCACCGGAAGCATTGTCCACCGGAACTGAATTTAAACCATTTTCATCATCGGATTGTTCATCAAGTGCAGCCGAGTGTTCATCAAGTGCAGCCGAGGGATCATAGTCTAGAGACTCCGGCGGTGAAGTGGCCGGTGTATTGACTGGGGGTGCCGGTGTTGACGCGGGGGCATTGTCAACACCGAGTCTCTCGAGGAGGATGCGAAGGTTGTTAGCTCGGTCAGATGGTGAGGTGGACAAGTCTCGAAGGCTCTCCCAGTTCTTTTCCTCATAGAAGCCTTTAGACTCCACGAACTTAACATCACGAGAGACAAAAACGCGCTTCATGTTCGGCTCGTAGCACTTGTAGCCTTTTTGAGTCGTCGAGTACCCAAGGAACATGCTCTTAACACTCTTAGCATCAAGCTTGTCGCGCAGTTCTCCTGGCTTCAACACATAACACACGCAGCCAAATACTCTTAAATGATCAAATGAGGGTTTTACCTTGTTTATTACCTCAAACGGTGAACTGTCTTGAAGAACTTTGGTTGGTGTCCGGTTAATGAGGTAGCAAGCCGCAAGAACAGCATCTCCCCAAAACTTCTTTGGAACATTGGTGTGAAACATCATGGATCTTGCCACTTCCATGAGGTGCCTATTCTTCCTTTCAGCAACACCATTTTGTTGGGGTGTATATGGACAGCTTGTTTGATGAATAATCCCATGGTTTGCTAGGTATTGTTTGAAGGCATGGCTTGTATACTCTCCTCCATTATCTGATCTCAAATTTTTAATCTTTGCATTATAATGGTTAGTCACATATTTTTGAAAATTAGTGAAGGCTTCAAGAACTCTATCTTTAGAAGGAAGCAAGGTCAGCCAAGTATATTTTGATTTTTCATCAATAAAAGTCACAAAATATTTTTGATTTTCTCTAGACAAGCAAGGGGAAGTCCAAACATCTGAATGGATTAAATCAAAACAATTTTCATAAATAGTCATAGATTTAGGAAAAACAGCCTTGCAATGTTTACCAAGAATACATGCCTCACACTCATCATTTTTAAAAGAAATATTAGGAAACATTAATGATAAAGCTCTAGTATGAGGATGTCCTAGCCTAGCATGTAAAATAGAATCACTAGGTTTAATAATAACCGAATTAAAACAAGATGCAGTAGAAGAAGATAGATTCAAGTCCTCAAGCACATATAGATCATCCTTGGAACCTCCTTGACCAAGAACTTTACTTGTCTCAATATCCTGAAAATGAACCTTGTTAGGACCAAATATTGCATAACAATTTAAATCAGTGGTGGCCCTCTTAACTGATAGCAAATTAGATGTGAAATTTGGCATATAGAAAGCTTTAGTTTCTTTGTTAAATAACTTTAAATTCCCTATGCCTTTAATTGGAACTTTCTCACCATTAGCTATCACAACATTACCATTAGCAGGCTTAATATCACTCATTAACCTAGAATCACTAATCATGTGATGAGATGCACCAGAATCAACAATAAGAGACTTAGTTTTGTTTGAAGTAAGAAACGCCTTACCGGTGGCCTCCTTGAGGGCTTTGATGAGCGCATCAAGGTCGGACCGCCTTACCAGCTCGGACGATGCTGCAGCAAGAGCAGTTCCACCGGTCACTTGTTGAGGCTGCTCAGAGATCAATGGCTCCCCCACGGCAGTTGCTTGGTGAGCTCTCGGTTGTCCTCCGCGGTTTGGTCGTCCACCTCGGATTGTTCCCGGTGGTGGTGCTAGATGCGGATGTAGGATCCAGCAGCGGCTCTTGAAGTGGCCAAGTTTCTTACAGTGCTCACAAACCGGCGGGTTGTTCTTGTCCTCCGGTCGGTAGTAGCCTTTGTTTGCTGATGCCATCTCAGCTTTGTTAGCGGTCACCAGCTCTCCCTTGCTGCCGAACAATCCCATGGAGCCATGCTCCTTTTGAATTTGGTTACAAACATCATCAAGGCTTGGGAGTTTATCTGACCGCAAGATGTGTTTGATGAGATCATTGTAGGAGGGGTTTAGGGTCAAGAGCAGCCCAAACACTTTGTCTTGTTCACGCCTCTCGTTCAGTATGGCCGGATCAATTGTCGCCGGTCGCAGCATTTCTAGTTCAGCCCAAAGGGACCTAAACTTCCCAAAATGCTTTGTAAACTCCATATCCTCTTGGTTGAGGTTATTGATGGCCCTTTTAATCTCGAAGATACGATTGACATTGGTAATATTACCAAAAACGTTCTTGAGGGTGTCCCACAAGTCCTTCGCCGTCTCGCAGTAGGAGTAGGCTTCAAGAATGGGGGCATCTAGAGAGTTTTGAATGATGGCTAAGACCCCTTGGTCTTCTTGGAACCATTTGTTCTTTTCATCTCCGGCAAGTTCCTTGCCGTCCTTGGTGGCCTCACCACTCGGAGCTTCGCTCTTCTCAACGTGAGACCAAAGGCCTCGGCCACAAAGGGCAGTTTTCGTGGTCCTCGCCCACAGCAGATAGTTCTCTCCCTTGAGAGTCACCGGAACAACCATGGTTTTGACACTTTCCATGATGAAGAGACCGTTAGGTAAAGCTATTATCCAACGGTTAAAGAAAATGACTTTCAAGTCAAAAACAGAAAATGAGAGAGAAGGAGAAGCGGAAGTAAGTGATGATCAAAAACTTTAGAATGACGAGCAACCAGGCTCTGATACCATGTAAGAATTAATAGGATCGATTATGAGTTTAGTGAGAAGATTTGAATAACAAGAGAGTGAGAATCGTTGAGAGTATAGTAAGAGAGTATAGAGAGAGTATTGTGGAGAAAGAGATATTATCTCTTCTTACCTCATTTAGAACATAATTACAATCTACTTATAGACATATACAAAAGAATATACTAAGATGATCCTAGGCACATTTACATATAAAGATAGCGACATGTCCTTAAGAAGACATGTGATCCTTCCCACTTGCGCACTCTACACTAACGGCTATGAGGAGAAGGATCGAGAAGCTCTTGTGACCGTTGGAGGCTGGTGAGCATGGAATGGACTCGTGATCCTCATGGGTTGAGCTTGGTAGGCCTTTAGCTGTACGGACGGCCCAATGGTGATGGTTGTACGGACGGATGTACGGACAAGGTGTGTGTGCGGTTTCATAGTTTCTAGGGTCAAAATGTGTGACAATCCAATGCATTTGACTAATTTTAAGAGTTTGCGATGAATTTGAAATGTTTAGACAACAATTATACCCATTTTGTCCCGAAACAAGCTAAAACAAAGAAAACATTGATTTGAAGTAGTAAACAGCTTTGTTACTGTTTCTAGGGTCAGAATGTGTGACAATCCAATGCATTTGACTAATTGTAAGAGTTTGGGATGAATTTGAAGTGTTTAGACAACAATTAAACTTGTTTTATCCCAAAACAAGCTTAAGCCGAGAAAACAGGCTAAAACCGAGAAAACATTAATTCGAAGCAGTAAACAGTTTTGTTACAGTTTATAGGGTCAATATATGTAACAATCCAATGCATTTGACTAATTATAAGAGTTCAGGTTGAATTTGGAATGTTTAGACAACACATATACCCATTTTGTCCCAAAACAGGCTAAAACTGAGAAAACATTGATTCAAAGCAGTAAACAGCTTTGTTACTGTTTCTAGGGTCAGAATGTATAATAATCCAATGCAATTGACTAATTATAAGAGTTCGGGTTGAATTTGAAGTGTTTAGACAACAATTATACTCATTTTGTCCCGAAACAAGCTATAACCGAGAAAACATTGATTTGAAGTAGTAAACAGCTTTGTTACAGTTTCTAGGGTCAAAATGTGTGACAATCCAATGCATTTGACTAATTTTAAGAGTTTGCGATGAATTTGAAATGTTTAGACAACAATTATACCCATTTTGTCCCGAAACAAGCTAAAACAAAGAAAACATTGATTTGAAGTAGTAAACAGCTTTGTTACTGTTTCTAGGGTCAGAATGTGTGACAATCCAATGCATTTGACTAATTGTAAGAGTTTGGGATGAATTTGAAATGTTTAGACAACACTTAAACTTGTTTTATCCCAAAACAAGCTTAAGCCGAGAAAACAGGCTAAAACCGAGAAAACATTAATTCGAAGGAGTAAACAGTTTTTTTACTGTTTATAGGGTCACTATATGTAACAATCCAATGCATTGGACTAATTATAAGAGTTCAGGTTGAATTTGGAATATTTAGACAACACTTATACCCATTTTGTCCCAAAACAGGCTAAAACTGAGAAAACATTGATGCAAAACAGTAAACAGTTTTGTTACTGTTTATAGGGTCAATATATGTAACAATCCAATGCATTTGACTAATTATAAGAGTTCGGGTTGAATTTGGAGTGTTTAGACAACACTTATACCCATTTTCTCCCGAAACATGCTAAAACCAAGAAAACATTGATTCAAAGCAGTAAACAGCTTTGCTACTGCTTCTAGGGTCAGAATGTGTGACAATCCAATGCTCTTGACTAATTGTAAGAGTTTGGGATGAATTTGAAGTGTTTAGACAACAATTAAACTTGTTTTATCCCAAAACAAGCTTAAGCCGAGAAAACAGGCTAAAACCGAGAAAACATTAATTCGAAGCAGTAAACAGTTTTGTTACAGTTTATAGGGTCAATATATGTAACAATCCAATGCATTTGACTAATTATAAGAGTTCAGGTTGAATTTGGAATGTTTAGACAACACATATACCCATTTTGTCCCAAAACAGGCTAAAACTGAGAAAACATTGATTCAAAGCAGTAAACAGCTTTGTTACTGTTTCTAGGGTCAGAATGTATAATAATCCAATGCAATTGACTAATTATAAGAGTTCGGGTTGAATTTGAAGTGTTTAGACAACAATTATACTCATTTTGTCCCGAAACAAGCTATAACCGAGAAAACATTGATTTGAAGTAGTAAACAGCTTTGTTACAGTTTCTAGGGTCAAAATGTGTGACAATCCAATGCATTTGACTAATTTTAAGAGTTTGCGATGAATTTGAAATGTTTAGACAACAATTATACCCATTTTGTCCCGAAACAAGCTAAAACAAAGAAAACATTGATTTGAAGTAGTAAACAGCTTTGTTACTGTTTCTAGGGTTAGAATGTGTGACAATCCAATGCATTTGACTAATTGTAAGAGTTTGGGATGAATTTGAAATGTTTAGACAACACTTAAACTTGTTTTATCCCAAAACAAGCTTAAGCCGAGAAAACAGGCTAAAACCGAGAAAACATGAATTCGAAGGAGTAAACAGTTTTTTTACTGTTTATAGGGTCACTATATGTAACAATCCAATGCATTTGACTAATTATAAGAGTTCAGGTTGAATTTGGAATATTTAGACAACACTTATACCCATTTTGTCCCAAAACAGGCTAAAACTGAGAAAACATTGATGCAAAACAGTAAACAGTTTTGTTACTGTTTATAGGGTCAATATATGTAACAATCCAATGCATTTGACTAATTATAAGAGTTCGGGTTGAATTTGGAGTGTTTAGACAACACTTATACCCATTTTGTCCCAAAACAGGCTAAAACTGAGAAAACATTGATTCAAAGCAGTAAACAGCTTTGTTACTGTTTCTAGGGTCGGAATGTATAATAATCCAATGCAATTGACTAATTATAAGAGTTCGGGTTGAATTTGGAGTGTTTAGACAACACTTATACCCATTTTCTCCCGAAACATGCTAAAACCAAGAAAACATTGATTCAAAGCAGTAAACAGCTTTGCTACTGCTTCTAGGGTCAGAATGTGTGACAATCCAATGCTCTTGACTAATTGTAAGAGTTTGGGATGAATTTGAAGTGTTTAGACAACAATTAAACTTGTTTTATCCCAAAACAAGCTTAAGCCGAGAAAATAGGCTAAAACCGAGAAAACATTAATTCGAAGCAGTAAACAGTTTTGTTACAGTTTATAGGGTCAATATATGTAACAATCCGATGCATTTGACTAATTATAAGAGTTCAGGTTGAATCTGGAATGTTTAGACAACACTTATACCCATTTTGTCCCAAAACAGGCTAAAACTGAGAAAACATTGATTCAAAGCAGTAAACAGCTTTGTTACTGTTTCTAGGGTAGGAATGTATAATAATCCAATGCAATTGACTAATTATAAGAGTTCGGGTTGAATTTGAAGTGTTTAGACAACAATTATACCCATTTTGTCCCGAAACAAGCTATAACCGAGAAAACATTGATTTGAAGTAGTAAACAGCTTTGTTACAGTTTCTAGGGTCAAAATGTGTGACAATCCAATGCATTTGACTAATTTTAAGAGTTTGGGATGAATTTTAAATGTTTAGACAACAATTATACCCATTTTGTCCCGAAACAAGCTAAAACAAAGAAAACATTGATTCGAAGTAGTAAACAGCTTTGTTACTGTTTCTAGGGTCAGAATGTGTGACAATCCAATGCATTTGACTAATTGTAAGATTTTGGGATGAATTTGAAATGTTTAGACAACACTTAAACTTGTTTTATCCCAAAACAAGCTTAAGCCGAGAAAACAGGCTAAAACCGAGAAAACATTAATTCGAAGCAGTAAACAGTTTTGTTACTGTTTATAGGGTCACTATATGTAACAATCCAATGCATTTGAGTAATTATAAGAGTTCAGGTTGAATTTGGAATGTTTAGACAACACTTATACCCATTTTGTCCCAAAACAGGCTAAAACTGAGAAAACATTAATTCGAAGCAGTAAACTGTTTTGTTACTGTTTATAGGGTCACTATATGTAACAATCCAATGCATTTGACTAATTATAAGAGTTCGGGTTGAATTTGGAGTGTTTAGACAACACTTATACCCATTTTGTCCCAAAACAGGCTAAAACTGAGAAAACATTGATTCAAAGCAGTAAACAGCTTTGTTACTGTTTCTAGGGTAGGAATGTATAATAATCCAATGCAATTGACTAATGATAAGAGTTCGGGTTGAATTTGGAGTGTTTAGACAACACTTATACCCATTTTCTCCCGAAACATGCTAAAACCAAGAAAACATTGATTCAAAGCAGTAAACAGCTTTGCTACTGCTTCTAGGGTCAGAATGTGTGACAATCCAATGCTCTTGACTAATTGTAAGAGTTTGGGATGAATTTGAAGTGTTTAGACAACAATTAAACTTGTTTTATCCCAAAACAAGCTTAAGCCGAGAAAACAGGCTAAAACCGAGAAAACATTAATTCGAAGCAGTAAACAGTTTTGTTACAGTTTATAGGGTCAATATATGTAACAATCCAATGCATTTGACTAATTATAAGAGTTCAGGTTGAATTTGGAATGTTTAGACAACACTTATACCCATTTTGTCCCAAAACAGGCTAAAACTGAGAAAACATTGATTCAAAGCAGTAAACAGCTTTGTTACTGTTTCTAGGGTCAGAATGTATAATAATCCAATGCAATTGACTAATTATAAGAGTTCGGGTTGAATTTGAAGTGTTTAGACAACAATTATACTCATTTTGTCCCGAAACAAGCTATAACCGAGAAAACATTGATTTGAAGTAGTAAACAGCTTTGTTACAGTTTCTAGGGTCAAAATGTGTGACAATCCAATGCATTTGACTAATTTTAAGAGTTTGCGATGAATTTGAAATGTTTAGACAACAATTATACCCATTTTGTCCCGAAACAAGCTAAAACAAAGAAAACATTGATTTGAAGTAGTAAACAGCTTTGTTACTGTTTCTAGGGTCAGAATGTGTGACAATCCAATGCATTTGACTAATTGTAAGAGTTTGGGATGAATTTGAAGTGTTTAGACAACAATTAAACTTGTTTTATCCCAAAACAAGCTTAAGCCGAGAAAACAGGCTAAAACCGAGAAAACATTAATTCGAAGCAGTAAACAGTTTTGTTACAGTTTATAGGGTCAATATATGTAACAATCCAATGCATTTGACTAATTATAAGAGTTCAGGTTGAATTTGGAATGTTTAGACAACACATATACCCATTTTGTCCCAAAACAGGCTAAAACTGAGAAAACATTGATTCAAAGCAGTAAACAGCTTTGTTACTGTTTCTAGGGTCAGAATGTATAATAATCCAATGCAATTGACTAATTATAAGAGTTCGGGTTGAATTTGAAGTGTTTAGACAACAATTATACTCATTTTGTCCCGAAACAAGCTATAACCGAGAAAACATTGATTTGAAGTAGTAAACAGCTTTGTTACAGTTTCTAGGGTCAAAATGTGTGACAATCCAATGCATTTGACTAATTTTAAGAGTTTGCGATGAATTTGAAATGTTTAGACAACAATTATACCCATTTTGTCCCGAAACAAGCTAAAACAAAGAAAACATTGATTTGAAGTAGTAAACAGCTTTGTTACTGTTTCTAGGGTCAGAATGTGTGACAATCCAATGCATTTGACTAATTGTAAGAGTTTGGGATGAATTTGAAATGTTTAGACAACACTTAAACTTGTTTTATCCCAAAACAAGCTTAAGCCGAGAAAACAGGCTAAAACCGAGAAAACATTAATTCGAAGGAGTAAACAGTTTTTTTACTGTTTATAGGGTCACTATATGTAACAATCCAATGCATTGGACTAATTATAAGAGTTCAGGTTGAATTTGGAATATTTAGACAACACTTATACCCATTTTGTCCCAAAACAGGCTAAAACTGAGAAAACATTGATGCAAAACAGTAAACAGTTTTGTTACTGTTTATAGGGTCAATATATGTAACAATCCAATGCATTTGACTAATTATAAGAGTTCGGGTTGAATTTGGAGTGTTTAGACAACACTTATACCCATTTTCTCCCGAAACATGCTAAAACCAAGAAAACATTGATTCAAAGCAGTAAACAGCTTTGCTACTGCTTCTAGGGTCAGAATGTGTGACAATCCAATGCTCTTGACTAATTGTAAGAGTTTGGGATGAATTTGAAGTGTTTAGACAACAATTAAACTTGTTTTATCCCAAAACAAGCTTAAGCCGAGAAAACAGGCTAAAACCGAGAAAACATTAATTCGAAGCAGTAAACAGTTTTGTTACAGTTTATAGGGTCAATATATGTAACAATCCAATGCATTTGACTAATTATAAGAGTTCAGGTTGAATTTGGAATGTTTAGACAACACATATACCCATTTTGTCCCAAAACAGGCTAAAACTGAGAAAACATTGATTCAAAGCAGTAAACAGCTTTGTTACTGTTTCTAGGGTCAGAATGTATAATAATCCAATGCAATTGACTAATTATAAGAGTTCGGGTTGAATTTGAAGTGTTTAGACAACAATTATACTCATTTTGTCCCGAAACAAGCTATAACCGAGAAAACATTGATTTGAAGTAGTAAACAGCTTTGTTACAGTTTCTAGGGTCAAAATGTGTGACAATCCAATGCATTTGACTAATTTTAAGAGTTTGCGATGAATTTGAAATGTTTAGACAACAATTATACCCATTTTGTCCCGAAACAAGCTAAAACAAAGAAAACATTGATTTGAAGTAGTAAACAGCTTTGTTACTGTTTCTAGGGTTAGAATGTGTGACAATCCAATGCATTTGACTAATTGTAAGAGTTTGGGATGAATTTGAAATGTTTAGACAACACTTAAACTTGTTTTATCCCAAAACAAGCTTAAGCCGAGAAAACAGGCTAAAACCGAGAAAACATGAATTCGAAGGAGTAAACAGTTTTTTTACTGTTTATAGGGTCACTATATGTAACAATCCAATGCATTTGACTAATTATAAGAGTTCAGGTTGAATTTGGAATATTTAGACAACACTTATACCCATTTTGTCCCAAAACAGGCTAAAACTGAGAAAACATTGATGCAAAACAGTAAACAGTTTTGTTACTGTTTATAGGGTCAATATATGTAACAATCCAATGCATTTGACTAATTATAAGAGTTCGGGTTGAATTTGGAGTGTTTAGACAACACTTATACCCATTTTGTCCCAAAACAGGCTAAAACTGAGAAAACATTGATTCAAAGCAGTAAACAGCTTTGTTACTGTTTCTAGGGTCGGAATGTATAATAATCCAATGCAATTGACTAATTATAAGAGTTCGGGTTGAATTTGGAGTGTTTAGACAACACTTATACCCATTTTCTCCCGAAACATGCTAAAACCAAGAAAACATTGATTCAAAGCAGTAAACAGCTTTGCTACTGCTTCTAGGGTCAGAATGTGTGACAATCCAATGCTCTTGACTAATTGTAAGAGTTTGGGATGAATTTGAAGTGTTTAGACAACAATTAAACTTGTTTTATCCCAAAACAAGCTTAAGCCGAGAAAATAGGCTAAAACCGAGAAAACATTAATTCGAAGCAGTAAACAGTTTTGTTACAGTTTATAGGGTCAATATATGTAACAATCCGATGCATTTGACTAATTATAAGAGTTCAGGTTGAATCTGGAATGTTTAGACAACACTTATACCCATTTTGTCCCAAAACAGGCTAAAACTGAGAAAACATTGATTCAAAGCAGTAAACAGCTTTGTTACTGTTTCTAGGGTAGGAATGTATAATAATCCAATGCAATTGACTAATTATAAGAGTTCGGGTTGAATTTGAAGTGTTTAGACAACAATTATACCCATTTTGTCCCGAAACAAGCTATAACCGAGAAAACATTGATTTGAAGTAGTATATTGACCATGTTACTTAAGACTTGGAGGTTGTCCGTACGGACGTCCGTACGATCGTCCTAATGGCCACCCTTAAGGTTGAGGCCTATTGAGAGAAATGAGAAGTCTTGGGGTTGGAAACAATACCAAGCCCATTAGAAGGATCTCGAAGAAGAATGTGACCGTTGGAGGATAAGAGTCACGAGATAGCTTCCCTTAGGGAGACAAGGTCACGTCGCTTTCTATCTTGGGATCGCTCCCTTCTCTCTCTTCATGTCTCTATCTACAAGTTGTCGAGTTGGTGGGATTGTTAACCTAGTTTTCATTCTATTTAAGGCCTTTGGCCGACATTGTAAAAGCTATTCTAATACAAGCTCTCATTTTATCTCACATTCTCTCTAATTTGCTTCCGCATACTCAATTTAAACCAACATGGTATCAGAGCAAGTTTATTGATCCATGGTTCTATAAACTTTCTCCTCTTCTTTTTCTTGTTCTTATTTGATTCTACTTTGCATTCTCTACTCGTATACTACTCCTTTACTCTATTCTTCATTCTACTCACTCATTCGCGCTTCATTCTATCCGCTACTCTATCGTTTTTCTCGCTACTCTACCTAACAATGGACAACAACAAGCCTATTGTTACCCCGGTGGTGCTCAAAGGAGCAAACTACCTGTTGTGGAAAAGAACCACAAAGACCGCTCTCAGTGGCCGAGGACTTTGGATCCATGTAGAAACGGACCAACTCCCCAAGAAAGCCACTAAGGAGGACGGTAAAGAAGGAACGGAAGAAGACAAGGAGGCTGATCTCGAGAAGGAAGTCAAGTGGTTCCAAGAAGATCAGACCGTGCTTGCCATTCTCCAAAACTCGCTAGACGCACCGATTCTTGAAGCCTACTCGTACTGCGAGACGGCCAAAGAACTATGGGAGACGCTAGCGAATGTGTATGGGAACGTGACCAACTTGACTCGGGTATTTGAGGTCAAGAAGGCTATCAACGGTCTCCATCAAGAAGACTTGGAGTTTACCAAGCATTTTGGGAAGTTCCGGTCATTGTGGGCCGAGTTGGAGATGCTCCGGCCAAGTACTATCGATCCGGCCATCCTCAATGAACGAAAGGAGCAAGACAAGGTGTTTGGTCTCCTGCTCACTCTCAATCCGGCGTTCAATGACCTGATTAAGCACATCCTCCGTGGAGACAAGCTACCTACTCTTGAAGACGTGTGTTCTCAAGTGCAAAAGGAACAAGGTTCACTTGGTCTCTTTTGTGGAAAGGACGACTTGGCTACCGCGAACAAAGGAGTCTACAAGCAAGATGACCGGAAAACAATGGTGTGCGACCATTGCAAGAAGAAGGGACACATGAAGGACAAGTGCTGGATCCTTCACCCTCATCTCAAACCGGCTAAGTTCAAGGCGCATATCTCGCAAGAAGGACCAAGCGGCCAAGGTTTCGGTGCAGCAAACCAAGGCAACGCGGCGGCTACGGCCATGGCGGCTTCTCTTGGAGATCTTGTGAGGAAATCAGACCTGGAGGCCCTCATCAAGTCCATCGCAGCCCTAAAGGAATCTGGTATCACTTTCTTCGCTTCACAACCTAGTAAAACGCTTGTTGTAGACTCGGGTGCTTCTCATCACATGATAAGTAACCCGAGCCTTATACACAACATAAAGCCGACTGTGGGAAATGTGATTATTGCAAATGGGGATAGGATACCAGTTAAAGGTGTAGGAGATTTAAAGTTGTTTGATAAGAACTCAAAGGCCTTCTTTATGCCTACTTTTACTTCTAACCTATTATCGGTTAAGAGAGCTACAACCGATTTGAATTGTTATACCATATTTGGTCCTAACAGTGTGCATTTTCAGGATATTGAGACTGGCAAGATTCTTGGAGGTGGAGATGCTAAGGGAGATCTCTATGTCCTAGAGAAAAACTCATCAAGTTCACCTAATATGTTTTCTTTTAAATCGGACCTTAGTAGTATTTCAAGTGAAGTGTGGCATGCTAGACTAGGCCACCCTCACTCTAGAGCTTTTCAATTAATGTTGCCTAAATTTTCTTTTGATAGTTCAAGTTGTGAACCTTGTATTCTTGGCAAACATTGCAAATCGGTTTTCCCTAAATCTACTACCATTTATGAACATTGTTTTGACTTAGTACATTCTGATGTTTGGACCTCACCATGCCTATCTAGAGACAATAACAAGTATTTTGTGACTTTTATTGATGAAAAATCAAAATATACTTGGCTCACATTGTTACCATCTAAAGATAGGGTTTATGATGCATTTGTTAATTTTCAGAATTATGTTACTAATCATTTCAATGCAAAAATAAAGGTACTAAGATCAGATAATGGGGGAGAGTACATCAGTCATAGACTCAAAGATCATTTGTCCAAACACGGCATTCTACAACAAACGAGTTGTCCATATACGCCCCAACAGAATGGCGTGGCCGAGAGGAAGAACCGGCACCTTATGGAAGTGGCGAGGTCGATGATGTTCCAAACCAATGTCACCAAACGATTCTGGGGAGATGCTGTCATGACGGCTTGCTACTTGATTAATAGGACTCCTACCAAAGTTCTACAAGACAAATCTCCATATGAGGTACTCAATCAATTTAAACCATCTTTGGATCACTTACGCGTTTTCGGGTGTGTATGCTTTGTTTTGGTTCCAGGGGAACAAAGGACTAAGCTCGACGCCAAAAGCACCAAATGTATGTTCATTGGCTACTCGACAAGTCAGAAGGGCTATAAGTGCTATGATCCAGCTGCTGGCCGCCTACATATCTCTCGAGAAGTGCGGTTCCTTGAACACCAAGGATACTATGCGACAAAGGATTGGGACAGTCTCAAGGATCTCTCTCGGTCCAACTCTGATCGTTCGGCCAACCTACGGTTCCTCCTCGATCACCTCGGCATCACCACTCCATCAAGCCCGTCGAGCCATGCTCAGCCTACTCCGACCTCACATGAACCGGATGTACCCGCTATCTCACCCGTAGAAGAAGAAGTTCAAGAAAATGCCTCCGTGCCGCTTGTTCCTCCTCCGGCTGAACCATGTGCCGAGCCTACTCATGAGGACAATGATCATCTCGTGACCTCAACCGATGCTCTCCCACGGGAATCTATGGTTGCTCTTCCCCGGCGAAGTCAACGTCTAAAGTTTCATCCTTCGACATGGAAGGATAAGCGGGTCTACTACAACAATCAGGCCGTGGCCCATCCTATCCAAGCGGTGTGTTCACTTGACCTGGTTCCTCAGGAACACGCTGCCTTCCTCACCAAGATTGATGCTCAATTCGTTCCTCAAACCTATGATGAAGCCAAAGAGCACAAAGAGTGGTTAGCGGCGGTTGATGCTGAGACCGATGCTATGATCCGGAACCACACTTGGGACGAAGCGGATCTTCCCAAGGGAAAGAAGGTGGTCAGCTCAAAATGGGTCTTCACAATTAAGTACCTGAGCAATGGCGACGTGGAGCGCTATAAGGCTCGCCTTGTGGCTCGCGGTTTCACACAAACATACGGTACCGACTATACGGACACGTTTGCCCCGGTCGCCAAGCTGCACACCGTTCGTGTCGTTCTCTCCTTGGCTACAAACCTCTCGTGGGACCTTTGGCAGATGGACGTCAAGAATGCCTTCCTTCAGGGGGAGCTTGAAGAAGAAGTGTATATGCACCCACCTCCGGGCTTCGAACATCTTGTGGCTCCGGGCAAAGTTCTCCGCCTTCGCAAGGCCATCTACGGCCTCAAACAATCCCCTCGGGCGTGGTACCACAAACTCAGCTCGACACTTCGCACCAATGGTTTTCGACGCTCGGAAGCCGACCACACATTGTTCACTCTACGGACTGCCGGCGGTCGCGTCGTGGTGCTCGTCTATGTCGATGATATAATCATCACTGGCGATGACAAGGAAGGTATTTCCACTACCAAGACTCTCCTTCACTCAGCCTTTGACATCAAGGACCTCGGCGAACTGAAATATTTTCTTGGGATTGAAATCTCCCGATCGCCGGAAGGACTCTTTCTCTCCCAACGGAAGTACACGCTGGACTTGCTCAAGGAAACTGGTAAGCTGGGGGCTAAACCGGTCTCTACGCCACTAGAAGAAGGCTACCAGGTCAAGCGAAAGGGGGAGATGAAGACGTTACCGAACAAGTTGGCTGAGCCATATGAGGACGTGGGCAGATATAGGCGGCTGGTTGGGAAGCTGATTTACCTCACCATCACACGGCCGGATCTGTGCTATGCTGTGAACCAAGTAAGCCAGCACATGAAAGCACCAACAAACTTTGATTGGAACACTGTTGAGAGGATCCTATGCTATCTAAAGGGAAGCCCTGGCCGCGGCATTTGGATGGGAAAGAACAACAATACCGAGCTTGTTGGCTATTGCGACGCGGATTATGCGGGCGACACAACCGATAGAAGGTCTACAACAGGATACTGTACGTTTGTTGGTGGGAACCTAGTCACTTGGAAGTCGAAGAAACAGAAGGTGGTGTCTCAATCAAGTGCCGAGTCAGAATATAGGGCCATGAAGAAGCTCACAAACGAGCTAACTTGGCTCAAAGGTCTTCTCAAGGACCTTGGAGTGGAGATAGATGAACCCATCACTATGCACTGTGACAACAAGGCTGCAATACATATAGCAACCAACTCTGTTTTCCATGAGAGGACCAAGCATATCGAAGTAGACTGCCACACAGTGCGAGAGAAGATTGAAGAAGGGGTTGTCTTACCGTGTCACACGCCGAGCAAGGACCAACTGGCCGATATTTTCACAAAAGCCACTAGTCCACAGATTTGCGAGTATATCTCTAGCAAACTTGGACTAGTCGATCCTACACATCCATGAGAAGACTCCTCTAACCCGTGGAGAGCACACTCTTTTCCTTGATATGGTTTTGTCCCATGTGGTTTTCCATATTAAGGTTTTTAACGAGGTGGTCTTGTGCGGGTTCCAAGCTTAGCCGTTTCACTTGGCTAAGCTTGAGGGGGAGTATTGACCATGTTACTTAAGACTTGGAGGTTGTCCGTACGGACGTCCGTACGATCGTCCTAATGGCCACCCTTAAGGTTGAGGCCTATTGAGAGAAATGAGAAGGCTTGGGGTTGGAAACAATACCAAGCCCATTAGAAGGATCTCGAAGAAGAATGTGACCGTTGGAGGATAAGAGTCACGAGATAGCTTCCCTTAGGGAGACAAGGTCACGTCGCTTTCTATCTTGGGATCGCTCCCTTCTCTCTCTTCATGTCTCTATCTACAAGTTGTCGAGTTGGTGGGATTGTTAACCTAGTTTTCATTCTATTTAAGGCCTTTGGCCGACATTGTAAAAGCTATTCTAATACAAGCTCTCATTTTATCTCACATTCTCTCTAATTTGCTTCCGCATACTCAATTTAAACCAACATAGTAAACAGCTTTGTTACAGTTTCTAGGGTCAAAATGTGTGACAATCCAATGCATTTGACTAATTTTAAGAGTTTGGGATGAATTTGAAATGTTTAGACAACAATTATACCCATTTTGTCCCGAAACAAGCTAAAACAAAGAAAACATTGATTCGAAGTAGTAAACAGCTTTGTTACTGTTTCTAGGGTCAGAATGTGTGACAATCCAATGCATTTGACTAATTGTAAGATTTTGGGATGAATTTGAAATGTTTAGACAACACTTAAACTTGTTTTATCCCAAAACAAGCTTAAGCCGAGAAAACAGGCTAAAACCGAGAAAACATTAATTCGAAGCAGTAAACAGTTTTGTTACTGTTTATAGGGTCACTATATGTAACAATCCAATGCATTTGAGTAATTATAAGAGTTCAGGTTGAATTTGGAATGTTTAGACAACACTTATACCCATTTTGTCCCAAAACAGGCTAAAACTGAGAAAACATTAATTCGAAGCAGTAAACTGTTTTGTTACTGTTTATAGGGTCACTATATGTAACAATCCAATGCATTTGACTAATTATAAGAGTTCGGGTTGAATTTGGAGTGTTTAGACAACACTTATACCCATTTTGTCCCAAAACAGGCTAAAACTGAGAAAACATTGATTCAAAGCAGTAAACAGCTTTGTTACTGTTTCTAGGGTAGGAATGTATAATAATCCAATGCAATTGACTAATGATAAGAGTTCGGGTTGAATTTGGAGTGTTTAGACAACACTTATACCCATTTTCTCCCGAAACATGCTAAAACCAAGAAAACATTGATTCAAAGCAGTAAACAGCTTTGCTACTGCTTCTAGGGTCAGAATGTGTGACAATCCAATGCTCTTGACTAATTGTAAGAGTTTGGGATGAATTTGAAGTGTTTAGACAACAATTAAACTTGTTTTATCCCAAAACAAGCTTAAGCCGAGAAAACAGGCTAAAACCGAGAAAACATTAATTCGAAGCAGTAAACAGTTTTGTTACAGTTTATAGGGTCAATATATGTAACAATCCAATGCATTTGACTAATTATAAGAGTTCAGGTTGAATTTGGAATGTTTAGACAACACTTATACCCATTTTGTCCCAAAACAGGCTAAAACTGAGAAAACATTGATTCAAAGCAGTAAACAGCTTTGTTACTGTTTCTAGGGTCAGAATGTATAATAATCCAATGCAATTGACTAATTATAAGAGTTCGGGTTGAATTTGAAGTGTTTAGACAACAATTATACTCATTTTGTCCCGAAACAAGCTATAACCGAGAAAACATTGATTTGAAGTAGTAAACAGCTTTGTTACAGTTTCTAGGGTCAAAATGTGTGACAATCCAATGCATTTGACTAATTTTAAGAGTTTGCGATGAATTTGAAATGTTTAGACAACAATTATACCCATTTTGTCCCGAAACAAGCTAAAACAAAGAAAACATTGATTTGAAGTAGTAAACAGCTTTGTTACTGTTTCTAGGGTCAGAATGTGTGACAATCCAATGCATTTGACTAATTGTAAGAGTTTGGGATGAATTTGAAATGTTTAGACAACACTTAAACTTGTTTTATCCCAAAACAAGCTTAAGCCGAGAAAACAGGCTAAAACCGAGAAAACATTAATTCGACGCAGTAAACAGTTTTGTTACTGTTTATAGGGTCACTATATGTAACAATCCAATGCATTTGACTAATTATAAGAGTTCAGGTTGAATTTGGAATATTTAGACAACACTTATACCCATTTTGTCCCAAAACAGGCTAAAACTGAGAAAACATTGATGCAAAACAGTAAACAGTTTTGTTACTGTTTATAGGGTCAATATATGTAACAATCCAATGCATTTGACTAATTATAAGAGTTCAGGTTGAATTTGGAGTGTTTAGACACCACTTATACCCATTTTCTCCCGAAACATGCTAAAACCAAGAAAACATTGATTCAAAGCAGTAAACAGCTTTGCTACTGCTTCTAGGGTCAGAATGTGTGACAATCCAATGCTCTTGACTAATTGTAAGAGTTTGGGATGAATTTGAAGTGTTTAGACAACAATTAAACTTGTTTTATCCCAAAACAAGCTTAAGCCGAGAAAACAGGCTAAAACCGAGAAAACATTAATTCGAAGCAGTAAACAGTTTTGTTACAGTTTATAGGGTCAATATATGTAACAATCCAATGCATTTGACTAATTATAAGAGTTCAGGTTGAATTTGGAATGTTTAGACAACACATATACCCATTTTGTCCCAAAACAGGCTAAAACTGAGAAAACATTGATTCAAAGCAGTAAACAGCTTTGTTACTGTTTCTAGGGTCAGAATGTATAATAATCCAATGCAATTGACTAATTATAAGAGTTTGGGTTGAATTTGAAGTGTTTAGACAACAATTATACTCATTTTGTCCCGAAACAAGCTATAACCGAGAAAACATTGATTTGAAGTAGTAAACAGCTTTGTTACAGTTTCTAGGGTCAAAATGTGTGACAATCCAATGCATTTGACTAATTTTAAGAGTTTGCGATGAATTTGAAATGTTTAGACAACAATTATACCCATTTTGTCCCGAAACAAGCTAAAACAAAGAAAACATTGATTTGAAGTAGTAAACAGCTTTGTTACTGTTTCTAGGGTCAGAATGTGTGACAATCCAATGCATTTGACTAATTGTAAGAGTTTGGGATGAATTTGAAATGTTTAGACAACACTTAAACTTGTTTTATCCCAAAACAAGCTTAAGCCGAGAAAACAGGCTAAAACCGAGAAAACATGAATTCGAAGGAGTAAACAGTTTTTTTACTGTTTATAGGGTCACTATATGTAACAATCCAATGCATTTGACTAATTATAAGAGTTCAGGTTGAATTTGGAATATTTAGACAACACTTATACCCATTTTGTCCCAAAACAGGCTAAAACTGAGAAAACATTGATGCAAAACAGTAAACAGTTTTGTTACTGTTTATAGGGTCAATATATGTAACAATCCAATGCATTTGACTAATTATAAGAGTTCGGGTTGAATTTGGAGTGTTTAGACAACACTTATACCCATTTTGTCCCAAAACAGGCTAAAACTGAGAAAACATTGATTCAAAGCAGTAAACAGCTTTGTTACTGTTTCTAGGGTCGGAATGTATAATAATCCAATGCAATTGACTAATTATAAGAGTTCGGGTTGAATTTGGAGTGTTTAGACAACACTTATACCCATTTTCTCCCGAAACATGCTAAAACCAAGAAAACATTGATTCAAAGCAGTAAACAGCTTTGCTACTGCTTCTAGGGTCAGAATGTGTGACAATCCAATGCTCTTGACTAATTGTAAGAGTTTGGGATGAATTTGAAGTGTTTAGACAACAATTAAACTTGTTTTATCCCAAAACAAGCTTAAGCCGAGAAAATAGGCTAAAACCGAGAAAACATTAATTCGAAGCAGTAAACAGTTTTGTTACAGTTTATAGGGTCAATATATGTAACAATCCGATGCATTTGACTAATTATAAGAGTTCAGGTTGAATCTGGAATGTTTAGACAACACTTATACCCATTTTGTCCCAAAACAGGCTAAAACTGAGAAAACATTGATTCAAAGCAGTAAACAGCTTTGTTACTGTTTCTAGGGTAGGAATGTATAATAATCCAATGCAATTGACTAATTATAAGAGTTCGGGTTGAATTTGAAGTGTTTAGACAACAATTATACCCATTTTGTCCCGAAACAAGCTATAACCGAGAAAACATTGATTTGAAGTAGTAAACAGCTTTGTTACAGTTTCTAGGGTCAAAATGTGTGACAATCCAATGCATTTGACTAATTTTAAGAGTTTGGGATGAATTTGAAATGTTTAGACAACAATTATACCCATTTTGTCCCGAAACAAGCTAAAACAAAGAAAACATTGATTCGAAGTAGTAAACAGCTTTGTTACTGTTTCTAGGGTCAGAATGTGTGACAATCCAATGCATTTGACTAATTGTAAGATTTTGGGATGAATTTGAAATGTTTAGACAACACTTAAACTTGTTTTATCCCAAAACAAGCTTAAGCCGAGAAAACAGGCTAAAACCGAGAAAACATTAATTCGAAGCAGTAAACAGTTTTGTTACTGTTTATAGGGTCACTATATGTAACAATCCAATGCATTTGAGTAATTATAAGAGTTCAGGTTGAATTTGGAATGTTTAGACAACACTTATACCC